>NC_082710.1:95863729-96168502 GCF_030144855.1 Hypanus sabinus
TTCAACCCTAGAAAATAGCATTTAATGCTCTTTGAAGGTTAAATATTGATCCCTGTTTATGAAGTGGCTCCTGAGAGCAGTTGACTCTGGCAAACCCAGTACAGGAATTAGTGAAAGAATTTAACATGCGAGAAATGATTTATGGAATTGCTGATGCCTGGGAGTCAGGAGAAGAATCAGCGCTGAAGAATAGATGGCATAAATTGTGGCCAAGTTTGAATTTGGAGTCTGCTCCCAGTGAGGAAATTGGAAATAACTTTACAGGATTTAGGGTTTCCAAGCTAAAACAGATTGTACATGACCTGCTTTCTTATGTTAAAGATCTAAGTAATCCTGCTGTGAAGGATATTGCATCAAGGCTAGATGCAAATAATATAACAATAACGTGTGGATGGATATTGATGACAATGAACCTACAGTTCATCTGAAATAGATGTTACAGTTGATACAGTTATGCTGAAATAGTGCAGTCGGTTGCAAGTCCAGAGTCAAAAGACAGTGGGGGAGAAGGTTTTGACGAAAACAAGGAAGAGGTAGCTGAAAGGATGTCCATTGATAGATTAATTCAGCTGACAGATGAACTGATTAAAGGTCTCGAGCAACACACTTTTATTACTGACTAAGAACTATTGAATATGGACATTGCAAGATAAACTAATTAAAGAAAGACGATAGACATGAAACAGGTCAGTTTGCAGGATAGCTAGGGAAAGACCAAGACAGGAGTAAACACTTGAAATTACAATGCAGTCAAATTCAGGTCAGCCAGATGTGCTGCCACCACTATCACCAGTTCTTGAAAATGCTGTCCCAACTTCATCACTATCACCAGGTCATTAAAGATGAAGCACAAGACTATCCTGATGACCCCCACTTTCAGACATGTAACTCTGCCTAGTTGTACAATCCAACTCTTCACTTTGGAAATGGCAACAACGAACCTTCTGATGCAACCTTATGAAGTAACTAAACCTTGGAAGATATGTTGCCAGAACTGTCCTTCAATGAATTTCGCTTGCTTTCCAATTGTTGTTTGTTTTTTCTTTATCATCAAAGGATGAAAAGATCAGTAAGTGTATTAGAGGTGGTTATTTATTTAATCCTAACCTAGCCACTTGTGATTCAGCAAAATCACTAATCCAGCACTGCACAGGTCTCAATCATTGTAGTCTATGTAATATTTTGAGATGAGATGCATTCTATATTGAGTTGGAGTTTATAGCTATGCAGGAAGGAGTGTGAAGTATTTAATATCTCAATAGTATTTGAATATTCTTTGTCTGTTTACAAAATTCATTATGGGTTACATGTAAGTATGTGAATGACGTACATCACTACATTGTCCTTGGCCTCAGTAACTCCTTGGGCAATTGGATCCTTGATTTCTTCGCTGGCAAATGCCAGTCAGTTCGGATTAGCAACAACATCTCCTCCAATATCTCCATCAGAACAGCCAGACTATAAATCTGTGTGCTTAGACCCCTGCTCTACTTGCTTTGCACTTATGACTTTGTGGCTAACCACAGCTCATTTGCTATACAGGCAATTCCTAGGTTATGAACGAGTTCTGTTCCTGAGTCCGTCTTTAAGTCAGATTTGTACGTAAGTCGGAACAGGGACATCTGGTATTATTTAGCGTCAGTTAGTCAGATGTTTGTCTTAGTATACAGTATATATTTTACCTTTCTATGCATATAAAACACTTAAGAAACACATTTATTTCAATAATTAAATCAGTGCGTTGCTTAGTAATAATTGTAGCTTTCATCGGGGCAGGGCCTTTCACATTCTCCATTATTCTCATTTTATCCTTTTCCTTTAAATTTTTTCCGATTGTTGACTGATGGCGTTTCCCCTCTTTCCAATAGCTTTATCATTTCCACTTTATTTTCAATCATGATCGTTTTCTGTCAACGGAACAGAAACACTGCGGATTCAGCAGCAGCCGTAGACGGCAGGTTCTGATCTGAGCTCCCCCGGGTCCTAAAATCCACCTCACTGAGGCAGGTTAAATGGGACAATTGGGGATGGTTCTGACTGGAAAAGGGTTGGGGGGGGGGGTGTCAGGGTGAATTTTGCTAAGAACAATTTAAGCCAAACACAAAGGAACATACTCAACACAGTGTTAACAGCAACAACTTAAAATGGCAGACGGCGTTCTCCTTCTTCCATTCGTAAGTACAAGTTGTTCATAAGTCGGACATTCATAACTCGGGGACAGCTTGTATTGAAGTTAGCTGATGACACCGCTGTCAACTGTAGGCTGAATCAAAGGTGGTGACGAATCAGTATTTCGGAGGGAGATTGAAACTCTGGCTGAGTGGCGTCACAGCAACAACCTCTTACTTAATGTCAGCAAAACTAAAGAGCTGATTATTGACTTCAGCTGGAGGTTCACGAGCCAGTCCTCATCAGAAGATCAGAGGTGTAGAGGGTCAACAACTTAAAATTCCTCAGTGTTATCATTTTGGAGGGCATGTCCTGGGCCTAGAACATCAATGTAATTATGAAGAAAGTACAACAGCACCAGACTTCCTTAGTAGTCTGCAAATATTTGGTATGACATATAAAACTTTGATAAACTTGTATAGATGTGTGCTGGAGAGTATAATGACTGGCTGCATCACAGCCTGGTATGGAAATACCAATGCCCTTGAAAAATAAATCCTACAATAAGTAGTAGATATGGCCCAGTCCATCACGGATAAAGCCCTCCCCACCATTGAGCAGATTTATATGAAGCATTGTTGCAGGAAAGCAGCATCCATTATCAGCTGCCCTCATTGCCAAGGTCATGATCTCTTCTCATTGTTGCCATCAGCAAGAAAGTAAGGAGCCTTAGGATTCACACCACCTGGGACAGGAACAGTGATTACCCCTCAATCATCAGACTGTTGAACCAATGGGGATAACTCCACTCAACATCACTTGCTTATCACTGAGATGTTCCCACAACCTATGGACTCAATTTCAAGGACACTTCATCTCATGATCTTGATAATTATTGCTCATTTATTTATTATTATTATTTCTTTCTTTTTGTATTTCCACAGTTTGTTGTCTTTTGCACACTGGTTGACACCCAAGTTGATGTAGTCTTTCATTGATTCTATTATGGTTATTATTCCTTTTTGGATTTATTAAGTATGTCTGCAAATGAAACTCAGGGTTGTATATGGTGACATATATGTACTTTGATAATATATTTTATTTGAAATTTGAACTTTAAACCATGTCATATGTGAGGGCCTCACTAAAAAGAAAACTAAGTTCATGAATATCCCCAGGTCCTGTGTTCTACTTTCGGGAGTTACAAAACATAACAGTACCAGATGTGCTTATTACTGAAATTTCAAAGTATCTCCATCATCTTTACTTTCTAGTGTAAATTTTGGTTAATGTAAGTCCTTATTCATACATTTATTTCTTACGTACTGTATATACCAGAAGCAAACACAGCTAACGTCCCTGTCATTGAATCTATCAAGGCTTCAAAAGAATAAATATTTGAATTACCAACTGGTTCCCTTTGATTCATGAAAAGATTCTTGATATTGCTGCCATCCAGGTTTGCTGAGCTGATATTGTTTCCATCGATCCAGCACAGTATCCTGTAACAGGAAATATGGATACACAAGCTGAAATTAAAAATACTTTCACATTAGTGTAGATGTCATTATTCTCATGCCTTGCTTCTAGCTTTTCACCCGTGATTTGTTTTTGAGCTGCTTTGTAACAAATCCTTCCAGATTAACTCTAGTGGAGGATTCTATGGGACAAATAGACTTAATCATTTGCTATTGTGAATGAGATTAATTAAAAAGTTATAAAGCATTAAAAATATTTTGGGCGAGTGCTCTTTATATTTGTGTTCCAAAATATTCAATAGGCCTGGATGGGTTTGGCTGGCAAGTCAGAAACTTAAAAAAAAATAAATCATATTGCTTTAAAAGTTAGACAGTATCCCAATCGTAAACAACAGGAAATCTGTGGATGCTGGAAGAGTACAGTCAACATTTTAGGCTGAGACCCTTCCTCAGGACTGGACAAAAAAATTTTCCAGTCTTTTTTCCAGTCCTGATGCAGGGTCTTGGTCCAAAATGTCAACTGTACCCTTTTTCCATGGATGCTTCCTGGCCTGCTGAGCTCATCCAGCATTTTTTGTGTGTTACCATAACCTAATTGTGCTTTCACAGTTCTTGAAACAATATTCTTCTATTCCCTGACGCATGTTGGGAACAGCTTCAAAACATGGACCACAGCAATTCATCACCAAGGACTACAACCTGCCTAGAAATGTTCCAGAATTAATAAGGAAATTGATGCCTCACCCTTCTTAAAGAATGTGAAGATAATAGCACTATAAATGTAGCTTTAAAATTTTGGCCTCAATTTTTACCTCTAAGTATTTGTGTAATCGAGGGTTTGTCAGCACCAATACTAATATTAATTCAAGGGATGAAAGTACTTGTATTCTTCAATAATTTAAAAGAAGATTACTTTGATGCAAATCCCCTGTGGAGGCTTTCACAGAGAGTTGATGGAAACATTTCATTTCAGATTTACAATGGAGTATGGCAGCAATGTGGAGGACAATTCTATGTGTCCAGTTCATCAAGCAAGGGGAGGGCTGTGTGATGATTAATCTGGTATTCTGAGAATGGATTCTACATCTCCGCTTATTTTCTCATGAAGCCAGTAAATGAGTTGCTATAGTAACACAAGAGAAAGAAATAAGTTTGGTTTTGTGGTACATCGGTATGACTTGTGCACAGATGTAAGACTCCCACAAATTAACCATTTAGAGTTTTCTTTTCATATATATATATGGATTGTTACAGGAATTGAGTAGAATTGCAAGATGAGGCAACATTAAGAGATGCTGAACGTAGATTCTGGTAGCTGGCGATGGTAAAGGGATTCTAGTATAATATAATTGAACAGGGTGTTCATGAAATCTCATGGATATTTAATCCACAGGTGGGAAAGCAAATGGTGTTTAGAATATGAGGAGTTAAAACATCTCTGGAAGAGTGGGCAAGTGTATAAGTTTCTTCTGGAATATGTTGATGTTGGGAGTAATCCATTTTTGTTTTAGCAGAAGTAAAGAGGGTAATAGGCTGGGATATGACAAGATGAAATACATTTGATTACACTGCAGACATCAGCAATGGCTACACACAGCAGATTTTACAAATGAAATTGGGAGATGGGTGGAAACATGAAAAATGACAGCATGAAGCAGTTTGTTTCAGAGATAGTGTGAGTCTGAACCACTGAGCATTTCAGTTGTTTTCTGCAAGGGCAATTTATTTCCGATGAGACCTCTAAGAACCCACTCCCCCATAATGACATTAAACAAGGAATCTTTCTGGCTTATGCAGCGTCAATGTTCAGTGCTCATTTTAGAAACCGACAGAAGAAATCAAATTGTTAAAATCTCCCATAAATGAAATTTTAAAGGAAACACTGATTCATGCTGGAAATTAGAAATAAAGACAGGAAGTGCTGGAAACACTCCATTTGATTTACATACTGAGTGTTTCCAAATATTTTAGATTTTCATTTTTTAAAAACTCTCTTATCATGAGGTTGGGCAGTGAGAAGGGTAGTTAAGAAGGCCTAAGGGAAGCTAGGCTTCATTAACAGAGGGATTGAGTTCAAGAGTAGAGAGGTCATGTTGCAACTCTACAAACCTCTGGTGAGATCACACTTAGAGTTTTGTGTTTCATTTCTGGTCACCTCATTATAGGAAGGATGTGGAAGCTATGGAGAGGGTGCAGAGGAGATTTACCAGGATGTTGACGGGTTTGGAGAACAAGTCATATGAAGCAAAGTTAGCAGAGCTGGGACTTTTCTCTTTGGAGCGTAGAAGAATGAGAGGGGACTTGATAGAGGCCTACAAGGTTATGAGAGGCATAGATAGGGTGGATAGTCAGAACCTGTTTCCCAGGGCACCAATAACAAACACCAGAGGGCATACGTACAAAATTAAGGGACAGAAGTTCAGGGGAGACATCAGGGGTAAGTTTTTTTTTACACAGAGGGTTGTGAGTGCCTGGAATGACTTGCCAGGAATGGTGGTGGAGGCTAAAACATTAGGCGTATTTGAGAGCCTCTTCGACAGGCACATGGATGAAAGAAAAAGGGAGGGTTATGGGGTAATGTGGGTTTAGTACTTTTTTTTAAAGATTATGTGGGTCAGCACAACATGGAGGGCTGAAGGGCCTGTACTGTGCTGTAGTGTTCTATGGCTCTATGGTTCTATGAAGATTTATTTTACTTTCTTCAAAATTTGTTAGGGCTGATGCTTGCAATACAGTTGACTTATAAATAAAAATTCTGCCATTAAATGTTATTTTTTGCTTACGAAACCACAGCAGCTACTACTCAAGCACAGAATTGTGATTTGATTAGACAGTTTCAGTAATTATTCCAAACACAAAATTGAATTCTTATTTTGTTTGCTCTCTGCAGTTCAATAAGCTGTTCAATAGCTTACCCTTTAAGTGGGTGTACTACTAGAAACTGTGGGTGATCAAGTCCATGAATTATGGAGGTCCGCAGGGAGCCATTTAATCTTGCAACGTTAATCTGAGCCTCTTCTAAATCTGAACTTGTCCAGTAAATGTTTCTGGAAACCCAGTCCACTGCAATTGCATGTGCATATGGCAAGTCTATAAAGAAAAATAATTAATTTAGTGCCTAAGTATAGTTGCATAAAAACAACATGAAATTAAAGCAATATGTACTGAAAAAGGAGTATGTCAAAAGGTGAGGTAAAGCCACTCAAATGTAATGATATCTTATTAGTTCACTCATCAGTATCTATTTTATGAAAATAGGATCTGGAACTTGGTCTCTGCATAACATTCATTAAATTACCTCATTTAGACATCAATTACCCAATGCAAAGCCTATAAACCTCTCTCTCCCAAAAGGGGAACAATTAAAATGCTCAATCTCAATTCTAACTTTGATCAATTGAAACAGGAAATACTAAGCATCTTTGTCTAATTTTTCCTCCATCTTTGTTTGTACCTCATTTGTATTGAATTCACAGATTTACCCTCATTCACAATATTCTCATCTCAATAGTTAAATAAATATGATTATTATGATTAAAGGGGATGATGAGTTCTGGGCTACCAATGCTAAATGCATGTATGATGAGGTCACCAGGTGTATTCACCTCATTATAGTCAATACCACTGATTTCAATGGAGCAATATTGCTAACATTTTAATTGACACTGCATTTCAACTAATTTCCAAATAATAATAAAAAAATAGAAAACTTTACATCCAATGAAGTCTCAGTAATATTAAATCAAAAATTCAGAAATTGCACCATCTCGGATCGCAAGACCCTACAGCGGATAGTGAGGTCAGCTGAGAAGATCATCAGGGTCTCTCTTCTTGCCATCACGGACATTTACACTACACGCTGCATCCACAGAGGAAACAGCATTATGAAGGACCCCATGCAACCCTCTTACAATCTCTTCTCCTTCCTGCCATCTGGGAAAAGGCTCTGAAGCATTCGGGCTCTCACGACCAGACTATGTAACAGTTTCTTCCCCCAAGCTGTCAGACTCCTCAATATCCGAAGCCTGGACTGACACCATGCCCTAATGTCCTGTTTATTATTTATTGTAATGCCTGCACTGTTTTTGTGCACTTTATGCAGTCCAGTGTAGGTCTGTAGTCTAGTGTAGCTTCCTCTGTGTTTTTTGTATTACGTAGTTCAGTCTCGTTTTTTGTACTGTGTCATGTAACACCATGGCCCTGAAAAATGTCTCATTTTTACTATGCACTGTACCAGCAGTTATGGTCGAAATGACAATAAAAGTTGACTTGACTTGACTTGATCAATGTGAACTGAACTCTTAAATGATATATTCTCTTTTCAAGGGCAGCTAGAGATGAATAAGAATGGCTATGTTTTCTAGAGATTCTCCAGATCCCATCAGTGAAAAAGAACTCTCCATCATTGCCTTTTCTAAATCCAATATTTCAGTACAAACTGGCTGTAAAAGGAATGTCTTTTTGAGCTCAGGAATTAGAGTATCTGGATAAACTAAATGCACACTCAGGGCTGGCATTTTCAATGGTGGTAGTATTTTGTTTGCTTTTTCATTTCATCATTAATTTCTACTTACCTGCAGAGACCACTGTTTCTATTCCTGTGCCATTTATGAAGGCTCGTTTTATAAACCGAGGCTTTAAATCAGACCAGTAAATTCGTTCTTCTGATGCATCAAAATCAATGGTTTTAACTTGACTGATATCTGGATCAGTAAATGGTATGATGTAATTATAGTATGGATTATCAACATCGACTCCACGGATCTCAGAATTTCTTGAATAGATTAAAAATTCCTTTTGTTCTGCAGAAAGTAATAAAATAGTTCAATGTTTAATTCAGCTTTTGCTTAATGTTTAAATTTTAAACTAGTTTAAAGGCAATGTAATGTACTGAAAAATAATCTGACATTTCCAAATACCCAATTCCTTCCTTCTCCAAACGATAAATGTTTTAAATACCCTTCAGATCCTGACATGCATTTTTAAATTACTCACCTGTCAATTATACAGGCTCCAAAACTCCTTACATTAAAAAGTAAATAAAATCCAAAGCTACTTTAGCATAACTTTTATTTCTTCCCTTTTATTGGAGGTCTGCAGGACAAGTATCTGAACTGTTGTTTAATTAACTTTGAGAAAAGAACTGGTCTGCTGGCTATGGGAAGAAAAATTGAAAATCCATTCAAAAAGTACATGCTCAGAAATTCTACTATGCCTTTGGTGAAATGTGTAAGATGAAGATAAATCTTACTGGAATTGCATATTAGGATGCTAGTGAATCAGTATAATTTAAATCCACTAATCAGCAAAAGTCAATTCTGTTATTTATTTTAACAATTATTGTTTTGAAGTTTTACTTAGCTTCTATATGTCATGACAATCTTTAAAAAATGTGCTTTTATATATCACATTCTATGTCCTAGGGGAAATAACTCAAAGACACTATATGTAATAATGAATTGCAGTGATGGTTAAAAATTGAGGGATTAATCTTAGCTAGCACATGGTAAGAATTTTTAATATCAAATGATATTGGGTATTTTACATCCACCTGAACAAATAATAAGATTTGAGGTTTGATACCACATTTAAAGGAGCATTTAAGTTAGCAGCCTCTTATTAATTTGTGTTGTGTTCCTTCTCTGGGTATTATTTCAATAGGTACATTTAATGTCAGATAAATGTATACAATATAAATCCTGAAATTCTTTTTCTTCACAAACATCCACAAAAGCAGAGGCGTGCCCCAAAGAATGATTGAGAGTTAAATGTTCGAACCCCAAAGCCCCCCCCCCAGCTCCCCTTTCCCACACAAAAGCAGCAGCAAGGCAATGACCACACTCCACCCCCACCAGTAAAAAAGCATCAGCACCCTCCATCGAGCACTCAAGCCTGCAGCAAGCATTCATCAAGGCACAGACTTGCCGTACCCTAAAGACTACTCGCTCTCTCTCTCCCTAATAAGGGAAAAAGAGGGGTCCCTGTTTCAGAGTGAGGGAGGAGACATGACAAACAACTTGCTGATTTACAATGTTACTTTTTCTGAGTTCTGCGCCCCGACAGTCGGCACCAGAAAGGCTCACGTCTCTGGACCCACAACCCACATATTCATCTTAGTTAAAAATGCACTCAAACAGGGAATATAGAACAGTATGGTAAAAGGAAAGACTCTTTGACTCACTATGTCTGTGCCAACCTGATACGCGTTCTAATGCCTGCTTGAGGTCCATATCCTTCTAATCCCCACCTGTTCTTGTGTCTGTCCAAATGCTTCTTTAACTTTGCTATTGTTGCAAAACCTGAAACACTACAGTTTATTTCCATTCTGACCAGTGAGCCACAGATAAGTTCAGCACAGAAATGGCTCTTTGGCCCATCTCATCCACACTAAAACTATTTAAATTGCCTGCTCCCATCGACCAGCACCAGGACCATAGCCCTCCATATCCCTACTATCCATGTACCTAACCAAAGCTCTCTTAAACATTGAGAGAGCTCACTTGCACCACTTGTGCTGGCAGGTCATTCCACACTCCCACGACCCTTCGAGTGAAGAAGTTCCCCTTGATCCTCTCCTTAAAATTCTCACCTTGTGCCCTTAACCCATGACTTCCAGTTGTAGTCCCACCCAACCTCAGTGGAAAAAGATTACTGGCATTTACCCTTTCGATCCCCCTCATAAATTTATATACCTCTATAAAATCTCCTCTCAATATACTACGTTCTAAAGAATACAGCCCTAACCTATTCAATCTTTCCTTTTAACTCAGTTTCTCCAGACCTGACAACGTCTTTGTAAATTTGTTTACTACCTTGTTTTTTGCTCTAATTGTGATTTTTTTGTAAAAATTCCTCAAAAAAAGGTACAAGTTATGTTTCCTTTTCTTCTGAATGCTGCTTATACGATGCTATCGTCCTCTGAGGCTGCATACGTGTACTTGTATATATGGCAATAAGCAATGATAATAATTGGCTTTGATTTGCTGTGTGGGGTGTTGGGGACCGAAGGTGAGGATTAAGCCCGTTCTGCCTGCTGCTTCACGATGCTTACTCTGCTCTCCGTGGTACTGAGCCTGAGGCTGTTGCCTGCTCCGGCTGCTCCGGGCATTAAGTCTGCGAGCTTCGTGACAATGTGCTGAGACTGTGGGCCTACTCTGGCTGCTCCAGCTTTCATGTCTATGGACTCACTTTCATTCTGAACGCTGTTGCATGCAGAATTTGTCTCTTTCTGTGTATTGGGTGTTTATTAGGTTTTTAAAAATGGGATCTTTTGTGTTTCACGTTTTGTGGCTGCCTGTAAGGAGACACTTCTCAAGATTGTATAATTTATACATATCTTGATAATAAATATGCTTTGAGCTTTGAACTTTTCTGCCACCTCCTCTCTCAGTGTGTTCCAGGCACCTAACATATTCAGCACATCTCCTTTAAACTTTCCACCTTCTTACCTTAACCCTGTTCCTTTTATTATTTGATACTTCCATGCTGGGGTAAACAACAAGTAACTATCTACTCTTTCTATGCCACTTATAATTTAAAGCAGGGACACAAAAGCTACCGGTGCTGGAAGCTGATGTAGAGAAAGTAATAAACACAAGAGATTCTGCAGATGCTGGAAATCTGGAGTAACACAGAAAAAATGTCTCAGGAACTCAACAGGTCAGGGAGCATCTATGAGGAAATATGAGTTGACTTTTTGGGCTAAGACCTTTCATCAGGTTTGGAAAAGAAAGGGAAGAAGCTTGAATAAGACGATGGACAAGAGAAGGAGGACAAAGTAGAAGGTGATAAGTGAAGCCAGATGAGGAGAAGGCTCTCGGGCAAGGGAGGAGGATGAAGTAAGAAGCTGGGTGGGAGGTGACAGGTGGAAGAAATAAAGGGATGAAGAATAAATCTAATGGGAGAGGAGAGTGGACCATGGGAGAAAGGGAGAGAGGAGGAATACAAAAGGGAGGCGATAGGCAATGAAGGGAAGAGAGTTGGTAAGAGGAGATCCAGAATGGGGAATGGAAAAGAAGAGAGGGGTAAGGGGTTGAGAAAGTACCAGAAGTTAGAGAAATCTATGTTAATGCTATCTGGTTGAGGGCTATGGAGATGGAATATAAAGTGTTGGTCCTAGAGACTGAGAGTGTCCTCATTGTGACAGGGACCAACATGTCAGATTGAGAATGGCCCGTGGAATTAATGTGGTTGGCCACCGGGAAATCATGGTTGAAACACATCTTTATCTCCCACTCCCCCACTGTCCACTTTCCACAGGTCACGCTTTCTTCCTGATTTCTTTGTCGATTTGTTCCTCCCCACTGATCAACCTCCTAGCACATATCCCTCTATGCGAAAGAACAGCTACACCTGCCCATTTGCCTCCTTCTTCACCACAATTCAAGGCCCCAAACAGTCCTTCCAGATGAGACAACACCTCAGCCCTGAGTCTGTCAAGGTTATGTACTCTACCTTGTGCTCCCCCTGTGGCCTCCCCTACATAATTGAGACCTGACATAGATTGGGGGATACTTTGTCAACACCTTTGCTCTGTCCGCAACAGGAAGAATTTCCCATTTTAATTCCACTCCCCATTCCCATTCTGACATTTTGGCCCATGACCTCTTCTACTGCTACGATGAAGCCACTCTCAAGTTGGAGGAGCAACACCTCATATTCCATCTGGGTATCCTCCAAACTGACGGCATGAACACTGGTTTCTCCAACTTTCAGTCATTTCTCCTTCCTTCCTCCCACCTTTCTTTTCCCATTCTCCACTCTGGCTCTTCTCTTACCTTTTCTCTTCTCCTCACTTGCCTTTCACCCCACTCTGGTGCCCCCCCTTCCTTTTCTGCCATGATCCACTCTCCTCTCTGGATTCGGATGAGGTTGGAAGTGCAGGGGTAGGTGTTGCACATCCTGCAGTTCCAGGAGAACTTGCCAAAGATCAGTGCTGGATGGGTGAGGGAGGGAGTCATGGCGAAGGTGGTCCCATGGAAAATGGCAAATGTACAGTAGCAGTTAGTCTAATACTATCACAGGGCTAGTGACCCTGATCCAGTTCTGCCCCTGTCTGTAAGCAGCTTGTACATTCTCCCTGTGACCGTGTAGGTTTCCTCCACATGTTCCAGTTTTCTCGCAGATTCCAAAGGTGTATGGGTTAGTGGGTTAATTGGTCACATGGGTGTAATTGGGTGGTGCGGACTAGTTGACCGGAAGGTGTACCTCTGAATAAAATAAATCCAGTCCTTAATAATCTTCCCTAATAGTTTCCCTAACACTGATGCAACCACAGCATCCTATAATTTCCTGGATTAAACAAATGGATAATATTGACTATTTTTCGGTCTTCGGAGACTTAGCCTGTGGCTAAAGAGGACGTGAAGATATGATAGCTTTATATCTCCCTCCACCTTGCCTCCCTCGGAATCGTGAGATAGAATCCATTTGGTACTTAGAATTAATTCACCTTAGAGATTCTCAAGGCACCCAACATTCCCTAGAATATCAACAGACCCTTTCTGATCTCAGCATTATCCACGTCCTTTTCCTTAGTTATGGTTCATGCTTCCACTCAAAGTGCTAATCAAAAATTATAATTTTAACATCAGATAAACTTTCAGTTCCATTCAAATGAGCACAAATATCTTATTCAATTGTATGGAGGAATGAAAACAAGTTCCTATCCTGTCATTTTATCCACCATGTCTCATTGTATTTCTCATTGATGTCAGCTTAGCTAGCAAAAATTCTATTCCTTTTGTTCATATTTGAGAATGAATTTGAGTCCACTTCAATAAAAAGCTTTTCTAATAACTTTTTAATAAATTATGTAATCACCCACAGAGGTAGAGCAGAAGCTTCTTAGTTTTTCTACTGTCTGAAATACATTTATGTAGCGTTATTTTGATGTGACAGATTTTCAGACACTTACCATAGCAGTTCTTCTCATCGGGGGCCAGTTTCATTAGATGAGGACATGTACAAGCAGCAGTTCCATTGTAATTAATCAGGCACAAATGAGAACATGGCCCTTTGCCATTATTAGACTCACAAGGATTTGGTGCTGTAATTATAAACACAACTTCCATTTATTAGCAAATTTTCCTGCTACACCAATGATCCAGCAAACAAGCATAAATAACAATTGCAATATTTCATTTAAAACAGATAAATAAGTAACAAATTGCCTAAAAAGACAAAAACATGAAGTTAAGGATCCCAGGGAAAAAATCCATCTTGGATTCACTACTCAGAAAAGCAATTTCTTACACAATGCAATCTCATATATAAAGGTTTATCCTTGCTATTTCATCCCATAGTTTGCAATTCCATTAATTCATGAAATAACTATCTTTCCAAATTTTTGGCATTATTGTTAAAATTGCTAAGAATTACAATTTGAAAATGATTTCATTCCATTTATTAGTCATTAAAATTTGCTTAGAGGAGGGAAGCAATTATGAACTTTAAAAATAGTCAGCGTGTAACATAGCTTCTATTATTTGGTAGGCAATAGATGAAAAATGTTTGGGCTTTGGGGAATAGTAATTCACTGTCATTCAGTATCAGTTACCATAGATGCTCCGACCATTTTTGTAAAAGCACAAAGGTATATATAGATAACTGAATACATTTAGGTGTGCATCCACTAGTATTTCAGCTCCCTAACAGTAATAAAGTGGCAACATTAGCTGTAGATGATCAAATTAACAGATGAACAAAAACAAAATACTGCAGAAGTTCAAATTTCTTATAGAATATTGATAACAATGAAAATTCTCAGCATGTAAATAAACATCTTTGGGGTGAGAACAGTTAACATTTCAGATGAGAACCTTTAATCATAGTGAATTTGAATGTGTATCATGCTTACTTGTTTCCAGGATCTTCAGAAGTGATCTAAACACTATTTAGATGTGTGCTTGGCCATCATTCAAGAAATGTGACAGCCTATTTTTGCCACATTCCCATTACAGCAATATGTCAACGTATCATTAGACATAATGATATATTTGGTAAGAATGGTGCAAAAGATCTCAGTTTTACATCTTTGTTTGTAGAAGGCCTGTCAAATATTACTTAAATCCCTTAATATCAGACTGGATCATCAGCCAAGATTTTGCACTCAAAGTAAGGCTTGAATGCACAACATTTTGATTAAGAATTGAGATCATCTTGATTGAGCCCTGGCTGACACTAATGTCCCTAATATTATTTAGAAGATTGTGGGAGTTAGGTTATGGAATTCCAGGTTCAAAGTCAAAGCTGAGGGTTTATTTCTTGTCCCTTCCCTACCACAAAGATCACCTTGCTTCTGCCCTTTCTGAAAGGTTTGCCATGTGAGAATTGTTATAATTAAGAACATCGCACCTAGTCAGGCTAAGAGCATGCTGAAATAGAGTTTTGATCTGGGTGGGTTGGAAGAATGGCTGTCAGGAGGTTGCTCAGAATCTCAACTGGTCTATGTTCAGATTTAACCACAGCTGAATTGAGGGATTAAAACTAACCCCCAAATCTGATTTTCAGAGGAAATTCAGAAAAAAAGGTAGGTAATTTGGGAAGGAAAATCAAAGCAAAACACAATGTGATTGGATTAGAATATGTTAAGTATTTTCAAAATAACAGAAAAACCATCCAAATTGTATTCCGATATAAAAGAGTTGATTCACTATTCAGGAGTTTTAGATTTACTAGATTCTTGGAATAGCAGTGTGGAATGCTCAACAGATGGCAGAAGCAGAAAGGATCAATTTACAAACTGAGGTCCTAGAGGGTGGATGGAGCTGCTGAGTGATTGGCAAATAGTTTCCTATATATCATGAATAATTTCACTGCCAATACTCCTTTAAGCAAAACATCTGCCCATTAGGAACATGGCTGACAGTTGGAAGCCTTTGAATGGTTTCACAAGGGCTAAGACCTGTTAAAAACAGCCATGGAATCAATTGGCTCGCTGCCATTTCTCACAACTCCAGTCAAATTGGAAGTAGGTGATTTGCTGATTTCCAGGGCTTTTGCATTTAAAACTCAAAATCATGCCAGCCCAACTAGTTCTTTTTAGGATTTATGTTTCAGTCTATTTCTCCCAAGATGTAGTGACCCAGAGTTTGCCTAAAAATATTTGAATCTCCATGTACAACTCTTGACATTTGAACCATGCAAATTCCAGTTTGTGTAGTCTCTGCGCTTGAGTTCACTATGGTAGAATCCCTGAACGGCTGGCAGCTACTTTAGCCACTTCTTTGACTCATCTCCAACATTAATGAACAAGGTAATCTGATGCATAAGCATTTCTAAAAGCTTTCAAGTGCAATTCTTTTTTTAGGTGTTTTAACGTCTGCATGTTATAAATACGTAAAAAAGTAATATTCAATGCCTTTGACAACTTCCTTTGCTAGTCCCATGATTTAGTTTAGTGGTCAGCTTAGCCAGCTGTCAGTCTTAAAACTGTGAGTGAGGCATATCATAGCTTCCTGGATCCTTCCACAAGTCCTGATTACCAAGTATTAAGCCACCTTATCCATGCAAGTTCTTGCCAGTGGAACAGTGTATCAGTTACAAACAGATTACATACTTTAGGCCTCTGGGCCAGGTACCCAATCAGTGACTTTCCACTGTAACACCCACTCATTAACCCTATATCAGGGGTTCCCTACTTTTTTTATACCTTGGAGCAATATATTAAGCAAGGGGGTACATGGATCCCAGGTTGGAAACCCTTGCTCTAGATGAAGGCCAATAGAAGAAAGACTTAAATGAAAAATGAACACGGCACCATTAAACTGTATGTGGTACTTTTTCACAATAGTCCGCTTCAAGCGGGATTTCTCCAATGGCAACCGTTGCCCATTCCCATTCTGACATGTCAGTCCTTGCCGCTCTCACCTGCCACAATGAGGCCACCTTCTGTTGAATGAGCACCACTTCATACTTTGTCTGGATAGCCACCAACCTGATGGCATAAATATTGATTTCTCTAACTTCCAATAACTTCTGTCCCCACCCTCTCCTGTTTTATTAATTTCCCATTTCAACTCCCCTCTTACCCCTTCTCTTCTCCTTGCCTACACATCACCTCCCTTTGATGTCCCTCCCTCTTCCCTTTCTCCTGTGGTTCTACCCTCCTTTCCTACTTTCGTCAGCCCTTTACCTTTTCCACATATCGTCTCCCAGTTTCTCACTTCATCCAACTCCCTCATTCATCTTCATTTCTCCTCACCTGAATTCACTTATCACCTTTTACCTGTACTTCTTCCCCTCCCCCTTCTTTTCCTGTCCTGATGAAGGATTTCAGCCAAAACTGTTGGCTTTTTATTCCCCCCCCCCTTAGATACCGCCTGCAGAGCTGAGTTCCTCCAACATTTTATACATGTACACATTGAGGTATCTGCTCAAATGCTTCTGAGGCTTCAAAATTATTTTTCTTCCCTATTTAATCAACCTTATTATATCTTAGATGTGTTCTGTTTTTTTTTAATTTACTGAATTCTATTCATTGTCAGCTTTTGCTTGAATATGGCATGTTTGCTGAGGTGAGAAGATATAGGGTAAGCACACTGCTGCAGCCAGATTCAGCGGTGCAGGATAGGACTTATTGCTTGAAACGAAAAAAATCACATTGTATTGGTTACGTGTATCTAGATGAAGTGGCTAATCCAGTAAATATAGTCCTGTGGATGCAAGAGACGGCAGCTGGTGAAATCTGAAGCAACAAACAATTTGCTGGAATTGCTCATCAAGTCGAACAGCATCTGGGAGGTGGTGAGTGTAAAATTTTGTTTTGGAATTGAGAGTGAAGAGGAGAGTGGTGGGACCTCTGGCTTTAATATTACTCATCTGCACCCCCACCACCCTTTCTCTAGTGGTAATCTCCCCTTTCTGGTCTCTGTAATGGTGCATGGTTTTAACATAAAATGTCAACAATTTCTTTTCCCTTCAAATGCTGCTTGACCTGTTCAATTCCTCCAGCAGATTGTTTGTTACCCCAGTGTCTACCAGAAGTTACCAAACTGGGATTCATGGAACTCTCAGTTAATGATAAGGGTCCATAGCATGAGAAAAAGCTGGAAACCCATGCTCTAGACAATGCACTCCACCCAAGCTGAAATCAGAGCACTAACTTTAACAAAAGGTTTATACAGAGAGGAAGGAGAATTGTATTCAAAGAGTGTGAAGTGCCTGCCTCTCTCATCAGGAATTGGATGTGTGTTATTAGTCTTGGTTAGAGGAAAGTATACTGAATGGCTTTTAAAACATGAAGTTGCTAATAGAAACCACCTCCAATATTCTTCGCAAGCAAGTGGTTCAAGAATCCCATGTGTGACTGGAATTAGCTACCGCTCTAGGGCAGAACACAATGAACAGCAAGGGTGTTTTAAACGCGCTCTGTATTATTCAAAAGGTCTTTGGAAAGAAATCCCTGGCAGGCATTAGTTTGATAAATATTTAAGAGTAATTTCAGAAATATTCTCCAGACTAAATTACATTATATTTAATGTAAATTTTGACAATTCCACTGAAGGTCATTGAACATTAGGTTCTCCTTTATATTGAAGTAATTTGTCAAAGGTGATTAAGTACTGGCTGCCAATAGAACCCTTTCTGCATGTTTAAACATTGAATGTGAACCCATTTCAGTCACACAGTTTATGTGTTTTTGCAAAAGTTGTTAGGATATCTTTGGATGCCAAACGAATTAATGGTAAAATAGCAAAGACCTGATGCAATTGCGACTTGACATTTCAGCCTTATAAAATTCATCTTTTGAGTGTTGATCTTGAAATAATGTGTCTGAAGCACAATCGACTAAGTTGTTAAACTTCTCTTAATAAAGTTTTGAGAGTGATAATGATAGGAGCTATGTACATATTTTAATGTTCTCAGTCAGTTCCTGCACTGCGAAACCATCTTAGGACACAAAGTTCAAAGTAAATCAAAGTATGTCACCATATACAACCCTGAGATTCATTTTCTTGTGGGCATACTCAATAAATATATAGGATAATAACCGTAACAGAACCAATAAAAGACTGCCCAACTAGGGTGTTCTGCCGGAGTGCAGAAAACAACAAATTTGGCAAAGGTGAAAAGAAGAAATAATAATAATAATAATAATAATAATAATAATAATAATAATAATAATAATAATAATAATAATAATAATAATAATAATAATAATAATAATAATAATAATAATAATAAAATATAGGTAAGGTAAATGCAATCAGGCTTTTTCCACTGAGCTTGTTGGGAATATAACTAGACATCATGGGTTAAGGGTGAAAGGTGAAAAGTTTAAGGGGAACATGAAGGGGAACTTCTTCACTCAGCGAGTTGAGCGAATGTGGAACGAGCTGCCAGCATAAGTGCTGCAAGCAAACTCAATTTCATTGTTTATGAGAAGCTTGGATAGGCACATGGATGGTAGGGGTATGGAAGGCTATGGTCCGAATGCAGGCTGATGGAAGTAGGCAGCTTAGATGGCTAGGCACAGACTAGATGGGGCAAAGAACATGTTTCTGTGTTGGACTTTTCTAGGACTCCGTGACTCCATAAATAAATAAGCAATAAATAATTGAGAAGATGAGATGAAGAATGCTTGAAAGTGAGTCTATTGGTTGTGGGAACAGAGATTCATCTGATTTGCAACCAGTATATGAGTATCAACAACAGAAACATACATCTAGAAAATCTGTGCCCTTAACAAATGCCGAGAAGTGGTTTACTAAAAAGGAAATATACTTGCCTTGAAAGAAATTAAGAGAAGAATTGGCTAACTGTCTCCACTGTATCTTAAGAGACATGGGGCATTCCAGCTTTGGAGAACTGTGGTCATTATTCATCTGAAATGCTTTATAATAGATCTATTCTAAACCATGCACTGAATGCTTCAGGCGAATAGTTAACAATCATTCACCTAAACAAAATCTTGTGATAACAACCATTATCAATATGAGCTGACTGTCAGTTTAAACTGCTTAATCAGTGCTGTTTTATTTTAAAACCATTTGGGATCTTTTAAGCTCATGAAATGCACCACTACACTTACATTTGAAACGGTAATTGACTTAATCATTGTTTATTTGATAGCTTGACTGGCTTTGCTTTATTGCAGTAGCCTTGGGACATGTCATTATCAAACTGTAAACACCACTAGATGCACAGAAGTAGTATATGGTCAGTAAATCTTCAGAGGATTCAGCAAAGGCCTAAGAATATTGAAGCAACACTTGTCAGCCAGATGTTATATGTGCCTTATTGAAAATGATTGAATCTGTCACTTTTAAGTGGAAATGACAAGTTGTCACAATGCAAGCTGAATTTATAAAAATAAATGAAACAGTACTCCCAAAGATAGAAGGCACAAGAGTCCATAATGCTGGAATCTGAATCAACAAAATATCTGAAGCAAAAAACTATCAGGAATGATGCAGGGTTTCGACCCAAAATATCGACAATTCCTGTTCGCTCAGTTACTGCTCGACCTATTGACTGCTTTCACCAGATTGCCTGTTTCCCACCAAGATAAGTACAGGGGAAGATCTAAATTGATATTCATAGAAAACAGGAATGCAAAGTACTGCAAGTGACCACTGGTAAATTATACGCACATAAAGAACAGAAATGATCAGCGTCAGATTATTGATGCCTCTGTGAGTTTAAAAGATCCCAGCCTGCAAATATTTACTGAGCATACTTCCTGATTTATTGAAAAATAAATTCAAGAAAGAAATACTTGTGTCTTCTTGTTGCTATCCCGTCTTTATTTAGTTAATGAATTCAGGTTGTAATAAAGACAATTAATAGTGATGGACTCTGAGACTATAGAATTTGTGGACAATAAACGTAAGATTTAAGCTCTTCAGAATCAGCTATTTGTAAGCTATCATTTTATGGATGATGGCATTTATTGAATAATAAGTTTGGACAAAGGTATAAATCCATGTCATTATGTGAATGTGCAACATCATGTGTCATCAGTGCTGCTTTTCAATGTCACATTCATTGTCATAGGGACATGAATGCAGAGGTGCATTGATAAACTTATCTGTAACAGCATCACAGCTATATGCCATAATATAAATAGTATTCACAAGAAAAAGATTAACGAAACATTAATTATACACAAATTTCACAATAGAACACAATTAGAACAAAGAAACAAAATCTAATTCTGTGATTAAAAATAGTCATAGTGTTGCTACACACCAGTGATTAAGGCTCTGCAGGTTTGCTCAAGAATCGAATGGCTGAAAGGAAGCAATTGTTCAGGCGTGGGACTTTAGGCTTCTGTACCTCCTTCCCAATGGTAGCTTCAAGAAGATGGCATGGATTGGACGCCAGAATAATTAATGTTGAATTTTGCTTTTTTGAGGCAGTGCTTCCTGTAGCTGCTACAGATGGAAAGGAGGGAAGTCCCCATGATATACTGGGCTGACTCCTCTACTCTCTGCAACTTCTTACATTTATACATATTCAGAGTACCCAGGCAGACAATGGTGCATCCAGTCAGAATACTTTCACCAGTTCATCCATAGAAGTTTGTTAGCATATTTGGTGATAAGTTGAACCTCCTTAACTCCTAAGAAAGCAAAGGTGTACTTTCCTTGTGATTGCCTTTATGTGCTGGATCCAAAATTCTGATAACGTTTATCACAGTACATGTAGTTATATAGTTAAAAAGCTTCCTAATATCATCCTGCAGCAACAGCAGCTCGGCCCCATTGTGGACAGAAACTCCTGGGAAAACTTTTGGATCTCTGTCATTCTGAACATCTCAACTTCTACCTCCAAACATAGCAGTGCAGAATTTGGAAGGCAAATACCAGCATATTTATGTTACCATCCTGCACTGGACACAACATTGTCCCCAGTGTTGACTGAAGAGCAAATAAGCTAAGGGACAGGATGGAAGGTGCATTTGGCCAATTGGCAACTGCGTCTGCCATTTGGTTCACGCTTTCATGTCCATCATCACACCCCTCATGTAGACTTCACTCTAAGAACCTTTGTGAAGTTCAAGACTATGAGACAAAGTCTAACTCACACTGGTGAATTCAGTTCAGTCAGTCGCTCTTCTTGTCATGGTCATGACACACTTGATGTACCAATTGGAATAGTCATTCTTTTCTTCAGTGTTGATGCTTTCCTATCAATCTCAAATGCATTATTATAAGCCTCAATCATCCCTACATGCTCTAAGCATCAAACTGAAGATGAATGAAGAGGTTGAGTCCGCTTCTGAAAACTGACCAGAATGGAGGCTATATTAACTATGGTTGTGTCCAAAGGATACAAATAGGTGTGTTAAATTCACGCCAACTCAAGATGATGATATTGAGCAATATCCACTCCCAATTCCACAAGAAGGCAAAGCTTGGAGAGCTAAAGTGGTCACTAAAATGAACCTCTGCTACACTAATCAACAATGGATTATCAATCAAGAAGTTCGCACTAGCTGTTGATCAACAAGTAGAAAGCACTTTACTCATATAGAAAGTTAACCCACAGAATTAAGTCCTTGTTGAAGGTTTTCCAGTTCAAAACAGGTAAAGTATGGAGTGGATTATTATATGTGTGATTTGAAGGATCTTTTGATTGTAGTGGATGGAAAATTTCTGATTTTGAAGGTAATTATTGCAGCAAATTACAAGAGTATTAGGTGAAGCTGAAATAAAACAAATGTACTGATCTGCAAGAACCAGTAATGATTCTTCCTTTGAAGTTTTCAAAGCTTAAAGTTCAAAGTAAATTTATTATCAAACTATATATATATATGTCATCATATACAACCCTGAGACAAGTTTTATCACGGGCATACACTGTAACCGAGTAACAATGAAAGACTACACCCAAGAGGATGGGCAAACAACCAATGTGCAAAAGTTAAGACTGTGCAAATACAAAAGATGATGATAATAATAATAATAATAATAATAATAATAATAATAATAATAATAATAATAATAATAATAATAATAATAATAATAATAATAATAATAATAATAATAAATAATAATAAACAAGCAACAAATATTGATGGTCAAATGCATAGGTGGCCAGAGAAGCCATTATTCATTAGCCAAACTTTGGAAGTGCAATAGAGCTAAGTTCATTCCTTTTGATGGTTCACTGTTACATGTAATACCCTCAAGATCATGAAGATGATTTGCTTACACTACAGTCCTCTGTGTTTCGAGTTGACTGGTAGGTAGAGTCCCTTAGCCCTGCCCTAGATGGTCCAGAAGTATGGATTGTATGGAAGGTGTAGGCCTCTTCCACCATTTGTGGCTGACTTCTATATGCTCTCAGCTAAAGGTCCTCAAGAACCTTTCTGCATGCTCCAGTCGCCATTTTGTTAGGTCACAGGCTAGGAATTCCTATGAATTAATGAGGATATAACATGTCTTCATGGATACTATGAGAATAGCCTTGAGATGAAGAAATCTACAAAAAGTGGTAAATAAAGCCCAGTCCATCCACACCATTGACCAATCTACAAGGAGTGCTGCCACAAGAAAATAATATTCTTCATCTAGGCCATGCACTCTTCCCACTGCAGGAAGGGGATTGGGGAGCCATATGTCCCACATCCCCAGTTTCAGGAACAGGAATTACTCTTCAAACATCAGGCACATGAACCAGTGTGGAAAACTTCACCCTCCTCAATGCTGCATTGATTCCACAACCTATGGAGTCACTTTCATGGATTTACAGTACAATTCATGTTCTTTGTATTGTTTATGTACATATTTACTTATTTAATGAATTATTTTAATTTGCACATTTTGTCATCTTTTGCTCATTGGTTGTTTGTCAGTCTTGTTGTGTTTTCTCATTGATTCTATGGTATTATCTTGTGAATGTCTCCAAGCAAATCTCAGGATAGTATTTGGTGACAAATATGTACATTGATAATAATTTTATTTTGAACTGTGAAGCATTTTCTCAGGGCTTCTATTAATGTGTCGGTGCAGGGTACCAGTTTAAGGTTCATCAGCATTGTTTCCCAATAATCAGAAACAGAATCAGACTTTAATCGCCAAGTACCTGTACACATACAAGGAATTTGCTTCCGGCAGATGTTGTCTCTCTGCTCATAACAATAATAATGATAAATATAAATGAAAATATAGATTATACATACAAGTAGTGCTATCTAAGTAATAGTTAGCCGACAGTTAACCGGCAGTTAACTGTTCAGCAAAGTGACCGCAGTAGGGAAAAAAATTCTCCAGTGCCTATTAGTCTTAGTCTGGAGGGATCTGAAGCACCTACCAGACGGGAGCAGTTCAAACAGTCCGTGCGCAGGATGGAAGGAGTCCTTTATGATGTTCCCTGCCCTCTTCTTCAACCTGGAAGAGTACAGGTCCACAATAGAGGGCAGGAAGGCTC
Organism: Hypanus sabinus; assembly: GCF_030144855.1. Lineage (NCBI taxonomy): Eukaryota > Metazoa > Chordata > Chondrichthyes > Myliobatiformes > Dasyatidae > Hypanus > Hypanus sabinus. The sequence goes on from NC_082710.1 coordinate 95,887,696, forward strand.
CAATGACGCGCTCGGCAGTCCTCACTGTGCACTGTAGTCTGGTTCTATCCTGCTTGGTGGCGGCTCCAAACCACACAGTGATGGAGGTGCACAGGGCAGACTCAGTGACTGCAGTATAGAACTGCAGCAGCAATTCCTGAGGCAGACCATATTTCCTCAAGAGCCGCAGGAAGTACATCCGCTGCCGGGCCTTCTTCAGGATGGAGCTGATGTTCTGCTCCCACTTCAGATCCTGAGAGATGGTGGTTCCCAGGAACCTGAAGTTCTCCACAGTGGACACAGGGCTGCTCAGGACTGTGAGGGGGGACATAACAAGGGGATGTCTCCTGAAATCCACTATCATCTCCTTTGTCTTGAGCGTGTTCAGCTCCCGATTGTTCCGACTGCACCAGAGCGCCAGTTGGTCCACCTGCTGTCGATATGCAGACTCATCACTGTTCTGGATGAGTCTGATGACGGTGGTGTCGTCTGCAAACTTCAAAAGCTTCACATAGGAGTTGGAGGAGGTGCAGTCATTGGTGTAGAGGGAGAACAGCAGTGGAGAGAGGACACACCCCTGGGGGGCGCCGGTGTTGGTGATTCGAGTATCTGAGGTGACCTGTCCCATCCCTACCTGCTGACTTCTGTTGGTCAGGAAGCTGTAAATCCAATCGCAGAGGTCAGGTGGCACAGTGAGGTGAGACAATTTGGAGCAAAGGGTATGAGGGACGATGGTGTTAAAAGCCGAACTGAAATCCACAAATAGCATCCGAGCATAGGTCCCAGGACGATCCAGATGTTGCAGGATATAGTGTAGTCCCAGGTTGACTGCATCGTCTACTGACCTATTTGCCCGGTAGGCAAACTGCAGGGGATCCAGCAGGCTGCTGGTGAGGGTCTTCAGGTGGTTCGACACCAAGCGTTCAAAGGATTTCATGACCACAGATGTCGATAAGCACCAAAAAGCATTTTGGACCAGGTATTGCATCAGTATGTGTATTATTTTTGTAGAAGTTGTGTCAGAGATGCCAGTGTGTCCAAAACAAGAATTGCCCAGTGTAATTTTACCCTTTAGATCATGTGGTTTCATGATTCACATGGTATGACAAGTGCAAATTTAAATTGAAAATATTGAACTTTTGACTGGAACACTTCCATTAAGCAGTGGTGTACTGCTTCTTCTGAAAGTTCATACAAATATGAAGTTATTTCAAGGATAAATCATTGATTGTAAATGATGATGGCTACAGTAGAATTCTTTTGACTGAAAGATTATTGATTTTTCCCCTCTGTGGAGTTCAATACATCACAATGTATCAACTTGTTATTTGAAACAATCAAATACAAAGTATTCATATAGTGAATGATTTACATTTCTTAAACTTAAGTATTGAATATTTTTCGCCTACAGAATCTTACAAACTCCTCCATTGACATTCTGTGATGGCCAAAGTGCCTGTTATGTTCTTCTCCAAATTCAATACGCACTTTGAGCTATCGATATTTAGTAACTATTTTGCCGACAGTTTCCGTGAAGCATCTGGAAAATTAATTTTTAAACCAATCTTAAATTAGTCCCATTATAAATTACTAGTCTTTCTGCATGTTGGACACTGAAGTCTAAATATTTAAGCTGTCTTGCAAATCAATTTGTATAGAAAATGCACTGAAATGTCATAAATTATTGCCAACGAATAGAAGATGTTCATTACTTGAGTATTAAAATGTCATGGTGCGATCATGGTGCGATCATGGTGTGATCATGGTGCGATCATGATGTGATCACGGTGCGATCGTGATGCGATCATGGTGCAATCATGGTGCGATCATTATGTGATCATGGTACGATCATGATGTGATCACGGTACGATCATGGTGTGATCACGGTGCGATCATGATGTGATCACGGTACGATCATGGTGTGATCATGGTGTGATCACGGTGCGATCATGATGTGATCACGGTACGATCATGGTGTGATCATGGTGTGATCATGGTGCGATCATAATGTGCCACAGATACTTGTTGGAACGTGAGAATCTGTCTAGGCAATTATTGGATAGTTCTGGGGTTCCTAGGTTGCAGGATATTCTGGCAGCAGAGACAAGCATGGTTTAATTGTGTAGGGTCCTGGAAACCTTTTTAATTAAAACAGGTTTGGGAGGTAGGATCTGATCACTGTCTTGGCTCCCTTCACACTCCATTACAGTAGGAAGCGGTAATGCACCTTCCTGACAGGAGTGAGCTGCTATTAGCACAAAAGAAAATGAAGAAGAAATGTATATATAGAGAATGTAGGCATATGGGTTATGTGCAGTACTGAGTACAAGTTAACATAGAACATAGTGCTATAGTACAGCAACAGGCTCTTTGACCCACAATGTTGCACCAAACTAAATAAATTATTGACACCTAATAGGTGCCCTGTGCTAATTCCTGCACTGTACTGTACTATGTTCTATGTTAACTTGCTCACAGTACTTGGAAATTAAGTTTCTTGTTATAAATATATGAGTGTCTAGAAATTGCAGAAACTTTTTGATAGGTCACGTGCAGAATCTTTCTCAGAACAGCACAAGTAACTAAAGCATAAATGATTCCACCATTTCTCTAGCTTTGTGAATTCAAAGTTTAAAATTTAATAAACTGAATTTGAGTTACTCTCCATTGTGTCACTAAATGCACAATTTAAACAAATTACTTTCTACTGAACATGTGAATATTAGACTGAGATGCTATTACCTGTGAGATGTTCAAAATAAAACAAAAGGGGTTAATTCAGTGAACCCTTGGTAAAAGGTTGTGACTATTCACCCTGTCTCTGCTCCTTGTAATTTTATAAACCTCTAAAAGGTTATAGCTTCTGGCATTCAAGTGAGAACAATCCCAGCCTATCCAATTCTCTCCTGATTGAAGCCCTCCATTTCGGGCAACGTTCTGGTGAACCTGTTCTACAATCTTTCCAGCACTACCACTTCCTTTTTATATTATTGAGTCCAGAAATGCATACAACATTCCATCCCTTTTATAGTGCGATGGCTATAAGTGAACACAATATGTAAAATGTTTTGTACAGCTGTAACATCACCTCCCTATTCTTGTATTCAGAACCCCTGTCTATGAAGGCAAGTTTGCTAAACCCTAAACCCCTCTTCACCATCCTGTCCACCTGTGTCACTATTTGCAGAAATGCACCCCAATATTTCCCTGTTTCTAAATTCTTCATTTACATCCATGCTTTTCTGTACCTCAATGCTTCTAAAGGTTCTATCCAATCAAGCACTGAGAATGCATTACCTCACACTTTTCTGAATTAAATTCTATCTGCCACTGCTCTGCTCCATACTAAGATTGATCTATGCCCTTCCGTAATGTTGCTATTGAGAGATTTATCAATCCTTGTGTCATCACAAAACTCACTTATCAGACCACACACATTCTCATTATGTATCTGTACTGTATATGTGATAAACATTAAAAGTCTGGCACCAATCTCTGTCACACTCCACTGGTTGTAGTCAGAAAACCAACTCTTTGCCATTATATTCTTTGTCCAAATGCCAAGCCAGTTTTAGACCCACTTTGGTAAAGCACCTCAAACGACATAACTTTCTGGACAAGCGTACTCTCAAAGCCCTTAATGAGGACCATTTATACCATGTCTACCACCTTGCCTTCAGCAGTTTTCTTAGTACATCTTAGTCTCAGTCTCTCTTCTGACCTACTGTATGTCAGTGGTACCAACATGAGCTATCTATCAGAATCAGATTTAAAATCATCGTCATAGGTCATGAAATTTGTTGATATGTAGCAGCAATACATTGCAATACCTAATAACAAAAACTGTTTATGCTGCTTTCAGCAATTTCTACTGGATCACTCAAGTAATTAACCCAGTGTTCCTAAACAGGTATAGAATTATTCAGGCAACAGGACCAATTAACCTATATTGGATCTCTACTGGCATTGAAACTGTGGGATAAAATGTGCATAATAAATGACACAAATACGTATATGGGAAACTTGAAATACAGATGCCATTTTGCCAACTTTAATTTTGATATTGGAATACAGAATATTCTCACTTCATATTTAGTATACACTGTGATTTTCAAATTTAAATGACTAATGAAACCAGTGGGTCCTTTTCCACCATGCAAGTATTTACTGTACATTTCAAAATGTGGTTCACAGCAGCAAAAGAAAAAAATGCATAGATTATAAAGTAAGAATAAAAAATCACATTTAATCCTTTTTTGTTAATCTAGTTCCAAAGAAAGATCATTGGCCTAAAATATTAATTCTATTTCTCTCTGCACAAAGGCTGCCTGGCGTGCTGAGCTTTTCTAGTTTTCAGGTTTTATTTAATCTTTGCCAATGATGTAGCTTTTAAGGAACATCTTAAGGTAGGAAAGAGAGCTGGTGAGTTTTAAAGAGGGAATTTCATACCCCAGGGCCATAGTTCTTAAAATATTGTTTTGTATTTACTTATTTGAAATCCCAGTAGCCAATGCATGACTGATTTAAAATTGGCTTGATAATGACCATGAGCTCAGGTTTCTGGGGTGATGAAAATTACAAAGCTAAGGGTGAGGAAAAATGAAGCCAAGATGGAATTTGAAAAAAGAGAAGAACATTTTGAATTAGCTTGTCTTCACAGTAACCATAGAAAACAGGAGTTAATAGATGTTTAGGATTTTGGTATTATATATTTAGGATCATTTTAATTGGCAATGCTTAAGTAACTGGTGAAATTTTATTAATTTCTTTTCCTATTTTATCCCCACAGGTAAATTAATAGAAAACAGATATTTTAAAAAAATATACATATATGTGAATAGGTCTACTCTAAGCTTACTGCACACTTGCATAAGATCTGGCTGATTAAGACCACCTTCCACACTGATTTCTGTAGCATTTTTCCCTCTCAATGTCACTCCCAATATATTTAATGACTGAGCACCCACAATTCTTTGATGAATAAAGTCCCAAATACTTACAACACTCATGACCAAAGACATTTCTCATCATTCCATTCCTGAATAGCTGACCAATCATCATGAGACAATGATCCCAATTCTACATTTCTGGGAGGAGGAATCAGACTCAGCATTCCTCTTGTCAATCACCATTCAGTTTCCTATATTTTTATTTAGTGAGACCAACTTCTCATTTATCTAAACTTCAGTGAATGTAATACTGAATGACAGCAAATCAATACAGTTCCCTTGTGGCTAGCACAGTTTTCATCTGCCCAGTGACTGGTTTACCAATAAAGACACAAGTTTCAAGTGGAGCCTCCAAACTAAATGAGTAGTTTGTGTAAGATCCAGTCTGTATCTTGCATTTACTCCATAGAGGATGCTTGACGTTGCACTAATCTATTATGCTCCTCACATGCTACAAACCCCTATACTTGCAAACAATTCCATGAGGCAGATTGGGCTTTGAGATACGACTATGCTCCAGCACAGCTTATGGACCACACTTATTAAATAATGAAAGAAACCAAAATAAGAAATTCAGTTAAATTCACGTTCAATGTATGTAAATTAAATACATCAATTAACAATAATTAAAAAGAGTAAATGGCTGTCTTCTTTTAACTTTTTATTGAAAGTCAACCACTTCATTCAAATGAATGGAGTTGTGGCCGATGCACCAGTATAAAGATGACAGGGCTGTTATGAAATGTATCTGGACATGCAGCTTAGTATGTAATGAAAACATCCATGGGTACAAGCCACTGAGTTTGATTACAGTGACAAGCCAGATATTCTGAACAAATTCAGCAAGTGAGGAAACATCTATGAAGGGACACAAACAATCAATGTTTTGGACTGAGACCCTTCTTCAGCACTGGAAAGGAAGGGGCAGGAACCTGAATAAGAAAGTAGTGAAGGGAAAGAGTAAAAGCTTGGAGACGATAGGTGAGACCAGGTGGGGAGGGGAAGGTGGCTGGGGGTGGGTGATGATATAAGAAGCTGGGAGGTAATAAGAGGAAGAGGTAAAAAGCTGAAGAAGAGGAATCTACCAGGAGAGGGCAGGAATTGGGAAGCCAGAGAGAGATGATAGTCAGGTCATGAGGACAGGGGAAGAGAAGTAATCAGAATGGGAAATGGAATACCAAAGGAGGATAGGAGGGGATGTTGACTGTTTATTTGCCTCCTGTGATGCTGCCTGACCTGCTGAGTTCCTTCAGGGATTTGTGCGTGTTGATCTAAGCTTCCAGCATCTGCAGAATCTGTGTGTTTAGGTCCAATATTCTGTCACCTGACCTCAAGACCCTTCTGTACATCACGTTGTTATGAACCCAAAGGTTTCGGTTGCTGTGGACTGTCACTTTAAGGGAGTGCCTGAGTGGGGCGGGACTATGATGTCTTTCACCGGCTGCTGCAAACTTGAGACACATATAGGGAGAGAGAGCAACCTTGAGGAGGAGGAGGGGAGAGAGAGAGAGAGAGAGAGAGAGAGAGAGAGAGAGAGAGAGAGAGAGAGAGAGAGAGAGAGAGAGACTGAAAAGCCAGTAGCTTCAGCTTATCGCAGCTGGGGTCTGAAACTCTCCTATGCCCACAAAGGTGGGTTGAATATCGATCCAGTGCACATCGAATGTGTGGCTGTCACCTCGTATAATCCACAGGAGTGGATTTTTTGGGATATCCTGTGGAAAGCACTGATGTGTTAACCCTTGCCTGGGCATGTTGTGTGGTAATCACTTGAAGATGATATCCTTGTGACAGATCACTTTCGGTGATAATTCGTTTGTAGATTTGGAACGGCATGACAGAGGATCATCGACAACTAATATTTAGTCTTACCATCATGGAACCTGTGGAATTCGACGTAATTGCCTTCTCTCTACATTTACCCTGGATTACAAATATCTCTCTCCTATCATTTATTCCGTGGATGAACTGAATGTTCCCTACTTTACCATCTCAAGACTCTAAGTCTTGTTCCCCCTCCTAGTTCAATATAGTTTGGGAGTAATATTTACGCACAAATAAAAGCATAACAATATTAACTTTTGTTTATCTTGGTTTAAGTTACTATACTGAGTAGTTACTAATAAAGATAGTGGTTTTAGCCTCAAAACCAGACTCCATGTGTAATCTATTGCTGCTATTTCTTTTCTAAAATGTTACAGTTCATAACAACATGCAGTAGACTTGGAAGCCTGCAATGCACTCATACATCCACTACAGCTAGCTCTCACTTGTATAGCTATCCGTAAGATCTGGCTCAAAATTCTTGAAATGATCCTGAAATGGTAAACTATTCATGCAAACAGTTTAATCTAAATAGTAAGGCTGGATTAATTACACAAAACAACTTTTTATCTGATATCAGGAACTTTTTCATACAGGGAATGCTAATTCCATTAAAATTCTATTATTCATTGGCCAAAACTCATTTGGCAATAGTAGCAGTTACATTTGTCATCCATCTTTAGGTGCCCAAGGATCATATACATGTGCCTTCTCCCTGGGAAGTTAACTTGTGTGCTGATATGTGCAGGTCTTTGTTGATGAATGTCAGGTCTTTGCTAATGAAGGAATGGCATATGTAGCCTAGTCAGAATGATGTGTATTTCAAAAGGAAACTTGCAAGCCATGATGTTCCAAAGACTAATCTGTGTGGCAGTAATCTTTCAGGAGAGACAGATTTTGCTGAAGTATCCTTGGCATATTCTTGTATGCTTCTGAAAGATGATGCAGTCAACTGCAGGAGGTTCTTGAACAAAGAGGATAAACTTCAGTTGCCCCATCATTGAAATATGCTTACAACCAATGGACTCACTTTCAAGGACTCTTCATCTCATGTTCTCAATATTTATTGTTTATTTGTTTATGGTATTGTTTCTTCTTTTTGCCTTTGCATAGTTTCTTGCCTTCTGCACTAGGGCTTCAAGCCCCAGTTTGGCAGCTGTGCATTGATGCTGTTACTGTTACTATTCTATAGAATTGTTGAGTATGCCCACAAGAAAATGAATCTCAGGGTTGTATATACTGATATATTTGTACTTTGATCATAAAATTTACTTTGAACTTTGAGTGAATATTGTGAACCCTGATGGGAATATGGATCATGTGGATTTTCAAGCAGAGCTCTAGTTTTGCCAACTCTCAAGAAGTAAATAAGAAACAGCTGGAGGCTGCAATGTGAGGAATTTAGAAGATATCTGGATTGATAAATGGGCCAAATTATCTTCACTATCTGTAATAATACAAAATAAAGGAGGCGGTGTCTGTCAGAAAATAAAATAAATAATCTTTAATTCTATTTCCAGAGAAAAGAAAAGTGGTGTAAGTTTTCAGTCGGAACACTGATATGGCATTGTTTTCCATTTGACACTAATGGAATTCATCCTGCATACTATTCTTGTATATTACATTGATGAAAACTATTCTTAATGCAGCGATTTTCCCCTGTCTGACATCATCAACACAGACTTGCTGAAGAGAGATATTAAATCTGGTTATTCATCTATGATAGGAAATCTCTTCTGAGTACATATATGGGCTGTCAACTCAATTTTTGTCAACTTCAATGTCTTTGAGCCTTCAATAAAAATCCCCTGAGAAGAAACAAAGGGCAAGAGGAAAGGAATTTGTCTTCTTTTAAGTGAAACAGAACATTTAAAGACTATTGATCTATAGACTTAAATGCCTGACTAGGACTGAGAGCAGAAATTGCCAGCTGAAGAATCTAACTGGTGAATTTCTGGGTATCTCATTTGAGCCATGGACAGAGCATTCAATGTATTTTAGTAAATCTCCAGGCTAATTTTTCTAATATTATCACTTGCTCACATGATAAGACTGATGTAAAAAGTTGTTCTTTTCTCTAAAAGTACTTCTGTAAAAATAGTTAAAATATGTATTCCACTCATTGCTTCTAAAATAGTTGGATTAAGTATTGCTTTAATTATTCATTCATCTAAAATCAATGATAAATATTGTTATTGAGGCTTCTTATTACCAATAGCATACCTGTTAAGTCTAACACAAACTATGTACCAATAAGCACAATCTGAGATGTAAGCATTTTGACAAGAACCATAGGTTAATTAATAAGACCTTGTAACCTATGGGACATTAGATGAATTCCTTTAAGGCCTGACATTTCAGAAGATTGTATTCCCCAAAATGTTCTATAATACAAACGTTTGTACATTTTTTTAAGTTTTATTTACAATTAAAGAAAAACCATTGACAGTGTGCTGGTGAGTACTCTTTAGATGATTTGTAAATAGTTTTTAGATATCAGAGGCAAATTGTACAATCAGACTACAATGGATTAGAAAGATTGAAATATTACTCCTTGCTATTCAGAGTCTGAATAGATTCATTTATTCTCATTTACACCAGAGAGCAATAAAATTCCTTGCCCCCATGAAGCTCACAGAATAAACAGATTCAAATACAGTAGATTCTGGTTAACTGGGCTATTGGTTAGTTGAGGCAATCGCTTATTTGGGGCAACTTGTCACAAGTGCGGAGCATGGGTGGACCCAAATGCAGAACACAAATTCGTTCTGTAATGTTAACAAAATAGAGTTTAGAAATAGTTAAAAGGAAAGCCGAGAAACAAGGATTGTTCAGAGGGAAATCAAGGAGTAAGCTAAGCAGAAGTGGGAATAACCATTGCTGGACTCAGACTCAGGTCCTGGACTTAGACTGGGATTCATGGCCGGGACTTGAACTCGGAACTCGGGACCCGAACTTGGAACTTAGAGCTCGGTGCCCGGACCTGAAACTCGGAACTTGGAGCTCAGAATTGGAATTCGGAACTCGGTACCCAGAATTGGAACTCAGAACTCGGAGCCCGGAACTGGAACTCGGAAACTGGAGCCTGGACTTGGAACACAGAACAGAGAGCCAGGACTCTTCCTTGGATACATGACACAGAGCCAGGACTCTTCTTGGACATAGGACTCAGGACAGTGAGGACGAAGAGACAGTTCACCACTCAGAGTAGTGGCAAACGGCTGGACCTACCCAGCTGAGACGAGGAAATGAGGAGACAGTTCCCAACTCAGAATAGCAGCAAAACAGCCAAACCTACTCAGCAGAGACAAAAACACAAAGAGAGAAAAACACACAATAACAGCCAGTTCTTTATCTTGACACAAAATGGCTCCAAGTAGCGGCAAGCTCTAGACATGGTCCAGTAACTACAGACAGCGGCTCTTGTCTCACTCCGGTGGGTTAACTTGTCAGACCCACTCCAGTGAGGTAGCTTAGTTGCTTGCTCAGACGAGTTAACTTAACAGGCTGGCTCTGGCGAGAAGAGGTGACTTACTGGCACTCGCTTCAGGGAGAAGATTTGACTTGCTACGGTGATGTGACTTGGCTTGCTCCAACAAGGTGACTTGCTTGCACTTGCTTCAGTGATGTAAGGTGACGTCTGGTGATGATCTATCCCTGAGCAGCTGTAAACCGGACTCTAAATATTGCCAGTTCAGCTGAGAATCAAGTGCCTTTAATTAAAGATCTTGAGAAAGACAAGGTAAGAAGGAATAAAAGGAAACAAGGAGTCAACAGGCCCGATCATGGCACAAAGGAAATTTAAAGGAACCAGGGAGTCACCAATCAGGACAGTAACACAACTCTTAAAGACAAAATCGAATCAACAAAATAGACATGATTCTGTTCCTTTATTTGGGGAACTATGCCACTTTAATGGGATTGGAGATTGTTGCTGAACAACTTCTAACTAGCGTCAGTTTGCATGATGACCTGTCGCTGCCGAACACTATACTGAGCTTTTTGTCACTGATAGTTGGTGAGAAATAAGCAGTAAGATAATTCAGAAGTGTTTTGCTCACTGACGTGTCAAGCATTCAGGCTTGGAGATGCCAGAAACAGCCAGGAGTGAAATTGAAATGATTTCACTACTTCAACAAGTCAGGAACTATGAAGAATTTGAAGGTATCAATAATCATATGGAATGTTTCAGAGAAAATGAAGATATGAAGAAATCAATTGTGGAATTCATTGCATGAAGGCAGTCCATTATCTGCACTAGGTGTCTGCAATAATTGTTCATTTAGTCAATCAAATGAACACAGCCCCATGCACTGGATGAATTCCTCTGTCAACAATAATTAGGAACTAATACACAGTTTTATAGTACTGTAGTAATATTGGTAGTGTTCTAATTTTTTCAGTATTTCAGTTAAATACATAATTTGTTACTCAGTTAAATGGCAGTTTGTATTTTTCATAACTTTTTAACTATTTCCATGAAACTTAGGCTAATGCGGGCAGCTGCTAAATCAGATCAAAATATATTGGTCCTGATGTGTCCCAATTAACCAGAATCCACTGTATATTAATTCCATTGGATATTTTTGTTTTTATACCCACCAAGACTTGGTTTTGGTTGAGTCTTTAGAGAGAAAGGCTTGGATTTTATTACAAATCTGATCTGCTTGCTATATCTGCACATTCCTGCACACCTTCCACCCCTTCCTTTGCTAACTTATCAATTAGTTTACAGCTTTGAATTCTCTTTATATATTTCTCTGCCTTTCCCTTTATATATTTTCCATTCATTTGCTGCTTTGAAAACATCTGAAACACAAGAAAATCTGCAGATGTTGGAAATCTAAAACAACTCACACAAAATGTTGGAAAAGCTCAGCAGGCCAGGCAGCATGTATTGAAAAGAATAAACAGTTGACACTTTGTGCCGAGACCCTTCGTCAGGACTGGAAAAGAAGGGGAGAAGTCAGAATAAGAAGCCGAGGGGGAGGGGAAGAAGAAGTACAAGGGGGCAGGTGAAACTGGGAAAGGGGGATGGGTTGAAGTAAAGATCTGGGAAGTTGAATGGTGAAAGAGATAAAAGGCTGCAGAAAGGAGAATCTGTTGGAAAAGACAGAAAAACATGAAAGAAAGGGAAGAGGGTGGAGCACCAGAGGGAGGTGATCGACAGGTGAGAGATGAAAACAAGAATGTAGAATGGTGGAGGAGAGGAGTACTACATTACAAATGCTACATGAACACTACATCATAATTTTACTCTCTTTTTTACAATTTTCCCAAGTTTCTAATTTTAGTTTTTAATAATTTTTTATGTATTGCATTTTACCACTACCACAAAGCATCAAATGTCATGACATTATGTCAGTGACTGTATTGCTGCTGCAGAACAACATGTCAGAGATAATAAACCTGATTTTGATTTGGATTTGGTGCACAAATTAACACATTTTAATAAAATTAATAAGGATTTTGCTAATCTACTGTACTACTGAGTGAGTCAGCAACAGTGAATCTCATTTGTAATTGCTGCTACGAGCTAGTCAAGGTAAATGAAGAGTTCTTTTTCTGTAAATAAATGTTCAAGTATAAAGTTGTTGAAAATTGAAAATTGAAAATAAAGTCTGTTGAAAATTTACCAAGAACAATCATAATCATGGAAACACCACAATCACCAATGTCATACAATATGGCAGATAACAAATGGCAAATTATGGAAGAGTTGATGGGAATGTAAGCATGATAAACTAGATTTAGTTCCATGAGTGATGGTGGCCAGTGTGGACTTGATGGGTTGCAGGTTTGGTCATAAAATCTTGGAGACAGATTCCATGTTCCATGAGCTAATGATTCAATTACTGTACCTTATGTAATTCTGTATGACCTATTCTTTTATTTATATTATTTCAACAATGTTTGAAACATGTTGGATATGTTAAATTGAAAGCAACATAATGTTATGTTGAAACATCTGCAACATTTTGTAAAATCTTGAAGGCAAATTCCCACCTTGTACCAAAAATGCACCCATCTGGTTCTCAAATTGCATTTCTTATTTTACATTAATGCAAGTCACAACAATTTTGCTGCAATATATTATTAGACCATCATTGGGACACCCATATCACATTAAGAAGTTCTGCAATTCTCACTCAACATTTCTAATTGACTAAAATTGTATTTATTGCGGCTCTGTGAAATAATTTGATTTCCTCTTCATAATAAGTTGTGAAAATACAATTTTTGATGCACAATCAGCAGCAGAGAATACTCAATAGACTTAATTTCTCAAAAGCAAACTACAAATACATTAAGACAATCACATGAACTACCAGTAAATTTTATCACAGCTGTAAACAACAGTTCTATCTCCTTTGAAAATTCTATTATCTCAAATTTTAAATAATATACTTGTTCATTCATATATTTCATCTCAGTTTTGCTTGCTGCAAAATAATTAGTGCAAACTATAAAATCGTCTCTCTGAAGACCATGTGCATCGAATTTAAACCAAGTTTTCTCAAGACCAGCTACGCTGTGGTTCAGTAGGGAATGAGCATTATGTGCAATAACATTTAACATTTAGTGATATTATGTTAAGTGTTAGGGTATTATATTTTATGAGACCCATGATTACAGCAGAGATTTTTTCCTCTATGGAATAGCAAGATTTAACAGAGAATATTCAAAACATTCTATTAAGGAGGGTGGCACATGTTGAACAAAGTGAGTAGGGATTATAGACCAGTGAGTTTCAGTTCTGTGGTAGACAATTATTGGAGAGGATTCTTAGAAACCAGATTTATGAGAATTCAGAATAGTCAGCATGGCTTTGTAAGGAGCAGGTCATGCCTTACAAGCCTGATTGAATTGTTCGAGTATTATGATGAAACATAATGATATTGGTAGAGCAGTGGATGTGATGTAGATGTGCTTTAATAAGGCATTTTATAAGCTTCCACATGGTAGGTTCATTCAAAAAGTCAGGAGGCATGGAAAATTGGTTGCGTGAATTCCCAATTGACTTACTCATAGAATGTAGAGGGTTGTTGTAGATGAGGCATATTCTGCATGGAGGTCAGTCACCAGTTGTTCCACAACAATCTGTTCAGGGACCCGTGCTCTTTATGATTTTTTTTGAATGACTTGGATCAAGAAGTGGAAGGGTGGCTAAGAAAGTCTGCAGATGATATGAATGTTGATGGTGTTGGTGATAGTGCTGAAGTTTATCCAATGTTACAATGCAACAATGACAAGATGCAGAGGTGACCTGAGAAGTGGCAGATGGAGTTCAACCTGGAAAAGTGTGAAGTGATTCACTTTGGAAGGTTCAATTTAAAGGCAGGCTATTGGGTTAATGGCAGAGAACTGCTCACAATACTCCAAGTGCAGTGTGACCAATACCTTGTAAAGCTTCAGCATTACATCCTAACTTTTATATTTTAATCTTCGTAAAATGAATGCCAACATTGTATTTGACTTCCTTACGATGGACTCAACCTATAAATTAACCTTTAGGGGATCCTGCACAAGTACTTTCAAGTCCTTTGCAACTCCAATTTTTTAATTTTCTCCCCATTTAGAAAATAGTCTACATGTTTACCTCTTCTACCAAAATGCATAACCATACACTTCCCTGCATTATTTTGCTTATTAATTTGGGGTCAGTGATATATTCTTTTGCTATATTGATTCATATTTTACTGTACTTTTATACGAATTCATAGCATCAGAAAATTTTGATTCATATAAATTGATTTTGCATTTTTAAATGTCCTCATAAGAGATAACATTTAATTTGATTTGTTGAAAGACTTCAGGTTGTTGTCTAATTAAATATTCATGATACTTACTACTTGAATTAAATAGTTGAGTCTATTTGATCATTTGTTCAAAATTAGTTTCTTTAATGATTTATTTATTAAAACAGAAAATCTGAGTAACACGCACAAATTGCTGGAAGAACACAGGAGATCAGATAGCAACTATGCAGTAGAATAAAAAGTCAAAATTTCGGGCTGAGGCCCTTCAACAGGATAGGAAGAGAAGGATAAAGATGCAAAAATAAGAAGGTAGAGGGAGGGAAAGATTATAAGCTGGAAGCAGATAGGTGAAGCAGAACAAAAGTACTTCAGTTGGGGAGGGAGATGAAGGAAGAATCTGAAAGGAGAGGAGGGTAGACCATAGGAGTAAGGGAAGGAGGAGGGATACCAGAGGGAGGAGATATGCAGATGAGGAAAAGATAAAGGGTAGAAATGAATCAGAATAGGAAATGTAAGAGGTTAGAAGATGGAATGGGGGAGATTTTATTGGAAGCTGAAGAATTTGATATTTGTGCATCAGGTTGGAGGCTGCCCAGAGGAATATGAGGTGTTGCTCCTCCACCCAGGGGGTTGCCTCATTGTGGTACTAGAGGAGGCTGCAGAGTGACATTTCAGAATAGGAAGAGCGTATGGAATTAAAATGGTAGAACACTAGGAAATCCTCCCTGCTGTGCACAAAAGGAAAGTGTTTGACAAACATTCTATTAATCTGTGCCAGGTCTAAGCCACATAGAGGAGGTCACATCCAGAACACTGGATACAGCAGATGACTCTGACAGACTCACAGGTAAAGTTTTGCCTCACCTGGAATGACTATTTAGGTCCATGAATGGTGTTGAGGGAGGATGTGAATGGGCATGTATAGCACTTGTTCCACTTGGATAAGCGCTGGGGGGAGATCTGTGGGGAGTGTTAAGTAGACAAGGGAATCATGAAGACAGCGATTCCTACAGAAAGTCGGGGAGAAGGTGTAGAGGTAGAGGTAAAGATGTGTGTGGTGGTAGAATCCCTTTGAATATAGCAGAGGTTATGGAAATGGAGGTCATGAGGGTGAGGGCATCATCAATGGTGGAGGAAGGGGAATCCCATTCTTTGAAGAAGGTGGATACCTCAGATGTTCTGGAAAGGAAAACTTCATCCTGAGAACAGATGTGGCAGAGACAGAGGAACTGAGAAGAAGGAATGTTTTTTTTTACAAGTGACAGGGTTGGAAGAAGTATAGTCAAGTCTCAAAGCTCTTTAAATACTTTAAATTATCACTTAGGCTCTCCTGTGAGCTCCCTGTTCATATAAATAGTGGAAACCTGTTTGTTTCTTGTTCTTAATCATGATTTCAGGTATAAATCCAAGAACAAGTGACAATTTATATTTCATCCCAATGGAAGTTATGCAGTCTGGGGAAGAAAAGAAAACAGCAGCTCTTAATTCATAAAATTTGATGGCATTTTAAAGAATTTTATACTAACTTTATTTTTTTCCCATTGTCAGGAACTAGATTATGCCCAATGCTTCTTCAAACTCTTAAGCAGTGTAACATCAACTGAATGTACTTGTTTGAATTGTCTGATTCTAGTCATAGCTAATCTAAACCTTCAACCAGCACATTGGAGTATACATTAATCTGACACAATACCCACAGTGTTTAACCCATGTTTTGAAATTCAGCTCTGTTTATACATGCTTCCTCCACGAGCAGACCTCTCTTCCTAGGTAATATTATTCTCATGTTTTCTTCTTGGAATATTAAAATAATAAATCAGGTTGTGTTAAAAACCTTTCAAGTGAACAAGAGGGTCATGTTATTTTATGTGATTGTTTCCACTGAGTTGTTGCTGTTGTACAGCTGGATGAAATTACAAATACTGTTAGACCTGATGTTGAGTTGATCTGTTGGTCCCAGTTTTAACATACTTGGGACACAAATGGCCTTCTGAATGAAAATACATAGTTTCCCATTCACATTAATGAACTCCAAATAAGAATACCAAGTACACTCAGAAGTTTGGAGCAACTCATCATGCTAAGCAGAATCTATGTAGGGGAATAAATAACTAACATTCTGTGGTGAGACTCTTCATCAGGATCAATAACCACAAAGGGTCGTCATCGTCATCTGAACCCTTAGTGCCTAGGTGGCAGATGGGGTCTCCACAAGGATCTTCCATTTCTGACATTCTTACCACAAGAGGTAATTACCAAATATCCACCTTTACGTAAGCTTTCAAGGCCTAAATGTGTAATCTAGTACATATCTGTTGTTGAAATCTATACCACCTAATCCTCTGAAAGTTTATTCCGAATAAATTTATAGCAAATAACATGATAATCATTAATCATCATCTGGGAACATCTTTGAGTTTCATTGATTTGACTATATAAACCGGCCTCACAACACTGCAGTGTGGTATATGTCAAAAAAGCTGTAACTGACCATCAGTTGATTTTATAATATGGATGATACATCATATTGACTTGATTATCATTTGAATCCCTCTGTTAAGTGACTGAGTTACTTTGACTCTTGGACATCTATTATTTTTGTCACATAGAGAGGGATACATCATGAACTACTGCAATTTGCAATATTTTTTACAGGTAAATTTTCATGGTATATTAACACAAAATATTCCAAATGTACAAAATTTTATTCTGAAAAAATAACAATCTACATCATTTTCCTTTTATTAATAAAATTATTTGCAATTATTATTCAAACAGGCAATTCAAGTAATTACGTTAACTGATGTTAGTTGGATTAGCTGAATTATTTGGACAGTAATCATGTGAAATATATTTTATAACTAAAATTAATGCTAACTTTTTTGACAAACTGTTCATTTTGGCTACTTTTTTGTCTGTAATTTATGTTCAAATATTATTAAGCTATTATAATTATAAAAATTCCATTATGTATATTACATTCGCAATATATAACCTATTAGTATGCAGTATTTCAGAGCTATCAAATTAAATTAATAACCTTTAGAAGTTTTTCCCAAAGAGAATAGTTCTGAATGAGGGAAAATATTTAATCTATCTCATTATTGAATTTTATTTTGCATTCTAAATCATGATTAATTTAGTTCTAAAATAACTGAAGATATTCATTTGATTTTTTAAATGTTTTGACTTTTTTAATGTTTCCATACATAAATTAGTTTCCAATTTGCTGTGATGCAACTGAGTGAGTTGTGGAGCCTATCATAATGAATAACAGCATTCAAATATTTAATTTTTCTTCTGGACATCTATATACCAAAAATAAATTGAAGATTCAATATAAGGAGTTTTGCTTAATTTTAAGGAAGATGTTTTTTGGGACATGCAGGGTTATTTATGGGTAACAGGGTTATTTATGAGTAACAAGTAAGCTAGTTTCTTCCTCCAATCTTCAACACTGTTCAGAGAGCAGAGCTTTTTGAGTCTCTTTCTAGAGATTGAACTGCAGGCATTTTTTGATGCACTAAACAGGACTTCTGTAAAGTACTAATAGCAATTAAAATGACAAAAATTTACAAACTTGTGACATGCTTTAAGAAATCATTAATGTGCTCTGTTCCCTTTCAGAAGCAGCACAACACAATCTGCCTTATCTCCCGCCGAGGTAGCCTTCTTCCTGCTGGCATGAACATTCAACTCACTGACCTCCGTTGATGCCCTTGGCCCCCACCCTTACCCTTATCCCTACCTATTATTTTAGTCTGGTTTTCTTTCTCTCTCTTTTTCCCCCCTCACTATAATCTCACCCCTGCCCTACCTTTCTTTCTCTTTTATTTCCCATAATTCTCCACCTTCCCCAGCCCATTTCCCTCCAGCCTATCACTTCCCAGCTCTCTAGTTTATCCCCCCCCCCACTTCTTCTCCCTCCTCGACCATCACTCCTGATGAAGGGTTTCGGCCCGAAACGTCGTTATTACCTCCTCCCATAGATGCTGTCTGGCCTGCTGAGTTCTGCCAGCATTTTGTGGTTTTTATTTATTTCCAGCAACTGCAGATTCACTCGTGCTGCATATATTACAATTGTATTCTGGAGAAGTAGTTGCAAAGAAAGTGGGTCAGTATTTTTCAAAACTTGAGGGAAAACTAGGGTGACCACAAAAAAATCATGACTAGAGGGAACGAGGAAGTAATGGCACAGGGATCCTCCTGGGGACACTTCCCAGACAGATTGAATATACTTGGTTGTGCTTGGTCTTTGTATCCTTTGATCAGTGTACAGATCAAGCGTGGGTGAGCCACAGTCAGTCATTGATCTTCATATGACTGTCAACTTTGATTTATTTTAAACAAAAACTTTAGTTGTTGCATTGTGTTTTTAGAAATTATGTCCCAGGGTAAAACACTTCAGTTCACTAATTTGGCCTAATTAACTCACAATAAAACAGTGATGGGGAACTTTATTGGGAAAATAAATTTCCAATGGGATAAATTAACAATCACTTAATGGACAGTAAATCAGCACAAAATAGGTGCAAACACTTTAAAACAGGTGTAAAGTACTTTATTGTACAGTTTTCCCATGGGAACAAAATAGGTTACGTCCACAGTAGACCAGATAATTCTGTAACCATAGCTTTTTCTCTTCGTTTTCACCCTCTGTCCGCACTGAAATGGCGTTTTCCTCCCCCGAAAATGGAGCTTTTCTAAAACGCTCTCCAGAGAGGGTAAATCTGAAAATGCCAATTAGGTAGTGTAGTGTGTACGGCATAACCAGAGCTTTTTAAAAATGCTGTTATGATGTGCCGGAACAGATGGTGGTTACAACGCAGCCTTAAGTTTGGTTACAATAATTGTCTGGGTTTTATCATTCAATTTGCGCAGGTGGTCCTTACCCAGAGATTCCGACCGCCCTGCTGTGAGGTACTAGTCTTTTTAAAGGTCGAGGATGTTGTTGTATTTGGTTTGGCACAACTCACCAGTCCACATACTCCACTGCTTTGCTGACTTTGTAGTCATTCGTAACTCGCAGAAGCAGCTCGACTTCTGCATCTGTCCAAACAAAGTATTCCGGCCTGCCTTCTCCAGTGGAGGTTTTCTTTGTATTCCTCGAAGACATCGTTGAAAACTTTCTTTTGCTGTCATTGTAGGTACTCTAGTTTTTGACCAATGGAAATAGCACAATGTCGCAGCGGAAACAGAAATAGTATACTGTTTTCTCTTTGCTTGTTTTCTGTAGATGTGTCCTGCGCATGTCAAATCGGAGGAGATTCACCCAAATAACCGTTTTAATGTGGACGGAGGTATTTTCAAAAACGCCAGGTTTCAAAAGCGCCTATCGTTTTTTATGTAAAACTGACGTTTTCAAAATTATCTGATCTAGTGTGGGCGTAGCCTTAGTCCCTATCCAGTTTCTTGACAAGCTCCTCTATCAGGTGAAAACCACACAAAGAACCATTTTATTTAATTAAGTATCATTATGCCTTGCCTTATATACCATTTGCCTGATGCTGGCCTCCTAGGCCTGAGTCAACGTAAAAAGAAAAGAAAGAAAGTGTCATTATGCCAAATCAAACAAATCCCCTCTGCTTGAATGAGGAGATTAACTCTCAATTCTAAATTCACTCTCTTTGATGCATCACTAATATCCTTTCAACCTCCCCCACTTTCACCTTAAATCTTTCAACCCACTTTGCCCTGTAGTATTTGATCGTTGCTCCCTACCTATGACTCTCATAATGTAATAGACTTTCTATCAGGTTACCCTTCAGCTCCAAAGACAAAGAGGAAACAATCCAAATTTGTCCAACCTCTTCTTATAAGTAATACACTTCAATCCAGGTAACATCCCAGTGAACCTCCTCCTCGCCTTCTCCAAAGCTTTAGAACTTCTCATCTTTATTGCAGTGACCAAAACTGCACACTATACTCCAAATATAGTAAGGGGAGATAGAAATTTGATACAATTGCAACATGAATTTCATACTGAATTGCTTAAGTGATGAAGGCAAGCGTGCCACATAACTTTTTTGACATCTTCTTTTCTTTCGTTGCCACTTTCAGGGAAATGTGGACTTACACCCTAAGATTGGTCTTCACATCAATGCTCCTCAGTTCCTTACCAGTTACTGGATGCTTTCCCCTCCCATTTGACCCCCTGAAGAACAATATTTCACTCTTATCCAGTATAAGCTCCAATTGCCATTTCTTTGGCCAGATTTCCATCTGATCTACTGCATAATCCTACTGTAACCTTTGATAATTCTGGAGAGAATTCTTAGGGATAGGACTTAAGAGCATTTAATGAACTATTACCAAATTAGGGAGAGCCAACATAGCTTTGTGCAGGGCAAGTTGTGCCTGACTAACTTGATTAAGTTTTTTCATAAAGTGTCAGTGGTGATTGATGAAGGTAGAACTGTTTGTGTTGTCTACATGGATTTTAGTGTAACCCTCTCTCTAGGGTTTGTATATAAACTCGGCTTGTTAGCTAACTCTGCTAACAGCCACATGACTCAGCGGTTAAAAGGCCACCTTTCAGGAGTGATATATGTTGAGATTGGTATGATTTGAGATTCAACCAAACAGGAACATTGGGAATAAGGAACCTCTATGTGAGTGAATGCTGTGTAAATATTGACCATACAGAATTACTGCTTGCCAAGAAGTGACAGATCATACACTAGCATAAAATTGTAAAAATGTATGATTATCAATTTCAGCTTTATCAAACAGTCATTAAGAGAAAGAAGAGAAAGAAAAAAATAAAAGGCCAATTAGATCAGTCTAAATGCACACATGACAGTTGGATCTCATCTTTTCCAAAAACTGGGTATAACTGCTACTCACGGCAGAGTTCTCATCACCAATCACTGTTTGAATTGCCCATCTTGGACTTTTTTGTTTCACGAAGCAATCCTTGTGATTGCATCTTCCTGGCTGATTTATCGTATGGGTGTCTTCCTTTCTCACATCCCCTGCCAAAAGACCATGAACCCAACCACCGTCTATCACAAATCTTTTTCTGCCCAGCTCTCTAGATCCTTCTCCTGATCCCACCATCCTGATTTGCTGAAACAACATTCCCAAGTTGAACAACATGGCAACTTGTCTTTACCTGAAACCAAAACATTCTACCAGCAGAACATACTGCTTTTACCTAAAACAACTAAAATGAAATAGCTCACAGCACAGGAGTAGAAATCTTAACCAGGGCTTTGTATTAGTAAAGGTCCTTCATGGGAAGCTCATCTTGAAGATAAGATGCATGCGATCCATGGTGATTTTGCCACTTGGATTCAGAACTTGATTGCCCATAGAGGATAGGCAATGAAGGGACTTATTCTAGCTGGAGATCTGTGATTAGTACTGTTCTATAGGAAACTGTACTGGAAGCTCTGTTTTTTTATGATGTATATGTATGACATGGATGAAAATATAGATGGGTGGGTTAGTAAGTTTGCAGATGACATGATGGTCATAGATAAAATAGAATACTGGTAAAGATTACAACAGGATATAGATCAGTTGCAGATGTGTGTAGACAAATTGCAGATGGTGTTTAACCCGGCAAAATGAGAAGTGTTGCACCATGGTAGGTCAAATTTAAAGAGACAGTACACTGTTAAGGGCAAGACCCTTAACAGTATTGATGAGCAGTGGGGTCTTGGGGTCCAAGTTCACAGCTCGCTGAAAGTGGCTACACAGGTTGACAGGGTGTTCAGAAGGCATATGGCATGCTTGCCTTTTTTTTTACTTGAGGCATTGAGTTCTAAAATCAGGAAGTTATGTTGCAGCTTTATAAAACTTCAGTTAAGCTGTTTCTGGAGCATTGCATATGGATCTGGTTGCCCCTTTAGTGGAAGGATGTTGAGACTTTAGAGGATGCAGAAGAGGTTTACCAGGGTGCTGCGTGGATTAGAGGGCTTCTGCTATTCTGAGAGGTTGGACAAACTTGGGTAGTTTTTGCTGGAGTGCAGTGACTGATGGGAGATCTGATAGAAGTTTATATGATTATGAGAGACACTGATAGAATAAATAGACAGTATCTTCTTCCCAGGATTGAAATGTCTAATACCAGAGGCATGCATTGAAGGTGAGAGGGAGTAATTTTAAAGGAGATGTGAGGGGCAAGTTTTTTTACGCAGAGAGTGGTGGATGTCTGGAATGCACTGCCTGGGGTGGTAGTAGATGCAGATACATTTCAGACTTGTAAGAGATGTTTAGCCAGGCACATGAATGTGAGAAACATGGAAGGATATGGACATTGTGTAGTCAGAAGTGATTAGTTTACCTGGCTGTTTAATTACTAATTTATTTGTGTCACTGTCCAGTCTGTGGACTCCACATTCCAGTTCACGGTCCGGTCCGTGGACTTCATATTCTGGTTATTTTTTTTTCCCCTGTGTTCTGATGGGCGCCTTGATTGAGGCACCTGATCCTCATTTTGAGCCTGCAACATAAATAGCTCCGCAGTTCAGCTATTCCTTTGCTGGACTGTCATCAGAAACCCACACCAGGAAGTTTGTCACCAGAAACCAGTCATCAGAAGCGAGTTACCAGAAGCTTGTCACCGGAAGCCAGGCCAGCAGATTCAGGCTCTGGGCTGTCAAGAAGTCTGGACCATCATTGGAGCCACTGAGAATCATGGACTCTAAGTTGCTTCGGTGCCTGTGGTTGCTTAGTGAATTCCGTAGTTTTCGTGTCCAGCTGAGTTGCTGGCTGTTTACTGCTGCTCTGAGTAAGGTATGAATTCTGTTGTTTTCATGGCCAGCTGAGACTTGCTGGTTGTTTGCTGCCACTCTAGGCAAAGATACAAATGGACTGTCGTTATGTGATTTTGTCTCCTCATTTTCCAAGTCCTTTCCAGCTGAGTGGGTCTGGCCACTCGCCGCTGCTCTGAGTTGGGTATTCTGTCTCCTCAATGTCCAAGTCTGTGTTCAAGTCCAGTCAAGTACGAGTTCAGGCTCTGTATTCCAGTCCAGTCAAGTCCGAGTTCCAAGTCTAGTCAAGTTCGAGTTCCAAATCAAGTCAAGTCTGAGCCCCAAGTCATGTCAAGTCAAGTCAAGTCCGAGTTCCAAGTCAAATCAAGTCAAGTCCAAGATCCAATTCGTCAAGTCAAGTCGAGTTCCAAGTCATGTCTGAGCCCCAAGTCAAGTCAAGTCAAGTCCAAGTTCCAATTTAAGTCAAGTCAAGTCTGAGCCCCAAGTCAAGTCAAGTCCAAGTTCCAAGTCAAGTCAAGTCTGAGCCCCAAGTCAAGTCCAAGTTCCAATTTAAGTCAAGTCAAGTCTGAGCCCCAAGTCAAGTCAAGTCTGAGTTCCAAGTCAAGTCAAGCCTGAGCCCCAAGTCAAGTCAAGTCCAAGATCCAATTCAAGTCAAGTCAAGTCTGATCCCCAAGTCAAGTCAAGTCAAGTCCGAGTTCCAAGTCAAGTCTGAGCCCCAATTCAAGTCAAGTCTAAGATTCAATTCAAGTCAAGTCAAGTCTGAACCCCAAGTCAAGTCAAGTCAAGTTCCAAGTCAAGTCAAGTCCAAGATCCAATTCAAGTCAAGTCAAGTCTGAGCCCCAAGTCATGTCAAGTCAAGTCAAGTCCGAGTTCCAAGTCAAATCAAGTCAAGTCCAAGATCCAATTCGTCAAGTCAAGTCGAGTTCCAAGTCATGTCTGAGCCCCAAGTCAAGTCAAGTCAAGTCCAAGTTCCAATTTAAGTCAAGTCAAGTCTGAGCCCCAAGTCAAGTCAAGTCCAAGTTCCAAGTCAAGTCAAGTCTGAGCCCCAAGTCAAGTCCAAGTTCCAATTTAAGTCAAGTCAAGTCTGAGCCCCAAGTCAAGTCAAGTCTGAGTTCCAAGTCAAGTCAAGCCTGAGCCCCAAGTCAAGTCAAGTCCAAGATCCAATTCAAGTCAAGTCAAGTCTGATCCCCAAGTCAAGTCAAGTCAAGTCCGAGTTCCAAGTCAAGTCTGAGCCCCAATTCAAGTCAAGTCTAAGATTCAATTCAAGTCAAGTCAAGTCTGAACCCCAAGTCAAGTCAAGTCAAGTTCCAAGTCAAGTCAAGTCCAAGATCCAATTCAAGTCAAGTCAAGTCTGATCCCCAAGTCAAGTCAAATCAAGTCCCAAGTCCAAATCGAGATCCAAGTCCCGAGTCCAAGTTAAGTCCAGGTTTTACTGGTTTGTTATCCAACATTTACGTCTATGTTGACATTTTGTCTTCATTCCTGGTCTTCTTAGTAATTCTCAATAAACACAGTTCCATTTATACTACCTCAGTGTCTGTTTTTTACATTTGGTCCACTCCCAACACCACTTTGTAACAATTTGGTTTGGCACAAAATCGAGGGAAGATAGTTCTATTCCTGTGCTAGATCCTGTTCTAACCTTCTTCACTATCCACAACTCCATTAATTTTAATGCCTTTTATTTTAGAATTATAATTACTTCTCAGTTTATTACAGAGAGATACTTACAGTAATCTAACATCACCACCCTTTTCATGCTCATAGCTACAGTGGATGTGAACTGCAGTAGGAGACAGGGAAATCACCTAGTTCCCTAGTTCCTCCAAGATAAGCTACTCACCCACTAACATTTGAATTTCACTCATTGGATGTCTTAAATTCTTTATGGAACATGCTGGAACATGCCTTTGTTTACAAAAGCAGAAATTCAGTAGCAGAGTCGTAATCGATATTGCATTATTATAGGTGCAATTAGGCCTGTTTTTGTTGTCAATAGTGACTAATTCCAGCTTGATAGCTTTGGAGACTAACCAGGATATTAAGAAGATTAATGGGACATTGTCAAGGTGTAATCAGTGATGACAGGTCTTCACAGTGTATGTGCATCTACATATTAGCATTAAATAGAATATCTCAAAACTGCTTCATAAAGTTACTTATAGATGTTTGATTAACTATCAGGAATTGTACAATTGAAATACAACCTACAGAACCTGGTCAATCCCACAAGTGCTGGCTGAAGATCTGAATAGTGTGGATCATTGGAAGCTTTGTGGCTATGTGAATATGCTTAGCAAATTTGTTGATAAAAATTATTTTTAAATATTTTAAATTTGGTAAGCTGATTTTCACCAAAGGAAGAACTGATATCCTGCATCCATGCATGCTGGTAAGTTACTTTTTTTCATTCTTCACAATACATTTGCTGCCCTTGACACAGTTGGCCACAATATCCTGCTCAGGTCTATACATCCATCAGATACTCGGATGAAACTGACCTCAACCAGTTCCATGACTATACTGCTAGCAATGGCCAGAGAAACCTATATAACAAATTCTACCTACTCCTGTGCCCTTAACTTAACATTTGGAAACTTGGTATAGTTTGCAGAAGTGAACAGGAAGGGCCAAAGATATCATTGTGGAATTTCAAAGTTGATGGCACATCCTTCAGCATCGAGACTATCCATGATTGTATTTGTTGCTCTTTTGATGATTATACTCTCAGTTACATAAATTTCAGACATCCTTTTCTAAACCACACTCCTCTCCCGTTTAAGATACTCTTTAACATTTGACTACACTGTGGTCGTCTGCAACAATATCTTCAAATGTGCTCAGGACTATATTCAGTTTGATAACAGGCTCATGAAATGCCTTGGGATATTTTAATAACATCACATTATTGTTGATGAATATTACATGTTTTACAATATTCTCAGTCTCCTTTGAACATTATGAGAGACTGGACAAATTTGTGTTCCTTTCTCTGGGGCGGTGAAGGCAGAGTGAAGATCTGATAGAAATCTATAAGAATATGAGAGACGTAGACAGAGTGAGTAGACAGGGAGTATCTTTTCCCAAGGGTAGAAATGGCTAATGCCAGAGTGCATGCATTGGGGGGGGGGGGGGTGGAAATTCAAAGAGGATGTGAGGGGTACGTTTTTTACACAGAAAGCGGTGGATGCTTGGAGTGCATGGCCTGGTTTGATGGTAGCAAAGATATTAGAGGCTTTTAAGGGATGTTTAGATAGGCACATAAATATGAGGAAGATAGAGGGATATGATCATTTTGTAAGTAGGAGGGATTAGTGTGGGGATTGTTTGATTTACTTTTTAGATTGTTTGATGAAACATTGTGGGCCAAATGGCCTGTTCCTATGCTGTACTGGTCTATGTTCTATATTTTATCCTTCCACTATGCCATTTAACATTACACAGCAAGATGAGTACCTCAACATAGAAGAACTTGTGGGTTTGGTTTGTGGTTTATTCATGGGATATAGGTGATACCGGTAAGGTCACATTTAGTGACTGCCTGAGTTGCATTGAACTTCTGCAGACTTTGCAATGAATATTTGCTTTAATATAGAGTACTACTAGCTTGAGCTTCTTACACTGAACTGACAAATGATATTTCTTGCTTCCTCATAAAGCTAAAGATCATCTTGAACAGATCACATTTCCAGTAATGATACAGTTATGAAATATAATGCTTATCTGACCTTTATTTTTATTTATTTAATATACTAGATATATAAGGATACTGTTTACAGTATTAGTTATGCTCTGTTAGTACTCTTGGCACTGAAGCTAATCTGACATTTCTGTTCAATCCTTTATACTCTGCAACCATCTGTCATTTCACTTGAATCTAAAATATCTTGTGGCATTGTTTAGAGAAGAACAAGGTCAAGAAGTGAGATTTCCCCAAGGATCCCAACAACCAAAAAAAGAATTATCAATTAACACCACGCAGAAACTGATTGTTAAATTCTGTGGCAATTTGCATAATATAAACTTGATTGCCAAATATATTTAACTAACAGTGACAATAATTTCAAAACTAATTCATTGATTCTCAAATGCATTAGAAATTCCTCAGTGTGTCAGGGTGATGAGCCTCGAAATCTATTTTAAAGCTACATACGGTTTTATGGTTCCACGGTGGAACCTGATGTGTGTGCAGACACATTTTATGGTGCAAGTCATGTTTAATGTCATATTGCCAAGAGAATTAGCATAAAAAACAGTTACAGCCCCTCTCAAGAATGCAGAATAGATAGATCATCACATTAGTTACATCAGAATTAGAGAATCAGATAATTTTTTGGCAAAGAAGGAGGCCATACCATTCATTATTTCCGCGTAAGCCAAAAAAAATAGACAAAAGGTAAATCCCGCTTCCCAGCTCTTGATCCGAAGCCATTATCGGTTTCAAGCACTCATCAAATACAGTGATGATCTGATGTCATGTCTTTCAGCTGGAACCTAATGTTCCATTGAATAACCACTTTCCTGGAAGATTTATAAGATTATGAAGGGTATAGATGCTTATGTGTGAATCCATGAGTCTACTGGAGCCTGAACACTGAAGGAGGTAGCCTCTTGTGAAGTTAGAAGACTGTGTATGTACATAGATCGATGGATGGTTATCGTTGCTCTCTCGCCTGGTATATTTTGTTTTGTGGTGTTCTGCCGAGTACTGTGGACATGTTATGTTACTGCTGGAATGAGAGGCGACACCCGCTGATTGCTGCCAGCCCACTTTTAGGTGTGTTGGTTAACACAATTGACACATTTCACTGTATATTTCCATAATGTGGTAAATAAATCAGAATGAAATGGAGTAGGTAGCCACTATCTTTCCTCCCCATGCATTAATGTTGAGAATGGTTAAATTCAAGGGGGCATGTGGGGCAGTTTTTTTTTATACAGAGAGTGATGAGTACCTGGAATGTGCTTCTGCTAGTGACAATGGAGGCAAATAGAATAGATACATTTAAGATGCTCTTAGATAGCCACAGGAATATGCAGAGAATGGTGGGATATGGACTTGAGTGGGCAGAAGGGACTAGCTTAGTAGGCTTTTAATTACTAGTTCAATAAGTTCGGCACAACCTTTTGGGCTGAAGGGCCTGTTCATGTGCTGTACTGTTCCATGTCCTTTTGTTCTATGTTCATTTAAAATCTATTGATTCTGCTAACAAGAAAGATTAGGACTGCATATGTATAGTAACACGATTGATTGCTGGTTCCCTTCCAAGTTACACACCATCATAAACAGGAAATGGATCCTTTATTGTCACTGGGTCTAACAATGGAATTTCCCACTCAACAGCACCATGTAAGCATTTTCTCCAGAAAGGTTGTAGCAATTTACGAAGGTAGTTCATTGGCACCTTTGTAAGGACAATTAGGATGAGGAATAAAGACACACAAATGCCAACAGTGCACAAAGAGGTTGCAGTTTATAAGTTCCATTAAATTTCTCACATCTTGCAGAGGTGACATTGGAGTTATAGAAGAGGATTGTGATAACTTTCAATTCTTTGGACTCAGTTGCTCATACATTTGAGTGCATAAAAGTTTTTTTGCTCTGAGTGTTTAGTATGAGTGAGAGGACATAGAGGTGGTGCGGAAGAAGGCCCTCAGCTGAAGAAATGATATTTCTCTGGGATTTTCAGGCCATGATTCTCCAACCCAGACTATGGTGAAATCAATGATTGAAAACTGAAATGGACATCCTCAAAGTAATATGCCACCTGCTCCAAAACATTTCCAGCATCATCAGGGTCAGAAGAACTTTGTAAAACATTGGTAACATCTCATCTTGAATATTATATGATAGTTTAGTTACTATAATAGAGAAAGGATGTGATTTCTCTGGGCAGGGCTAAAAAGGAAACTATCTGGGATATTGTCTGGGGCAGAGTGTCTTGGTTATGAGGGAAAATGGGACAGACTGAGTTTATTATTCTTGGAGTGGAGTAAAGTGAGGATAGATTGGGCCAAGAAGCCTGTACCTATGCTACATGACTCCGAGGCATGTGGACTGTTATGATAACTATGATCATGAACTTTTAAGCATTTACTTCTTTCTAGGCTGGAGTTGGAGTCATTTGAGATAACTGACAGAATGCTGTCGTGATAGTATAAAGGAGCCTGCTGAATTGCTTTATTCCAAGGGAACTGAGTGTAATTTGTTCTCTTGTCAGAGAACAGCAGACAGTATGACATGTAGTTTTTCAAGGGTTACAGGCTCCCCATGGAGCACTACACAATATACTCTACACACATATTGCTTTGCAGGTGCTACATTTCAAAATGGAGACACACCACAGTTGGAAGGAACTTGTCTCCTTCAGTGCCTGTAGGTATATAACTGTACCTGGTTCACTATATAGTCCAACATCCTTATAGCCTTTCTTTCTAGTTAGGTTCACTATACTTTCTGTAATTGGAAAAAAAAACACACTACAAATCAAAGAATGACCTGAATATCAATTCTGGACTCTATTCATTCATGCAAAAATGTATTCAATGAATGTCATGTGTCCTGTGCATTCTTGTACCTATCTAAGAGCCTGTTGAACTCCTCTGTGGCATTTGGCTTCACCACCATTCTAGCAGCACATTACAGCACCCTTCACGCTCTGCATAAAAAGTTTGCCCTGCACATCTGCCTTGGACCCACCCCTTTTCACCTTCAATGCATGACCTCTAATATTAGATAGTTTGACCCTGGGGTCAAGTTACTGATTGTCCACTTTGTCTATGCCTCTCATAATGTTATAAACCTCTATCAGATGTCAGTCTCCACCGCACCAGGGAAAATTACTCAAGTTTAACTAAACTCCCTGATAGTTCATACCCTTTAATCAAGACAGCATCCTGGTAAATCTCTTCTGCACCCCTTCCAAATGCTTGACACCCTTCCTTTTATGGGGTGACCAGAACTAAATGCAATAATGCAGATTCAGCCTAACTAGAAATTTATATAGTTGCAACATACATTTCCAACTCTTGAACCTGGTTTCTTGACTAAAGAAGGCAAGCATGTTTTGGGCCATTATTACTTCTCTATCAACCTCTGCAGCCAGGGGAGTTATGAATGGAACCCAAAGATTCCTTTGCACATCAACACTGTTAAGGCACTTGACACTCTCCCCTTTGAGAATGATCTGCAGCCATTTGAGACATCCTTGATCCTGGTAACTAGAAAGCAACTCTAGTGTCTCTTTTATGGCAACTGAATCTCCTGTCTATTCTCTAAATATCTAGTTTTCTATCAATATCACTCTGTCTGACTTTACCCTTCCCTGCTGAGCGTTACAGCTGACCACAGTGCCACTGACCTTGCTGTTGTGCCCTAAAAAGTCACACCTACAGCAAACTCAAAGGTGAATACTGTATTTGTTCCTGAGAGGAATGGCCCCAAGGGTAACCCTGCACTGTCTGCCTCTCCCTCACTCCTAGTGGTCACCCAACCATCTGCAACCTGTACCACCTCACTAAAACTCTTGTCTATCATGCTCTCAGCGTCCCTTACCACCTGAAGTACATTCATCTCCGGCTCCAGTTCATTCATGTGGTCAACAAAGAACTTCCTACAGGTGGACATGCAGTCTCCCTGACCTCCTTCATTCTGTAGGAGCATTGTACTACCCTGCATTCCAGCCCCTATAATAGGAATAATAATTCTAAAGAAAACATCACTGGAACTGATTTGTTCAGCTTCTCAGTGAAGCCTCCTGAATAAAAACCTCAGCACTGATTCTCAACCACTGCATGTACAGCTCAAGCACATTTGGAAGATATGCTATTACTATCTTCTCCTGTCCTCTGTGAGTCTGCTGAAACTTCTTGCACATTACGTGAGCAGGACAACCGTTCTCCAGTCCTTTCAAAACAAGCATTGCAGCCTCAGTAATCCAAGGAGCCCACATTCTCACATGTTGTCCCATGCTCTAATGTCTTTGAGGTTGACTTTGTTCATACAATTATTATTTGCATCTTGTGCAGTTAAAATATGCCCAACCTTTATGAGTGCAGACAATTTTAATTCATAAATTGCTCCATTATCACATTTTGTAACTCCAAAACGTAGACCTAATTGAAAGAAAAACATGAGAGATGGTATAAAAGCCTGCTCTTGATTTTTATTTTTAGCATGGCACACACATATGATGTGGTGACATCATGACATTTGCCATTCACATACTTTTCATATAACCAGGAATGAATTATGTAAACAGCAAATAATACTTAATCAAATAATGTATTTGGAATATTACTCAAATATCACTGAAATACACAACACTCCTCCCTGCTTAGGTATAAACTCCAACTCAATACAGAATGTATTGGGGGGTTTAGCATGACTGCAGACAGACCTGACCCTGAGTCACCAGGCAAGGTCATTTGATTCCAAACTATTGGTTTATTGATGATTGCAGAATGTCTCTCTGGTGTTTCCCACTCCCTCCCCTCTCCCTTCCTCATTTCCCAACTATGATCCCTCTCTTCCTGCTCCCGTCACATTCTTCGTCCACAATAGCGAGCCATATCATCGCTCACTTATGTCATGAAATTTGTTTTTCTCATGGCAGCTAAGTAATGCATACATAAAATTACAACAGTACTGCTCAAGATTTCCAGCATCTGCAGAATCTCGTGTGTTTAAGATTTAATTAACAGCCTCTTTCTTAGTATCAGTAAAAGCTCTGTCAACTGTGTAATTATAATCTGCAGAAGTAGTGCTGTTGAAGAAAATTAACTATTTTGGCTCAGTGCAAAATATTTTAGGCTAAATGCAAACATCTACTTGGCATAGAAGCTGCAGAACAAAAGCAGCAGATACACTTGATGATATTTATCTGTGCTTCATTATTTACCTCTATGGGTATTTCAGTGTATCTTTAAAAGGCAAGAACAGTGAAATATGGTGAATAAAAATGATCGATTTTGTACAAATAATTTTCAATCACAAACTGAAGTGTGAGCAAACATTGATGTGCAGCTATTATCAGGTTGCACGTTGGGCGCAAATAATCAAGGGAAAATTTTGTTGCAGAATTTTAGTGCTATCTTGTAAGAAAGTCTGTATGGGACAATGCAGTTGTGGGCAGTTGTAATGCTGCATAATTCTAAAAGAAACAGCTTCATAAATAATAATACTATTCTAATTAAGTATCAAGAGAAAAACTAAGTACAATTTGAAATACAAGTTTGTAGACTATTATTAAAGCAGTTCTGTTTTTGCATTGGAGAAGGGAAGCCTTAGATTTATTTCTATGTAAAGTTTATATGGTTACTTCTGTGATGTTTTCATAATATTGAACTTAGAACACTACAGCACAGTAGAGGAATTTGGCCCATAATGTGCTGACTTTTTACAACAAGTCTAGCTCCTTCCTCTGACATAGCCCTCCATTGTACTTTTTATCATCCATGTGCCTAAGCTAAGGGTTTCTTAAATGTCCTAATGTATCTGGCTCCACCAACATCCTTCTCTGTTTAAATAACTTACCT
Source organism: Hypanus sabinus (assembly GCF_030144855.1). NCBI lineage: Eukaryota > Metazoa > Chordata > Chondrichthyes > Myliobatiformes > Dasyatidae > Hypanus > Hypanus sabinus. The sequence goes on from NC_082710.1 coordinate 95,920,462, forward strand.
CTAACATCTCCCCTATACTTTCCTCCAATCACCTTAAAATGTTACCCCCTGGTATTAGCCTTCTTTACCCCAGATAAAATCAAGGGGAAATAGACAACATTGACTCATACAATTAATCACAGAGACAGTTTTGAGGCTGATCGTAGGCTAAAAAGTTGAAAAAAAATCTTGTTTTGAAAATTGAACCAGTTCTCCTGCTATTTATATGTAAATATAGCCAGCTAAATCAAGAGCTAAACTATTAAAGACTCAACATTTTGGTATCACTTGGTTTGAAATTTTAACACTTCTAATTTAAACAGACTTGTATTAACTACAGGCTAAATACTTCCAATCAGGCATATGTTCATGAACCTTGAATACCAGAATCAAAAGTGTTATGTTCTGTGCTATGTTATTGATATGGCAGCTGTCATTTTCTACATCATGATTACGTTAATATCAACCAGGCTGACTGTTAACTGTGCAGTCAGTCCACACTGTTGCTTAAAGTCTTTGTGGGTAACTTATTTTTAATGTCATTTCTCTATTAATGACTCAAGAAGTTTATTTTCACTAGGAAGAATACCAAAGAACCACTCAGCCTGCCATGATTTCTATTTTTGCCCCTTTTACTTCCAGCATTTGCTAATTTGCAATTACTGTGGGACCTGAAGTAATAAAATAGTTGCATTAATTCAGTTACAATAGGATTTGTCAGAGACAAAATCAATTTTATTGATAAGATGCCTTGATATTAAAGAGGAGCTGAGGCTATTTAACATTTTCATAATATATTGCCTTGCAGTTTAGGTGAATCAAATTTAACTACTTCTTGCTATCAAATAGCTACAAGAACAATTATAAATGCTGTTGATTTATTTTAAAAAAGTTACTTTGCCTTTTGGTCACCACTTATATAAGTTAAGCAATCCATCTACCTGGTGGTTGCCTGGTCTGATGGTAAATCTGAAGATCATAGGGCCGAGCACTGGTTCTCTGTACCACGGAGACATTTTGGCCAGTCCACTTGTTGGCTTTCAGCAGGGTGTTAGTCTTCCAATCAGTCCAGTAAACATCACCTCCGTACAATGTTATAGCAAAAGGATGAGACAGGTATTCATGATCACGCAAGACTTCTATTAATTCACTTCCATCGTATAAGGCTGAATAAATAGCATCAGACCTAGAACAGGACAATGAGACATGAATGAACAAATAGCATTTGAAAATAATTTCCAGACCACTGGCTTGCCAAAGTATGTGATTTTTATTTTTCCCAACACCCTTACCCCTCTTCAGTTTGGTGACTTACATAAGCCAATTTGTTGTAGGACAAAATCTCAGAAACGGAGTGAAGCAAGCCCATGAGATTTGGAAATATGTCTGCAAATTGCAAAATATGTATGCTGAAGCACAAAGAGCCAGTGAGGAGTTGGAACACATGAATTACGTGAGTGTGGAGCTACTTATAGCTGAGAATATGTGCTGGACTGCTATGATTCAGTTCTGGAAGGTTAGAGTAGGGAGAGCTTTTTGGAGAGTCATAGAAAATTATAGGATTATGAGACTGAAGAATTCCCTTATCATTGGAAAGAAGCATTGACCAGAATATGGGGAATCCACTATTTCAACCAAGGTGCCTGCCCTTTAGTAGAACCACCCAGAATTCAGATCTTTTAGGCAGCATTATGAATCCCTGATCTATTCTTCAGAGCTTCAATATCATAAGATATTTTGTGCATGTAATTATTTTAGTGGGGAACACCTTTCGCAAAAAGTGTTGTTGCAATATATGAAAAGACAAAGAATGAAACCTAAATTGTATGGTTAATTTCCACTTATTTTGCAATTAAACATGTTCAAACCATTTCTTGATGCAGATCAACAAGAAAATCTAGGCTTCTGTATTTAATGAAAGTTTAAAAATGTTCTTCAAAAGAAGTCAAAACAATTGTCGGGATGTACAACATTTAAAGAAAAAAAATATTTATTGCATCTATATATTGAATGTGAAGGTAGTCATGGAGGGGAGTGCTGTGCTTTGTGATATGCCACACAGGTTGGTGCTGGATCCCCTGTTGTTTGTCATATATATTCATGCACTTGGCATGATAAATACATTTACAAATGACACCAAAATTGATAGTAAGTGGACAGCAAAGAATGTTATCTAAGATTGCATCAGGATTCAGATCAGTTGGGAATGTGATCAAAGGAATAGCAGATGGAGACAGTAGACAGGGCGGTAAAGAAGTCACAAGACACTTCATCAGTCAGGACATTGATTACCGGAGTTGGGATGTCATGTTACAATGCATAAGACCTTGGTGACACTGCATTTGGATGATTATGTACAATTCTGCTGAAAAAGTGATTTGGGGGAGAAGGTGAAGATGTTGTCAGCACTGGAGAGCCTGAGTTGTAAGGAGAGACAAGTGAATCTTTAAATGTTTATAATATTTTGATGGACCTCAATAAGATGGATGGGCACAGACATTTCTTCCCTCAGGAGTCAAAACTAGAAAGCATAGGTTTAAAGTTTGAGGTAAGAGGGGAAAGAGTTAAAAGGGACCTGAGGGGCAAGTTTTTTTCACCCAGAAGGTGCTGGGTATTTGGAATGAGTTAGTAAAGGAGCCAGTAGAGGCAAGTATATAGCAAATCTTAAAAAGCATTTAAACATGAATAGGAAGGCTTTACAGGGATATGTGCCTAACATAGGTAAAGGAACTAGCTCAGGCCAGATCTTTGGTTAGCATAGACAAGTTTGGATAAGGGGCCTGTTTTGTGCTGTCCAAATCTATAACTCCATGGCTGTATATTTCAGAATTAAGTTCAAAATATTTTAAACATCAAAATCATACATAGCATCAATCCAGATGATTCTGTTCTCAAGATAATCCACTGTCAATCCATTAAGCCATCCGCCAGTCCCCAAGGCTTCGTAAATGGCTTTCCTTCCTGCTCCACTCATGGAAGCCGCCTCAATTCGTGGAAAGCTGGAATCCCAGTCAGTCCAAAACAGGATTCTAACAAAAAGAAGGTAAAATTGTTCACAATTCAGTATATGTGCTTTTAATTTTTGTTAATCATATAATTTCTCATTTACTAATGCTCAAACTGACTTAAAATGACTTATAATCTATCTGCAGTGCACTTTCTCTGTAAAACACTTTATTCTGTATTCTGTTACTGTGTTACCTAGTACTACCTCAAAACACTGTGGTAATGAGTCTGTATTAAAAGGTGGCAGGACAGGTTTTTCAAAGTTCAAAGTAAACTTATTATCAAAGTATTTATATGTCACTATGTATTAACCTGGCATTCAAAGTAGAACATTGAAGTACAATAGAATCTATGAAAACTATGCACAAAGACAAACAACCAGCGTGCTAGAGAACTAAACACAAAGTACACTGCAGATGCTGTGGTCAAATCAACATGTAGAAACAAGCTGGATGGACTCAGTGGACTCAGAAGGTCGGGCAGCATCTGTTGAACCGAGCTGTCAACGTCTCGGCCCGAAACGTTGACTGTTTGTTTCAACTGATGCTGCTGAGTTCATCCAGCTTGTTTGCACATGCTAAGGAAGATTATCTGTGCAAATAAAATAAGTAAGTAACACTGACAACATGAGTTGTAGAGTCCTTGAAAGTGACTCCATAGGTTGTGGAATCAGTTCAGTATGAAGTTATCCACATTAGTTCAGGAGCCTGATGGTTGAAGGTGATAACTGCTTCTGAACTTTGTGGTTCTTCTTGTAAGATAGTGGCATGGTTGGACACAGCGGTTTCACTGGATGCAATCAAAGGTGTAAATTTCTGAGTGGTGGGGATCCTTGATGATGGATGCTGCCTTCTTGTGGCAGTGTTCCTTTTAGATGTGCTCAAAGTTGGGGAGTGCATTTCCTGGGATAGACTGGGCTGTATCCACCACATTTTGTAAACTTTTTCCATTCTTAGGCATTGGTGTTTCCACACCAAGCCACAATGAAATCAGTCAAGATACTCTCCACTGTGCATATATAGAAGTATGCCGAAGTTTCAGTTGATGTGCCAAATCTGTGCAAACTTCTGAGAAGATAGAGGTGCTGCTGTGCCCTTTTTGAAATGGTACTTATGTGATTGACCAGAACAGATTCTCTGATATGAGAACCTTCAAGAATTTAAAGTTATGGGTCCTGTCCATCATTGATGCCCTATTGTGGACTGACTCATTGACCTCTGATTTCTTCATCCTGTAGTCGATAATCAGCTTTTTCATTTTGCTGACATTGAGTAAGAGGTTGTTGCTGTGGAACTGTTTAACCAGATTTTCAGTCTCTCACCTATAAGCCAATTTGTCACCACCTTTGATTCAGCCAACAAAAAAATGATGTCATCAGCAAACTTAAATATGCATTGGAGCTGTAGTTAGCCTCACAGTCATAAGGATAAAATGAGTAAAGCGTTATACTCGCTCTGCAGTGAGTTTTTCACTGTAACTTGGGACAAGTGATAATAATAAACCAATTTACACTTATATTGAGGCTGACAATAGCACCATTCCAATTGCTATGGTTAAATTAAAGCAGGTCAGTCTTAGATGCATGTAGTATCCTTAATTATTCAACAATTTGATTTCCATATTTCAAAATTGTTGCTTTCTAGTTAATGAGGTAAAGTCATATAAATCAAATGTGTTAATTACTGCATGGTATAACTTTCTATGTGTTACACATTCCAATTTTTATCTGAAAACCCATCCCAAGTTGTGAATAGATACTATGTCTGTTACTGATTATCCATACATCAGCACAGGCATCATTGTGCAAGTGAAATGAAATTAGCTGAGAGTCTCAACAACAGGTGCAGGTGTTAACTAGAGAATTAATGTAAAGGACCCTTTCCAACTTGATCCCCTGGCAGGCACTCCAACAGTGAAGAGTCTGTAAGGATGATTTCATTTTCCTTCAGACAAGTTATTATCATATGTTCACATCTAGTTTCATTGTTTCCATTCACACCATCCTTCTCAGGTTCTATCTTCCACGGCACCTTTACTTTTGCTCTGGCAATACGCCACCAGTTTTTACTCTGCTCCTTCAGTTTGTTTTTTTTCCTCAACCATCTTTAATTTTCTTCCCTGCCATTCTCACCCATCCTTGCCTAGTCATCTCCCCCTTCCCTGTAATCTGCTTTAAACTTGTCGGATCCACAATTGTCTCATTTCCAACTCGACACAGCAGCATGTTTCACAGTTTTTATCCCAGTCTTCCTCACAGTTTGCTATTCTCTTTCTCCTCAATAACCCCTCCAACCAGCTGCCCTACACACCATGGCCCCACCTGTCACAGGTCAGCAGAAAGCGAAGAAATAGTCTGTGCGTCAGTCCAAGATTTTACATTTCTCCCTATGCAACATTTTGGGTGCCAAGTACGCACAAAAGATCTTCACTGAACTTCAGCAGTCCAGTAGAGCAGTTAAAAAATATGAAAAATCTCTGAGCTGCAATGCTCTTAACTGACATTTTTCTTTCAGGTAAAAAATAGTGAAGCAATATTCGATATTCCTCTGTATTAACAGTTTATTGCTGGGCTTCCTTGTAGAATTAAGAAATTTCTTTTTCTTTTTGCCAGCAATTTTGACAAAAGAAAAACTGTATTCTGCAATAAAGGAGGAAAATAAAGAGAGATCATGACAACATTTATGAATTTCAAATTTTATAATTGCTATTTTATATCAGTTATGTGATGAAATAAAATCTGCCTGTTTGGAAAGATCAATTGATTGATTGTTAATAGAGAAGTATATTGCTTCTTATTGCTTTTAGGGATGTTCTACAAGGATTTGTTATTTCACTTATTATTTCCAATATTGTTTTAAAATCACAAAAAAGCCTTTTTAATAAACTCCTAACACTTTCAAACAGTATTCTCCAACATTATCCAATCTCACATGTACAGATAGTACTGTGCAGAAGGAGATTTCTCTCAGTGAGGGAGCGAAGAGTAAATGCTTTGCTTCCACACAACTTGTCGCCGGTTGCCAAGCAACAATGGCAGAGCTCTGCAAACCATTTACTTCATTAAACCCTTAGCTAGAGGATAATGCCTGGCACATTGTGGACCAAAACTGAATAATGCATTACTGACAATTTTTAAAAGCGCACTGAAATATTCCCAAATTTATTTTGACAGATCTAGAGAAGTGATCTATATCTGAATGATTGCTTATTGCATTCTGTAGATGATAACCAACTTTGACATTGTTTCATCATCTGATAGAAATCTTCATGGTTTAATTTAGTATTTATCAGGATGCAAAATTATAAGCTTTGTGAGGAGAAGTGGTAACACACACCTGATCAATTAATCAAGGCATGTGCTTAGTTCTGAATAATTAGATGTGCATTAAATCTCAGCTGAATTACTTTGTTATTGTGTTGCAACCAATAAACAAATGAGCTAGTTTATAATGCTAACATGTTGCTTTTAACGTCTAAAGATCAGAAATATGAAATATAAAACATATGAATTAAGAGGAGAATTAAATCACCTGGCCTTTCAAACCTACTCTTCCATTTAATAAACTCATGGTTCATCTCAGAATCAGAATCAGAATCGGGTATATTATCACTGACATATGTATCGACTTTTTTCTGTATGTGACAGTGGCACAAACCTTAAGTTGCTTATCTACAGTAACCTTTCCCCTTCTTGCTTATAAAATTCTTTGTCCTTCCTTAATCTATTCTGTTTCACCTTCCATCACTCTTTGACGACGATGGTTTCAAAGATGCATAACACTCAGAGAAAAAAAATGTATTATTTCTGCTTTAAGTCAGTGCTCCTTATTCTAAATTGTTACCCCTTAATTCTAAATTCTCCTGTGCAAAAACATTCGCTCCACATGCACTATGTTAAGACCCTCACAATCTTATTTCAATCAAACTACTGTTCTGAACCTCAACAGAGACAAGCGAAGCCTTTCCTCCGAGAACAACTTGCTGATGTAATGTACATACATATAGTCTAGTTCATTCAACATATTTAAAACTTTATTGAAATAGAAAAAGCTATCCTATGCAAAGCAGTCAATACTGTCCTGCTTAATGGAAGAAAACCTCCCTACTCTTGTGTACTGGTCTTCTGATTTGGTTCAGCATTCTGGCATCATCAGTATATTTGACTGCATTCCTTACTTTTCTATTCCCTTTGTGTCTCAAAAAGACTTCCAGTATTTTCATAGATAGCATGTAGTGGCACCACACACTTTCTTCTCTATTTCAACCCCCAAGTTGACAATACTCTCTTAGCTCTTTGTTTGCCCACTTAACTTAGTTGTATCCTTTTGAAGACTTGTTATGTCCACACCACAACTTAACTTCACATACACCTTTGTATGATCAACAATTGCACAACCATATTTTGGAGCCTCTACCGAATTCATTGACATGAATTGTAAAATATTGAGGATCCAGTGCTGATCACTATTACATGCCATTCATTACACTATGGCAACCAGAAAATATACATTTATGTTTACACTGTTTCCTATTTGCCGCCAATAGTCAATTCAAGATAAAACATTACCTCTTACACTACAATATTTTATTTTCTGCCATAATCATTAGCATAGCCATCTTATCAAATGCTTTATAGAAATCAACCAGTTACCACCAACCCTAGAGTTTACCACTAGAAAGCATCATTAAATTGGGCAAATGCAAATTTGATACCAAAACAGTGTTGACTTTTCTTAATTGCATTGATCACTTTCTATAACTTACTCTATTTCTGCAGAGATCTGTTGGAATCCTTTGAATAAATAATGAGCAGGATAGACAAAGGAGATCTAGTGGATGTTATGTACTTGGATTTTCAGAAGGCCTCTGACAAGGTGCCACACGTGAAGATGCTTCAGAAGATAAGAGCCCATGGTATTTCAAGAAAGATACTGGCATGGACAGAAGATTTGCTGACTGGCAGAAAGCAGTGTAGGAATAAAGGTGGGATGCTTTTCTAGTTGGCTGACAGTGATTAGTAGTGTTCTGCAGGAATCAGTTTCTTTTCATTTTATATGTCATCATTCTGAATGAGAGATCTACTAGCTTAATGGCCAAGATGCGAACAATAAAAATATATATGGAGGCGCAGGCAGTGTTGAGGAAGTAAGTTGCAGTAGGACTTGCACAATAGGGAAAATAGGCAGAAAAGTGGCAGATGGAATACAGTGTAACGAAGTGTATGTTGTGCACTTTGGTAGAAGATATAAAGACATAAACTGTTTTCTAAGCAGGGAGCAAATTCACAAATTAGAATTACAACAGAACTTGGGAGCACTAGTGCAGGATTCCCTAAAGGTTAACTTGTAGATTGTGTCAGTAGAAAGGAAGGCCAATGAAATGCTTTTTGAGAATAACAATAGTAATATTAAAATAATAACTTTATTTATACAGCACTTTCAGACAAATAATGTAGTTCAAAATGCTTTACAATGGGATAAAAGTAGAAACATGAAAATAAATATGAAACTATAAGATAAAATAATGTTAGTTAAAACCACAGTTAAGAAAATAAGTTTTTGATCTGGCATTTCAAAGTGTCAACTGAATCTTCATCTCTTAAAGTTTTAGGCATTAAATTCCACAGTTTAGGGGCATAGTTAAAAAATGGTGACCTGCCATTAATCTTTTGAGGAAAATAGTTTAAATTTAAGAAACTGGTGGAAGGAGAGCTGAGCGTGAGCAGGATTCTGCACCAAAAATGATTCTGTGATATACTCCAGTCTCAGACCATTAAGAACTTTAAAAGCAAGTAGAAGAAAACTTTAAAATCAATTCTAAAAGATACAGAAGCCAATGCTAAGTAACTAGTATGGGAGTGATGTGCTCCCTCATCCTGGATTTTGTTAGCAGTGGCATTCTGAATGAGTTGAAATTTGTCAATAGACTCCTTTAGAAGGCCAGTAAAAGTGCATTTCAGTAATCTAATATAGAATAGACGAGATGTGAAGTAGCTTCAGCATCATTACATGACAGAAATGAATACACCTTTGCAATTAAGTGTAGAAATGCTGTTCTGGTCACTTTATTTATGTGTCATTTAAAATTCAAATCTGAATCAACCAGATTGGTTGATCAATCAATTCAGAACCAGATTGGGAAACACCCAGGCTAGTTAGTTCTGATGTTGCAAGAGGAGCTATGTTCCCAAGTTTATCAAGAAGTTTATCTCTTCTGGCTTTGGCACCAATCGAAGTATTTCAGTTTTATCTTCATTTGCTTTTAGGAAATTATTTATCATCTATTTGTTTATGGCAGGTATACCAGAAATCAGAGAAGATAGGGTGTTATAAACATCAGGCTCAACCAAGAGATACAATTGTGTGTCATCTGCATAACTGTGGAAATCAAGTTTATGCCCTCTGATGATGATGAGCATGTATGTATAAGCAGAAGAGTAGGGGACCAAGACAACTTCCCTGAGCAACAGCGAAAGGTACATTGTATCTCTTAGGAAATAGATCTCCAAGACAAACAAAAACATTTCTCTGAGATATAGGAACAAAACTAATTAAGGGCACTACCAGAGTGGCTAATCTAGTTCTCAAGACAGTCTAGGAGAATGTTGTGGTCAAGTGTGTCAAAGATATATTATATCTAGAGGCTTTAGAACTGAGACCCTGTTGGCATCAGTTCTGAACCTAAGGTTGCTGACAATTTTGGTAATGGCTGTCTCTGGTTTGCTCTAAGGCCTGATGAAATTTATCCAGAATATTGTTCTATTTCAGAAAGTTGATGAGTGGGTTTGAATGACCCAGGAAGGGAAGATTTGATAGAGGCCTATAGTTAGCTAGCACGGGGGTCGGCAACCCGCGGCTCCGGAGCCACATGTGGCTCTTTTACGTCTGTGCTGTGGCTCCCTGTTGCTTTGGGAAATAATTGGTTGTGGCGACCCTTTTCCTGGCACATCCGAACCGACTCACAATTAGATAGCCTACGGGGGTTTGCGAGCACAAAGCTTTGGAGCCTCTGCGCCATGGGGGGCAGGTTGAGGGAGGCTTAAAAGTGAGGCTGAAGATTTCGAATAAAGTTTTTTCCTTCGACTGCAGTTACCGACTCCGTGTCGTAATTTTAGCGCTGCGTGTAGCACACCGCTACATGGTCAGTATTTAATTAAAATGTATTTTATGTTAGTTTGTTAGTTTTTGAAATGTAAATCTAAATTTGAAGATTATGGTGATCTTGTACAATCTAAATAAGACGTTGTGGCGACCCATTTCCTGACACATCCGAACCGGCTCATAATTAGCCAGCGTTCAGGCTAAGGGAGATAGCCTACGGGGGTTTGTGAGTACGTGTCTTTTGGAGCATCCGCGCCCATGGGGGGCGGGTTGAGGGAGGCTTAAAAGCAAGGCTGTTTAGTTCGAATAAAGCTATCTTTGACTGCAGTTTACTGACTGCGTGTAGCACACCGCTACAACGTGTTTTTATCGCTGGCTGTCCAGAGGGGAGGTGCTGAAACGCTTTGTCGCGTGTCTGGAAGAAGTGAAAACTTTCCTGGGCAGCAAAGGGCTCACCTTTCCTGAGCTGGAACAGCCAGAGTGGCTGGAAAAACTACACTTCATGGTAGACATGACAGCGCACCTGAACACAGCTCTTCAGGGGTAAGGACGTACAGCCCTGCAGATGTTGGAGGATGTTTTGGCATTCGAGCGCAAGTTGACGTTGCTTGCCAGAGATTTACAGAAAGGCACTTTGTCTCACTTCCCCAATTTGAGAGAGTTCAAACAAGGTCACGACATGATAAATTCGGGGTATTTACATTCTGCAATCATCACAATGCAAACATCGTTTGGGAAACGCTTCTGTGAGTTCAGAGAGGAAAAAAACACATTATCCTTCCCGGTCACTCCCCTAAGCATCGATCCATCCCTACCGAATACGACTGCATTGTCAGGTGTGAGTCAACCTGAACAAATATGATAAATATTTTAATTGCCTATTATTTTACGTATATTCATATTTTTTCATTGTTCAGTGAAATAGCCCTTTTATTTTTCAGGTTGACAGCTGGCTGACGTTATTTTTGGTTTGCTGCTGGCGGCAAATTTAAGTTCGGCGTTTTTCATAAATACAAGAAGGACTCAAATAGACGTTGAGTATTTTACTTAAAAGTAACCTTCAACCCAACGTCTTTTTTTCGGAGTTCAAAATGTTTTTGTTGCATGCAGAAATGTAATTTCGTTTTCTCTGCAGGAGTTCATCAATTTCATAAATGCAACACATTATAGTTTGTTTATACATAGCATAAAGGCAAAACAAAACGTTGTATGCAGTGTTATTTCATTTTAAATGTCAAACGGGTTCTGCGGCTCCCAGTGTTTTCTTTTCTGTGGGAAACGGGTCCAAGTGGCTCTTTCAGTGGTAAAGGTTGCTGACCCCTGAGCTAGCACCTCACTATCAAAGTTTGGCAGCTGCAGTTTCGAAGGCATCTGTAAAAAATCCAGTTTCCATGGATGTGTTAATAATCTTCATAACAGTTGACTTGACTTGACTTAAAAGCCAGAATGTTATGCTAAGACTTTATGAAGCATTGGGCAGACCTCACTTGGAGGATTGTGTGCAGCTTTGTGAACAATGTCAAAGAAAAGATGTGCTGGAATTGGAGAGTGTCCAGAGCAGGTTTGCAAGAAGGATCTTGGGAGTGAGAAGTTTAACATATGGGTAGCATCTGATAACTCTGGGCCTATACTCACTGAAATTTTGAAGAATGAGGGGGATCTCATTGAAGTGTATGGAATATTGAAAGGCCTAGATAGAGCAAATGTGGAGAAGGTGCTTCCATTAGTGGGAGAATATAGGACCAATTGACACAGCATCAGAATAGAAGGAAGTCAATTTAGAACAGAGATGAGAATAGATTTCTGGAACCAGAAAATGGTGAATCTAGTGGAATTCATTGCCAAAGACAGCTGTGAAGTCAAGTCAATAGGATTAAATTAAAGTGCATTCTTAATTAGCAAGGGTGCCTGAAGTTATAGGAAGAAGGCAGCAGCATAATAGGAGAAATATATCAGTAAAGATCAAATGGTGAGTAGTATTGATGGGATGAATGATCTAATTCTGCTCCTATGTCTTACAGTTTTATGCTAACAAGATTTGGCTTCGGATATTTTTTGGGGCTGACGTAAAACTGATAAATTAACTTATTTTTGCATGCACTGAGGTACAGTAAATAACCATGCCTTTCATGAAATCAGTTCATCATGTCAGTGGATTGAAGTAGCACAAGGGAAAACAATAACGCAATACAGAATAAAGTGTTACCATTAAAGAGAAAAGCAGTGAGATTAGTCAAGACGGTGAAAACCAAAACAAGGCATGTCGGAGATAACCACAAAACAAGTGCAGCTAGAAGTTCATAGTTATGATGCCATGGGCATCACTGAGTCATGGCTGAAAAAAGATCATTGTTGGGAGCTTAACATCCAAAGATACACATTGCATTGGAAGGACAGGCAGATAGGCAGAAGGGTTGGGGTGGCTCTGTTGGTAAAAAATGAAATCAAATCTTTGGAAAGAGGTGACATAGGATTGGAAGGTGTAGAATCTTTATGGGTAGAGTTAAGAAAATGCAAGAGTAAAAAGAGCATGAGAGTTATATAAAGGTCTCTGAACAGTTACTGAACAGCTGATCAATTACTTTGCCACTGCTTTTCTGTAATAATCTCAGATTTGCTGATTATGTTGACTAATGAACTGGTTAAAATGTTTACAATTCCCTACGATATGAAAATATATTTATATTCACATCACATCAGCTATTATTTCAAATTTATCAGGACAGAGACAGAGGTGACAGATGGAAGCATAAAAAAATTGAAGATGGAGTGTGTGTGGAAGAGGAGGGGAAAGGTAGAGGCAGTGACTAATAGGCAGTAGGTGGAACTAGATAAGGGAGGGACAATGACCAGATGAAAACAGGAATGAGATAGGAAAGATGAAGCAGGGGATCACATACACATCAAACACATGTAGATTGGGTTGTGTGTGCTGGGCAAATACAACAATGTAGAGGAGGGTGATGAGGCCTGGTAATGAGAAAGAGGAATAGAAATGGTAAACAAAGGGAGAGAGATTGGTGGATGTCCCAAACACTGAACTTTTCCAACTTCAGATAAGCCCTCAGCTTCCTTTGTTTCAGAGAGATAAGATCCAGATTCTCCAACCTCTTTATAAGATCATATGACCAAAAGACATAGAAGTAAAATTAGTGGAGTCCACTGTGCCATTTGACCATTTCCTCTCAACTCCATTCTCCTGTCTTTTCCCTGTAACCTTTTACCAAACAAAAATCAACCAACCTCCATTTTAAATATGTCCAGCAACTTGGCCACTGCAGCTGTCTGTAGCAATGAACTACACAGACTCACCACCTTCTGAGTAAAGAAATTCCTCCTTATCGCTGCTGTAAAGGGATGTCCTTTCTATTCTAAGTCTGCACCTTTTGGTCCTAGACTCTTCCACTATTGGAAACATCCTCTGCTTATGAATCAGGCTTCCCAATCCAAACCTAAGGTCAGGACCCGTGGCGAGGGATGGGCCATTTCAGCTTGCTGCTCCATGACATCTACTTGACTTAATGCTGAACTGTGTGTCTGTGGATGGACTCTCTTTGTGGACTTCAGTTCTGAATGCTCTTTACTTAATTTTATTGTTTACATGAATTTTTTTTTGGGTGTTTGATGGTCTTCTTTTATTTTACTGGGTACTTTTGGGTTTCTTTGTTTTGTAGCAGCCTGCAAGAAGACAAATTGAACTCAAGTTGTAGCAAGTTATATCACGTATGTACTTTGAGTTTTGTATCCTGTCTAGCTTAATCACATCCTTAATACCAGAAAATCTGCAGATGTTTGAAGTCCAAAGCGATGCACATGGACTTTTCATACTCTGAAACCATTTAGGATATCTCAAATACCAAATCATAATTGTTTTCTTCTTACATATTTTTAAAAATATGATGTGGAGTTGAAGAAATATGGCATGGATACTTTTCAATTCTTATAAAAAACATAAAAATATACAATTTCTACTTCCTTCTACTTTTCATCTTCAATGATTATACTTATTATCTATCAGATTATTTAAGTAGTTTTATTACTATTAGTCTAAAACAAATCATTCAAAAATTCAAAAGCAATTTAAGTAAGCAGATTATTTTATTCATATACTTTTTATTTCTCTATGGACTTTTTAAAGTAATTTTTAAAACATTTATTTTCCTTTTTATTCATTTCCTGCTAAAAGCAATAACTTACAAATATCCATCTTCTTTATTTTGCTCCATTTGTGTGAGAGATAATTTAATGTTTTAAGCAAGTTATCAACTCGAACACTTCTACAATTTATTCATGCTTAAAGAAAGTGTTTCTCTGTGGAAAGGTTATCATTCAATGTGTACACAAAGTAAGCGGCAACGAGAGTAGAAGCTGTTAGAATTTCAATGCATTATTACATAGATTCCTTGAAAAGATTTTCCTAAGGGAAGATCTCCCTGTAACATTCATAAGATGAAGAATGAAAATTGGTAATGCAAGGGTCATGAAGCTCTGTCTCCAGTGAGTTATGCACTCAATGAAAAATCTATTAGCAAAAACATTTTTTAATTTAGTTGATCTTTACTAACTAATTATATTTCAGGGAAAATCAACATTATTTCATATTTTAATCTTGCACTTTATTCTAGATGAAACTGTATATATAGCAAAGCTTAATGATAAGTGGACAAATCTTGTTAGAATTACAGAGAATGTTTTCTAAATTATTCAGGAGTTTTTCTTTAGCCTGGCATTTTATGTTGTCACAAGAGTTCATGTGAGTAAATCTGTTGTTTATTGAAATAGGTACCAAATACTCAAGTTATGGATTTAGAGGAAGATTTAATTATTTTCAAGTGTTCCAATGTTTACAAGGTGGCACTACTGGATGTTGCATGATACATTGAGAGTTTTATTTTGGACATGATGCTGCCAGAAAGGGGGAAAAAAGAAAAAAAATGTCTATATCAGTGAATAACATCTTGCTACAGAGCAAAGTAAAGTTGATGTGAAAAATAGCTGTTTGACCATAGCACTAATAAGAATAATCCACTTTCCAAAAAGATGAAAAAATGTTTTTGTTGCTGTCTTTATGTTTGCTGTAAAAGAGAGTATAGAAATCAGAAACAAAAGTAAGGGTGAACAATTCAGTTCTTCAAGCCTCCTTCATCAATCAATAAGGTGTTGGCTGATTATCCATTTCAATGCTATATTTTCCCCTCATGAGGCCACCCACATAAAGCTTTGTTGTATTTCAAACTCTATCTCCTCCTTTATCATATTTAGCTATTGGAATCTGCTATCGCTGTAGAAGGAAATGTCATGGATTCACATCCCTTGAAATGAAAAAAAATCATCTCATCATCTCAGTGCTTGCTCCACCATCAATTGTTCCTTTTGGGTGTTATCATTTTCCATACAGGTCCCAGTTCACCATCTGGTTAGAGTCACCTGGAAACTTTAGCTAGTGCTTAGGAAACAACTGTGCCGCATTTAGTAGATCTAACCCGTAAGACTTTTACAAGTTTCAATAAAATCCCTTCCCATCTCTACTCATGTAGCTGCCCTGGAATCTGAGAAATCAGCCTGTGGATGCAGATTTCAGCTGTAGTAGTTATAAATAGAAATTCTTGAAGAGCTGCATACAAAAGTCATCACTCTCTGGTGCCTTTATTCTAGGCACAACTCTCCCCACCATCAGGGACAGCAGCAACAGCTGGTGTCTCAAGACAGAGTCATCTACCATCCGGAACCCTCACCATCTGGTACATACCCTCTTCTCATTTCTACCACTGGGGAGAAGGTACAGGAGCCTGAAGTCCCACAATCAATATTTTATGAACAGCTTCTTCCCAGCTGCTATAAAATTTCTGAGGGGTCCATGAATCTATGAACACCATCTCATTGTTCCTCTTTTGCACTATGTGTTGATTGTAACATGTAATTATTTTGTTTTATGCTGTACTGATGTCAAAAGATCATAAGACAGGAGTCTTATGAACTTTTTTTTTGCCGCGGAGCATTGCCAGTAACTAAGGAGTCTATTGTCCCCAGACTGGGAACCCCTGCCAAAAAAAAATAGAAACAGAATTAAACTATTCAGCCCATTGAGTCTGTTCCACCATTCCAGTATGGCTGATTTATTATCAACCCAATTCCCCTGCCTTCTCTCTATAATCTTTGACATCCTGACTGATCAAGAACCTGTTAACCTCTGCCTTAAATACACTCAATTACTTGGTCTCCACAGAAGACTGTGCAATTGAATTCTGCAGATTCAACACCATCTGGCTAAAGAAATTCCTCCTCATCTCAGTTCGAAATGAACATCTTTCTATTCTGAGGCTTTGTCCACTCGTCCTAGATTCATCCACTAACGGAAACACTCTCTGCATATCCGCTGTGTCTAAGCTTTTTAATATTCCATATATTTCAATGATATTCCCCCCTTATTCCACTAAACTCTAGCAAGTATAGACACAGAGCCATCCAATGCCTCTCACATATTTACCTTTCCATTCCCAGAATCATTCTTGTGAACCTCCTCTGGACCCTCTCCAAAGCCAGTGCATCTTTTCTTAGATAAAGGGCCCAAAGGTGCTCATACCAGTTCAAGTGCAGTTAGACCAATGTTTTATAAAACACAGTATTACTGTATATCTTTGCTCTTATATTGTAATTCTTTCGAAATGAATGCTGTCATTGTATTTGCCTTCCTAAACAATCACTCAACCTGCAAGTTAACTTTTAAGGAATCCTGCACAAGGATTACCGAGTCTATTTGCACGACTAATTTTTGTATTGTCTTTCTATTCAGAAAATAGTCTATGCCTTTATTCTTTCTATCAAAGTGTATGACCATACATTTCCTTACATTATCTTCCATCTGACATTTTTTTGCCCATTCTCCGAATCTATCTAAGTCCTTTTACAGATTTCCTGGTTCTGTAACACCATCTGCTTCTGTAACACCATCTGCCTCTCCAACTATCTTGATATCATCTCCAAACCTAGCCACAAAGTCATCAATTCTGTCATCCAAATCAATGACACATAGTGCGAAAAGAATTGATCCCAACACTGACTCCTGTAGTACACCACTAGTCACTGGCAGCCAATTAGAAAAAATCTGCTTCATTTACCTCTTTGCCTCCTACCAGTCAGCTAGTCTTTTGTCCATGCTAGGATCTTTTCTGTAATACCATGGGATGTTATCTTGTTAAGCATCCTCATATGCGGCACCCTGTCAAAGGCCTTCTGAAAATCCAAATTAACACCATCCACAGATTCTCCTTTGTCTGTTCTGCCTGTTATTTCCTTAAAAAATTCCAATGATTTGTCAGGGAAGATTTCCCCTTAAAGACCTTGGCCTATTTTGACATGTGCTTTGAAGTACCCAGAAACCTCATCATTAATAATGGACCAAAATCCACCCTACAATTGAGGTCGGGCTAACTGGTCAGTAATTTCCTTTCTTCTGCGTCCCTTCCTTATAAAAGACCGGAGTGACATTTGAAATTTTCCAGTCCTCTGGAAACTTTCCAGAGTCTCACAATTCCTGAAAGATCACTACTAGTGCCTTCATAATCTCATAATCTATCTCTTTTTGAACCCCGGTGTGTGGTCCATTTGTTCCAGCTGACTTATCTGCCTTCAAAACTTCCAGTTTCCTAAACACCGTTTTCTTAATAATAGCAACTACACTCACTTCTTCTTCCAGACACACTCGAACTTCTGGCATAATTCTAATGTCTTCCACAGTGATGACTATGCAAAATACTTATCATGTTCATCCTCCACTTCTTTGTTCCCTATTTTAACCTCTCCATTTCCCAGTGGTCCAATATCCACACTTGTCTCTCTTTTACTCTTCATATATCTGAAAAATCTTTTGGTATCCTCTTTGATATTATTAGCTAGCTTTCATTCATATTTCATCTTTTCTCTTTATGACTTTTTTAGTTATCTTCTGTTGTTTTTTAAAAATTCACCAATACTCTAACTTCCCATTAATTTTTGCCATATTATATGACTTATATTTTCCCTTATGCTATCTTTGACTTTCCATGTTAGCCATGGTAGCCTCATCCTCCTTTAGAATACTTCTTCATCTTTGGGATGCACTCTATTCTGTGTCATCTGAAATGCCCCCAGAAACTTCAGCCATTTCTTTTCTACCATCATCCCTGCTAGTGTCCCCTTTCAATCAACTTTAGCCAAATCAACTTTAGCCAGCCCTTCTCTCCTACCTCTGTAAGCACCTTTGCTCTACTTTAATGCTTATATATCAGACTTTATCTTCTTCCTCTCAAACTGCAGAGTGGACTCTATCATATAATAATCACTGTTTACTAAGGATATCTTAAACTCCCTCATCAAATCTGGTTCATTACACGACACCTAATCCAGAATAGCCTTTCCCCTTATGGGTTTAACCACAAGTTGTTCTAAAATGCTAATTGGCACTCTACAAAACCTCTCTCGTAGGATCCTGCACCAACCTGATTTTTCTAGTCTACGTGCATATTGAAATCCACCATGACTATTGTAACATTGCCCTTGTAACATGCATGGTTTGTCTCCTATTATAACCTGTAGCCCACATCCTGGCTGCTGTATGGATGTCTGTGTATAACTCTCATCAGGGATTTTTACTCTTGTAATTTCTTGAATTTACTCACAAGGATTCTACATCTTCTGTTGCTATGTCACCTCTTTCTAAGGATGTGATTTCATTTTTAACCAACAGAGCATTTCCACCTCCTTCGCATACCTCACTGTCCTATTGATAAAAATGTATCCTTAGATGTTAACCTCCCATGATCTTCTCTCAGCCACAACTCAGTGATGTCCACATCATATCTACCAATCTCTAACAGTGCTACAAGATCATCTACTTTATTCTGCATACTACATGCTGTCAGATATAACACATTTAGTCCTGTACTCATCACCCTTTTTGATTTTGCCCCACTGTTACACTTCAACTCATCCCATTAACAGCAATTTTGCCATATTATCTGTCCGTCCTTCCTCACACACAGTCTCTCTACATATTGCATCTACTTGTATACCAACTGCCCGATCATCAGCTCTATCACTTTATTTCCCATTCATCTTGCCAAATTAACAATAAAATTTATGACGTATGTCAGTGATAATAGACCTGATTCTGATTTTGATCAGTCTGGTGAACATTTGTTGCACTCAGTTTATGACAAGTATATCATCTCTTACGTAAGGACACCAAAAGTACACATATCATTCCAGGTATAGCTTCATCAAAGCCCTGTTTAATTGCAAGGCATCCTTATCCTATGGAACAGCAACTACATTGCTATTCCACTTGCAATGGAGTAACATACCATTTCTCTTCTTAATTGCTAGTTGCACCTGCATATTTTTTGCAATGAAATCATACACAAGGATATATAAGGCATGTTGTATTTTAACAGTTTCCAATGTAAACTCATTTAAACAGTGCCTTTATACATGTCATGCCAAAGTGGATCACTTTTGCACACATCAGTTATGTAAACACAGCAGACATCACATTTTAATATACCAAAAGGCACATACACACTGTATATAGTACATATATTTATATAGAAAAGGAATCTATATAGAATTTGTTCATTTCATATTTATAAAGAAGCCATATACAGTTGATTAAGGCTAAAGTAAATAAAGGAAAATGCCAAACATATCAAATAGCACTGGTCGCACAGATATCTAACTCACTTTTTTAATTTCTATTATAATTTCTTTTTACTTGTCAAGTTGTTTCAACTCAAATAATTGAACCAAGTTTGATTTCAGATGACAGATACTCAATATATGACACCCTACAACTAGCTTTGGTAAAATGAAGTTTGTAAACTAACCCGTATCGAGGATCCAAAGCTATGGCCCGCGGATACACCATGTCGCCTGCAATTAGGGTCGTTCTCATGGTCCCATCTAGTTTTGCTACTTCAATCTGTTCCATTTTGCTGTCTATCCAGTAGATGTTTCCGGCAATCCAGTCCACAGCCAACCCTTCAGGAGTGTCTAGACCATGCTGCACAATAACTTCAACACTGCTTACAGCTAAAAAAAGGCATTCAATAAACAACAAAGTTAGATTAATGCAGTGACTTCTCCCTTATTCACTAATAGCAACAATTATTTTAATCTTCTTACTCTGCAGTCCAATCTAGAAAAAGAAATACAGGCCGAGAAACTAAATCAAAGGTACATTATGTAAAAAATTCCTGTGAGAAACAGCATGTTGTGGGTGTTGCTTAAAAGTACATGATGGAGTTTTACGCAGGATTAATGTTTAATGCTCCATTTATCAGCTAGATCCATACTTTCAAATGTTGGCTATCTTTTGAATGATTATCTGTTAAACCCACATTGAGTTGAAATATAAATTGCTGTCAAAAGACTGATTCTTTGTTTTATTTTTGCTCTTAGAAGATGTGAAGCAATCCTTCCTGCAGCTATTTCTCTCGGCCTAGAATGCTGATGAAATAAAGAAGGAAAAATAGCCAAAGTTGAGTTTATTATCATATGGACAACCACAGATATACAGCATCTAGAAGAACAAAACATACAAATGTTTGTAAATTATACACAATTTAAAAAAAAACACAATTAGGGCAAACGATTTGAAGTCTATTTTAGGGTAAGGTGGTCAACTTGCCATTGTCTTTTTCAAACTGATTAGATTAGAGTTCTGATGGTTGGTTTAAGAACTGGATGGTTGAAGGGAAGCAGCTGTTCTTGAATCTGGTGATGTAAGATTTCCGGCTTCTGTACCTCTTGGCCAAAGTTAGCTGTAAAAAGATGGCATGTCTGGGACCTATGATGATAGAGGTTGTCTTCATGAGGCAGTGTCTCGTTCAGATACTACCAATGATGGGGACGGATATTCCAGTGATGAACTGGGCAGTTTCATACATTCCTGCTGATTCAGACTGCTGTACCAGACAATGGTGTAATCAGCCAGGATATTTTCAACAATTCATCTGTAGAAGTTTTTTTTAAAGAGTGCTTGATAAAAAGCTGAATCTTCTAAACTTCGTAAGAAAATAAAGAATGTGTGGCACTTTCCTGAAGATTGTATCTACGTGCTAGGCCTAGAACATCTGATGTGTTAACACTCAGGAAGTTAAAGCTGCTCTCTGCCTCCACTTCCAAGCTCCTGTTGTAGAACGATACATGTTCATCCTCTTTCTGAAGTCAACAATCAGCTCTTTAGCTTTGCTGGCACTGAGCTAGAGGTTGTTTTTACAGCACCTCTCAACCAAGTAACTTATCTCACCCTGGTAAGCGAACTCATCACCACCTGCGATGTGACCAAGAACAGCAACGTTATTATTGAGTTTGAAGGTGGCAAGGGAGTTGTGCTTAGCTACTCATTCATGTGTACATAAAGAGTAGTTCTTGGAACTAAGCATGCAACTTTGAGATGTACCTGTATTGATGATCAGCAAGGAGGAGATGTTACTTTTCCTCACTGAGTGAGCTTTGCTGCTGAGGAGGTGAAGTATCCAGTTGCAAAGGGAGGCACAGAGGTCCAGGTCTTGAATGATGAGCTTGCATGTGATGATTATGTTGCGTGCTGAGTGCAATCAAAGAGCAGCAGGCTAATGTTGAGTTCCTGTAGTGCAAATGGCTCAGAGCAGAGTGAAGAGCCAGAGAAATGCACCTGTTGTTGTGGTGGTACGGAAATTGAAACAGATCCCAGTCACCTTTGAGGAAGGAGTTGATTTGAACCATAACCAACTTCTCAAAGCATTTCATTACTTTAGTATAAGTGCCAGTGGATGGCAGTCATTGACCCACTTCGTGGGCACAGGTAAAATAAATACATTTTTGACATCAGTGGGAAAATTAGACTGCAGGAGAGAGAAGCTGAATAGTTCCAATAATGCTCCAGCCAGCTGGTACTTTTTGGAACTACATAATAGAACATAAGTGCAGTTCTGACTTACAACAAGGTACAGAATATAACATTATGAACTCATGGGACTGTTCTTAATGGTTAATGTAATGATATTACGGCACTAATGACCCAGATTCAATTGCACCACTGTCTATAAGGGGCTTGTCTGTTATCCTCAAGACCCCATGGGTTTCCTGTGTGTGCTCTGGTTTCTCCCACATTCCAAAGATGAATGTGTTAATTGGTCACATGAGTGTAATTTGACAATGTGGGCTCATTGGTATGGAAAGGCCTGTTACTGTGCTACATCTCGAATAAATAAATTGAAGTTCTAAGTTAAATTTGCTATCAGAGTACATAGATGTCACCACATACAACCCTGATAGTCTTTTTTCTGCAGGCATACTTAGCAAACCTATAAGACAGTAACTGCAAACCTCAGGAACTGTAAACTTCAAACAAACTGTGAAAATACAGATATAAGTGAACAGCAATAAATAACAAGCATGATGTAACAAGATAACAGAGTCCTTAAATGAGTGCTGCTATCCCCGTTTGTTCAAGAACTTGATGGTTGGGGATTAGTAATTGTTCTTGAACCTGGAGAAACCAGTCCTGAGACACTTGTACCTTCTACCTGATGGCTGCAGCGAAAAGAGAGCATGGCCTGGGTGGTGAGGATTGTTGCTGATGAATGCTGCTTTTCTATGGCAGTGTTTCATGTAGATGTGCTCAATGGTTGGGAGGATTTTACCCATGATGCACAGGGCCGAATCTACTATCTTTTGTAGGATTTTCCTCTCAAAGGCATTGGTGTTCCCATACCAGGTTGTAATGCAGCCAGTCAGCACACTTCCTACCACACATCTACAGAAGTCTGTCGATGACATACTGAACCTCCGCAGACTCCTAAGGAACTAGAGGCGCTGTTGGGCTTTCTTCACAATATGATTGGTTCAGGACAGGTCATCTGAGATAGTGACACCCAGGAATTTAAAGTCACTGACCCTCTCCACCTCTGATCCTCCAATGATTACTGGCTCATGGACCACTTGCTTCCCTCTCTTTAATCTTCAATCTGTTCCGTGGTCTTATGGGCATTGAGTGATATGTTGTTGTTATTACACACCTCAGCCAAGTTTTCAATCTCCTGTATACTGACTCATCACCGCAACCCACAACAGTGGTGTCATCGGAAAATGTGCACTTAGCCACACTGTCATAAGTATAAAGTGAGTAGAGCAGGGTGCCCAAACACACATCCCTATGGCACTCCTGTGCTGATGGAGATTATGGAGGAGATGTTTTGCCAATCTGAATTGACTGGGGTCTACAAGGGAGGTGAATAAAATAAAATGGCCTGTTATCAGTTTCAACCTTTCTTATCATTAAAAAGGAAGTGGCATGACAGAAATTGAAACACAATTATTTTTGAACTGTAACTTACGTTTGAGTGAAACAAAAACTCACGGTACGTGTTTGAAATGTTATTACAGAGAAACAAAAAAATCAATATTGTTTGAACAGAATGTCCAATCTCCGTAATGTTCCTGTTTTTCAGACAGCACAGCACAACATTCTTTCTTATATTTTGCATCGGCATCTTATATAAAATAAATAAATCGTGAAAGCTAGTAAAAAGGTATGAAACTAACCAAATGTTTTTCATTAAACCTTAACTCCATCGTCATCATCCATCATTATGTGCCATGCCATATGATGTAGGAAATCACGGTCTCTCCATGACCATGATTGTCCATGGCAAATTTTTCTACAGGAAGGTGTCAGTGGTTGCATAACTAGGACTTGTGATCTGCACCAGATGCTCATACGACCATCCACCACCTGCTTCCATGGTTTCATGTGACTCTGATCGGGGAAGGAGGTTTATGTAGGTACTATACCTTGCCCAAGGGTGACCTACAGGTTAGCAGTGAGGAGTGCCTTACACGTCCTTTGGTTGAGATGTAAGAGACATGGTGGAGATATGTCTCTTAATTCCATACACATTTGTAAAACCCTTTCTTCATTCAGCTTTATGCTGTAAACCCATTTCTTCTCCTCATTGATGTCCACTCTGGCTTTCTTTCTTATGGCTTCCTAGACCTTAACCACAAGAGATTCTGTAGATGCTGGAAATTCAGAGTAACACAGGGAGGAACTCAGCAGGTAGCATCTACAGAAAGGGATAAAGTGTTGATGTTGCTGTGGGGTGCCATGGTAGTGTAACAGTTTGTGCAATGCTATTACAGGTCGGGCCATCAGGGTAAGGAGTTCTATTCCTGAATTTTCTGTTAGCAAGTTTGTATATTCCTTCCCATGTGTGCATGGGTCTTTTCCAGCTTCTTCATTTTCCTCCCACAGTCCAAAGACACACCGGTTAGTAGGTTAATTGGTCATTGTAAATTATCCCGTGACTAGGCTAGAGTTAAATCGATGGGTTGCAGGGTAGGGTGGCTCGAGGGGCCAGAAGGCATTTTCCACGCTGTCTCTCTACACAAGTAAGAAAGTAAAATTTCCACAGAAGGGTATCGGCCCAAAATATCGACTCTTTATTCCCCTCATTGGATGCTGTCTGAGCTGCCAAGTCCCTCCATAATTTTGTGTGTGTCACTGTAATCCTTGACACAAGCTTTCTGATTTATATGTCTGTAAACAGTTGTTGGACACATATCTAATCACCTTTGGGAATCCACCTCTCTTGCTCTCTAGAAATAAAGTTTGGAAAATATCTGACCTTGTTTTGTAAGTGTTAAGAACAACGGATTTTGGAATGTTTCTGTTTATACATAAGCATGATAATGATGCTACATTTTTATTTTGAACTCAAAGGACAGAAATTTGCAGCTCTGAATTTTTTACATGATATTAAACTGAAAGGTGTTCTATATCATCACCACTCAATTATAAGAAAACTCTTCACCTTATTTATTACTTGGTTTTACATGTTGTGCCCAAAGGAAATCAAAACAGTTAGTTTATGTTATGTTTCAGTTTTAAAGGAATGTTGTTCATATAAAAAGCAGTTCAATAAAACTTTATACCTCCAACTTCAGAAAGTTTTCCTTTGTAAATTTTATCCTCCACAACATCGGTCCAATAGAGAGAACTCTGATTGAAATGGAAGTCAATTGCTATCGTATTTCTCAAGCCAGGGACCAGTAAGTTATAGTCCTGCTTGTGAAGGTCCAATCTTCGAATCTCATGGCGGATAGAAAAAATTATGTATGGCTCAAAAGGATCTATTGAAGAAAGCATATAGCTGAGATTATGATGTAGTTTCAAATAAATGTTAATATACGCAAATATATTAAGTTGCAATGACCTACCTAAACTAATGCAACTAGAACCATCAGGGGCCAGCAACCATCCCTCATAACATGAGCACTTAATTGTCTTCTTGTGTTGCTCACACACTTGGCTGCACTTGAGATGTTTTTTACAATAATCAAGAACAATGCAGGTTTTCTTGTCAGAGCTCAGATGCATTCCGGTAGGGCAGGAGCACATGATTCCTTCCCCAGTCACATAGATACAGTGGTGACTGCATCCTCCATTATTCAGAGAGCACTCATCTGTGAATGAAAGCATTCAAATGATTTAACACCAACAATTATTTGGGATTTAATCAAATACCATTTAGAGTTGACATTGTTTCTTACAATCACAGAGGAGGTCACAGAATGAGCTGAAATCTCAGAGAGACAAGTCTTTTTTTTCGTGCTACAGTTTAGTCACATGGGATTACATTTACTATTTCTCCCAGCTTTTGTTGGAACTGAGGGATTGGAAAGGTCTAAGGAATATCATTAACTAGAAAAGAAGCAAAATAGAATGGTTTCTATTTTTGGAGATTTTGATTAAAATGATCCATCTTTTAGATTGAGAGGGATTCATGAGAAGGAAATACTCGACCGCAGGGGTTCCCAACCTGAGATCCATGGGACCCTTGCTTAATGGTATTGGTCTATGGCATAAAAAAGTTTGGGAGTCCCTGTTCTATTGGAAGAAATTCAGTAAAACACAATGTGTTTAATATCAAAATTGTCGAAAAAACTAATGATATTCAGGGAAAAGGCAAGTGCAGAACTGCACAATGATATAACAGGAAGAAGATTTATTGGCCCAGCATGGTTATATTGATTCTTCAGCAGAATGATCAAATCAGGCCTACAGTCTGCGGCTTTCCTTCAGTTAAATAAATATTTTCTTTGAAGTGCTTATCTCATTCATTTTTGAAGATTACTCCATAATTTGTTTATTCCCGCTACACATTTGGATAGTCCATTCAAGATCCTAGCAAATTGATGGATTTTCTTTTAATTAGTATTTCTGAAGAAGTTCAGTGGCTGACAAGAGGATAAAAGGCATCAATACAAAACTAGGTCGAGTGAAATATTTGCATTTTTAAGATGCTGCTTTGAAATTAAATCTCATTATTGTTGACTTCTCGGTTTTGTTTTGATCTTCTTATTTCCATCTGCTGGTAATAAAATAAAGAATCTGAGTTTAGAGCCTGTCCAACCAGCTCTCTTCATCCACTTAATATGAGCATCTGCATCATCATCACCAGCTGAGTTATTATCCTCTAAAACACATTGTCCCATCTCCTCTGCAATATTACTGATGGTGATTGCTATTTTGATGCTCTCTTTTCTCTGAGTCAAAGCTAGTGAAGAGCTCTCAAAGTCCAACCCCATGTTGAAACCAGTAAGGCCAGCCAACAAGGCTCTATTGAAGCTGTTTCGCCCAACCCCCTGTACAGTGAATACAATAAATTACAGAAACATTGATGAACTCCAACCATACCATTGAATTTGGACAATGGGGGTGGGAGGTCATCAGTAGCCTTTGCCCCACTGAGAGCCATGGGCCCAAGAAGAAGGAGAAAGCTAGTGAATACATCATATCTTCCTTTCGCCCATCAGTGCATCACTATTTTCACACATTTTTATGCAATGCACCCTTCTTCACTCAGCTAGTAATAATCACAAGG
Source organism: Hypanus sabinus (assembly GCF_030144855.1). NCBI lineage: Eukaryota > Metazoa > Chordata > Chondrichthyes > Myliobatiformes > Dasyatidae > Hypanus > Hypanus sabinus. The sequence goes on from NC_082710.1 coordinate 95,947,451, forward strand.
AATTAAGTGAATTAAGTTCAATTCATTAAAGAACTCAGATAGTCAAACCATTATCACTGCACAAGAATCAGAACTATATTTCCTATCTTCCATAATCATTGACCATTTTTCAACATTCGTGATTCCAATCTTATTGAACCCCTCAGCCTACGACCTCAAGCACCATTGTAACACAAGTAAACAAAACCCAACATACATAAGAGGTAATATTTCTGTCATGAACACTCTGTGTGTTGCCACCATGACTGCGACACCTTGGGTTCAAGAATGGCTTTCACAGGGTCATGACATCCACCAAATTCTTCAATAGATTCCAAGGATACAGAGTCAGGCAATAACTCACTAGTGGTTGTGGCTGCTGCTTGTGGCAAATCTCAGTTACTACCTTTTTCCTGAAGCCAGGTGTAGACTGGCAGTGCTCCTCACTTTGTTTCTCATTGGACTGCTGTTCCCTGAAGACCCAATGTGGGCATGTTATTTAATTCAGGGTTCTTCTCTGCCACCTGCTCCACCCTCTGCTTGTGAATTTCCCTGTAGGATTTCACCTCATCCTTTTTAAATCCCATCAGAAATCTTGAAGAATGGACATCAATTCCCCTGGTCTCTTAAGAACTTCAGGTGGCCAAAGAGGCATTACTTGAAAATGTAACCTCAGCTGCGGCCACAGAAATCCCAGTGGAATTTGAAGAGCGATGGCCTTCCATACAAATCAATTACCAGAGCTCTTTCCAACAACTCCAAATCAATGACCAACAAACCTGCACATCATTATGGATTTCTTCAATTTCCAAAGTTAGAGGGTAGAGAGGTCATGAGTTCTTCCTACTGCTCAATGGCAGCTGCCATGCACACATTTTGCAATTGATACTGATTGGATCATCGTATCAAATTAAGCACTACTGCAGGCAAATTATCAGAGTTAAGGATTAATGTTTTCCTGCTATATGAAAATGCTGGACTTGATGTTAAATTAACAAATTTGATAAGAACCACACACAAAATATTGGAAGCAAACATGCTATGTTGTATCACAAAAAGCCTTGTTATCTTCCATTTTGTGATAAGAAAATTAAATCTTATTTGTTTAGGGTGAATAGAATTGACCATTTTCAGACGCTATTCATTACATATGGGCCACTTTTCACTTAGTCAAATATTTATTTTTATTACAATGTTTATTACAAGTTGGATGGCATGGTGTTATTTTTGGACTTCAAATATGGATCATTGATTATATGAAACAGCTTGAATTTACCTACCAATTGATTTCAGGTGTACACACATGCATATAGAGTTATAAATACCAATTATTCTGAGTTTGTAGCCATTATAAATACGTGCACCACATTTGATGCTTAACTCAATGAATAGTTTGAAGCCATTCTGCATTCGCACTCAAAGCAGAGATTGAAAAAAAAAAGAAGAATCATAAATTATTGGTAAGCAATTTTACTTCTGAGAATTTCAAGCATTGCTACATTTTAAATACGAAGAACATACCACAAAGTGGACTCTCATCAGTACCATCTGGACACTCCTCTTTCCCATTGCAAAACTTTTCTGGCAGAAGGCAAATTGATGTATTTCCAGAGCATGGAAAGGTTGGTGGTTTACATGCAAATACTCCACAGTTCTCTTCATCAGAGTGGTCTTCACAATCACCCTCTCCATCACAAACCCAGGTTATATTGATGCATCTTCCTTTGGATGGCAAATTACAAAAAAAAGTCAGTGTAAGTATTTAGCTTGGGTTTCAAATCTTCATTGTTTACCAAAATTGTGCAAATGATGATGAATTATACTTTAGATCAACAAGCCTTATCAGAAAACAGAATAAAATATAAAATTACACTGGACAACAAAGATATTACTTCTTGAATAGTTTTAGTTCTTTCTTATGGATTTTAGGCTGCTGATCATAACAATCATCATGAAATTTCCCTATCACGCACCATTTTTTAAAAAATTGCCTATATTTGTTATTTCAATTCACAACTCAAGTCGGAATAACTAATGCCAAGATTAAAGGAAGGCATTTTGGTTGGTCCACAAATCAAACAGATCATCAATGACAGGCAATTCAAAGAACACTAGCAAGACCAGCGAAAATAGCATAGAAGCATTCAAGGATGTTGTTGAAAATATTTGTGGCAACTACAGAGCACAAAACTATATGCCGCTGGCTGACAACATGCTTGAAGCACACAAAACCATGAAGGGTAACGTCACTAATGATTCATTTACTGCATTCCCATTTAATCTTCTTCGCTGTAATCTTGGCATTGTCGGTGACAAGCATGGTGAAAGTTTTCACGAGGACATTGTGGTCATGAAGAAACAATGTCAGAGCACGTAGAATCCATTGATGCTGGCTAAATATTGTTGGACACTGAAGTAAGAACCTCAGGCTTTGACCTACATATTACAAGTAGTCAGAAATTATCTTTGTGTTCAGCTTCAAGCTGTCTGTCACAAACAAACAAAAATTATGAGGGAGTACCATTTTGAAAATAATTGCTGTCAAGTGATTTGTGGATGCAGATCCCACTGCATTACAGGTTAATATCATTGGATGCTCCCAAATAGGGTGCACTGTTTCCTTATTGGGTGGTACTACGATAAAATTTAAATGCAGGAAGTGTGGAAGCAAAATGGTTTGGAATAAAAAGTTAGTACACTACAGATGACCATGGAATTTCCACAGTGTACGGTGGTTTTCTCAACATCATTTGCCCCAACACTGAAATGAGTATTCACTGTTGTATAATCCTTAAAAGTGAGTTCATATGTTGTGGAATCAGTTCAGTGTGGGGGTGGGGGGGGGGGGGTTAAGTGAAGTTATCCAGTCTAGTTCAAGAGCCTTTTGATTGAGGGTTAATAACTGTTCCTGAAACTGGTGGTGTGAGACTTAAGGCTCCTGTACCTCCTTTCCAATGGCAGAAATGAGAAGAGAGCATGGTCTGGATGGTGGGGGTCCTTGATGCTGAATTCTGATTTCCTGCGACAGATCTCCTTATAGATGTGCTCAATGGTGGGGGGTGTTACCTGTGATGGACTGGGCTGTACCTACCAGTTTTTGTAGCTATTTTCCATGTTCAAGATCATTGGTGTTTCCATGCCAGTTAGTACACTCTCCTCATCAAAAAGGCGCTGGTGATATTTTGTGGGCAGCTTAACACAACTTCTAAATATACTTCTGAATTTGATTAGAAAACAATATCAGAGAAAAATCTGCTGTCATTCCCAATTACATAATGCCTCTGGGGTGAGGGAGAGCAGGAAGTTTGTGGACTCTGTACACTGAACAATGAACATAAATTACCTCAGTTCTAATGCACCATGGTGATAGTAAAAACTGTATAAATTAAGTTCTTTCCCAGTCTAATATGCAATAATTGTACCAACTTAAAACGCATAAATCCTTCACAGAGCCCAAACATAATTAAAATACATGTTAAATTTAGCATTGTGCAGGGAGATTCTGACATTAATGTCAAATAAAAATAATGGCCCAGGGAAGAATATGGCACTGTTCCAAGGTAATTGGTATTGCTGTCACTGTAGCTTCTGAGCATTTAATTTTTTATGTTGATTGAGAGGTCTTAGGCATAAATCAGTTACTCAGTTTTACTGTGTTTAATGAAAATAAAATCTGCTTTCCCAACAAAACGTTGTTTCTTCACATTGAAATCTTAAATTTATCAATATTGTACATAGTTCTTTATAATTTTGTGCTACGTTTCAGTGTCTTGTCTTTTAAGATATAATAGACAGGTCCTCCCCAAATTATGAATGGTACAGACCAGAAATGCGAACAGACCAGTGGGATGTATTTGCCGGTGGCTGCAGGACTGCAGGCAATACAGCCTTATGGGAACATGGTTTGTGATTGTAATTCCAAATTATTCATAGGAATGGAACTCTGTCCTAGCCTGGGGAGGCTCTGTAAATTCTTCTGGGACAGTGATGGATGAGTAGTGACACTTCATACCCCTTGAGGTTCTCTGTTGGTCAGGGTTGAGCACGGGTGTTGAATCCCAGCTATCTGCATGATATACAAGCTGGAGTAGTATGATATGGAGAACATGCTGCTGCAGCAAGCTCTCCCCCCCCCCCCCACAAAGCAGCTGATGAATCCAAAGGAATGGCAGAGATCGATACAGTTTGGCACCAGTGGCGTCATTGCAATTGCCAGTCAGTGTTGAACTCAACATAAGACTGCCTCATGCCTCCAAACTATTAAAAATCCAGTATGTTTAATATTAAAGCCAGGAGATTAAAACAATATGCATTTTGTTTATTTCAGCACTAGGATTACATACTTCAACTTCAATTAGAAGATATTCGTAAGTCAAAAAAAAATTCAGGCTGTTTACTTTAAAAGAGGCATAGCATTCAGTGACTGTAATAAAACTTTGCCAGGAAGTCACAATTCTTATATAATTTGGCAGAAATTCCTTTAGGCTAGACAATCCAGATGGTATTTTAGTGTTTGGAGATTATTTTACTGTATCACATTACCTTACCAAACATATTTGTTGTGCCGAAAGCATATAACCATGCACCCCTTCCACCATTCAAAACATACTCTCCTACCTGGCACATCTTGTTACCCAATAGAACCTTCCAAACCTAATATCCTGATCACCAAAAAGATGAGATAAAGGTGAAACCTGGGAGTGTCATTGCCTATAGGTTCCCTCCCAGTCACAAAGCATCTATACTTTGAAATACATCTCCATTCTTTTGTAATTCCTGGAGCTCAGTTGTTGTCAAGATTTGAGAGCTCTCTGCCCTATAATAACATGGGAGCACCTTCATCAGAAAGGTTGTAGCAGTCTTCCCAGAGCTTCGCAAAGGCTACAAGAGACAGGCAAAAGATACTAACCTTTCTGCAATGTCTGGTTCAGTTTATGAATACATCACAAATATGTGTTCTATTAATTGATTATTACAAAAATATGGTTCTCTTCTAAGGATTCAAGTTTGGTAAATTCTTAATTAATCTCTGATGAAATATTGCCGAATATTCCAAGGTGGGTGTTGGGTAATCTATAATTGCTAAGCAAGCTAAGCTTAGGTTCAAAAGTCCATTTACGAATAATTGCAAATCTATAGAATGGTAGCTGTTGAGGGTTAATTATAATTTTTTTAAATAAACAAAGAAGAAACAGATCAGAGGGTTGCTTTCTATAGGAATATATGTATATATATATATATATATTGAAACCATGTTAATTAGCAGTCAATCGTGAAAAGTGTATATGCAAATAAAATGTAGTATGTAGAAATGGAGGGAGGGGGAGAAGGACAACATGAAATCTTCCTTAGACCATGTGGATGTCAAGGTTCAGTCTGTTGACTCCTCATTTTCTTTTAATACCCTTTTCCCCGTGTTGCACTGGGCTCGTTGATTAGGGCACCTGATTCTCATCTGAACCAGCAGCATAAAAACTCTGGTTTACATCTACTCAGGGCGGGACCGTCACCTCAGCCAGTGCTGCAATGCACGTTCCGGGCTGCCAAGAATGGTGGATTCTAAGTTCCTTCTGGAATTCTGTCTTTTCATGTCTAGCTAAATGATTGCTGACCATTTACCGCTTCATGTGCTACTCCGAGTCAAGATACAAATTGTCTGCCATTGTTTGGTTTTGTTGTTTTGTGTACAGCTGAGTATTGCTGGCTGTTTGCCTCTTCAGGTGCTACTTTGTGTCAAGATAAGAATTTCCCGCTGTTTGTCTGCGCTGTTCTGTGTTGAGATAAGGATCACCAGCCATTTACCTTTCCAGTTAATGCTCCATGGCAAGAGTAGTGTTGCCAGCCGCCTGTCTCCAGTAAGGAGTCCAACTCCACCAATGCCCAGGGTCAAGAAGAGTTTGGCCTGCCCATTGCTCCTCTGTCCACCTGTGCTGTTTGCCTGTGTTTACACTGTCCCTCAACCGCTGAGTGTTCTATATTCTCAGTACCGTTCCCGCGCCAGTTGCCTGTGTTAATAAACTTGCCCCCCCCCCCCCCCCACCCCGGTGTTAGTAGGAGTATGTCATTCCGCCCTCTATTCTTTCCCAGCCACGCTCAACCCCTGGTCCACATCCTTGCTCTGCCTAAGTCCTGCCACTAAATGCTAGAATTTTGCTGTAGTGACCTGGGTTCGATCCCCGGTCCTGCTTCCCTCACTCCTTGGCTCCCCTCAGCCTAATCCTCACTCCCCGGCCTTCCTTGCAACCAATCATAAACACACTTCTGTTAATACTACCTACGTTTCAGTGTCCTGAACTTGGGTTCGCTTCCAACATCCTTGTAACAATAGAAACTATTGGACACTACAAATGCAATATAACAAGATGGTGAATAACCAGGAAAGAGAATGCCCCATCACAAAAACATGCACACGTTTACCTCAAATGTAGGGGAAACCACAATATTTCTCATTGTGGGTAATAAAGAAGTTGAAACAGTTTTGTTCTTGGAATTTCTAACTTTAATCTCTTTATCTTTCCTTTTCAAGGTGGATGGGTTTCTATCAAAGACCCTGACTTGTGAGCTATAATCAAAGTCAGTTCCTTGCAGCAATGGGACGCACTTCCATGGTTCACCAACCCAAGATCTCCCAAGAATGTGGCCTAGAAGACAAGTGTGCCTTCAGGGTTCTAAGGGGATGAGCCGATTCTATCCTGGTGCCACACGCTGAAGCTTTGTGGGAGAAAATGTAACATCAGGAACAGCAGATCAGCTGTTGGGGGGCTCTGTACTCAGGTTGTGCCCTCTCTCTCTCTCTCTCTCTCTTTCATCGGTGCGGGAGAGTTTGTTGTGTATTCTGGAGTCAGAATTTGACGGAAAAAAAGTCAAACAATAGATTTTAACACTATAAGTCAGTGAGTTGTAAGTCTTTGTTGGTTGCCCCCTCACTCTGAAAGAGTGACATCTCTGTCCCTTTATTAGGAAGGGAGGGAGGGAGGGAGGGAGAGAGAGAGAGAGAGAGAGAGAGAGAGAGAGAGAGAGAGAGAGAGAGAGAGAGAGAGAGAGAGAGAGAGAGAGAGAGAGAGAGAGAGAGAGAGAGAGAGAGAGATGAACAGGTGAACAATTGATTGTTGTACTATTGATCATGAGCTTTCTTGGGGCCTTTGCTATTGCTTGCTTGGTGGGTAGAGGGTGTTGATGCTCTTTTTACTGAGTAAGAGGATGAGGGGGTGCCATTGCTTTGCTGCTTCTTGTGCCTGGGAGGGGGGCTTTGGGATTCTGATATTTTAATGTCACTCATTCTCTGGGGTACTCTATTGTTTCTGTGGATGTCTGTGAAGAACAAAAATTTCAGTTTGTCTATTCTCTGATATTAAATGGAACTACTGAATAGCACCATAGTTCACATGGTGACTGTGCATATTGTTATATAAACTCTGATGAATGGAGCATTCACAAAGCACAGGTAGAGTACAGTGAAGCCACCAGTAACTCACTTTTATTTGATTGCTTCTGTGCTGCTAGGAGAACCATGTCTGAGAAGTACTGTATAAAAATGCAAAACACTACAATAGGGAAGCAAATGTGAGTGGTTCCTTTAGCCACAATAGTATTGTTATTTTTGTTTAATTTTCATCTACATTGCAACAATTAATAATGTTAAAACACAACTATGAATTTTGGGGATATTATTATCTTTGTCAGGCATGTTAAACAAAATCTCGCAATTCAATATTATTTACTATTCTATAATATTAGCAGATTACTCGTGAACTTAAAAATTAAAGTACTCAATATATTCAGCTCTGATTTCCTTTGTCAGATCATCCAGGATGCTTTAACGCTGACATAATACTTTAGAAGTGCACTCACTGTTTAAACGGTTCTTACTAATAGCATTCAAATATTTGAAATATTACAGTGCATTAAAATTGATCATTGTGCTGATAATACTGTTTTTTTTCCCCTTAATTCACACCAGGCACAGGAATAACAAATGCCCAATGTTTCCTTTTCCCAGGAGATTATTGAGATGCAGCATGACTCTGTTTGAAGAGTAAGACAGTGAAATCATTAAAACCTCCAAGCTCTCTACTACAAGAACACAAATGTATCTTGAATCTGGTACTACTTAAAAAAAAATACACGTTCACCATTCAAAATGGCATTAAGCTGCCTTGCCCTAACTTTATATCCGATGTCAACAGGGGACTAAATCCATCTATGGTTTCTGACTCGAATGATGAAATATCAAGTGTAGCATATCTAGACATTTATTTCTCTGACTCACTCGAGCAACAGCAGGAAGTTAAACATGATTTCTATAAGAGGCAATCTGTCAAATGTCTACAATCTAATCAATTGCATACTAATAACTTAAAGCATATTCTAAAATAAGAATAGGCTTTGAAAATAATGCTCTACTACAGAAAATGAAGTGGTTGATAATGTTAGATGCAGACACAGAAATTGTACAGAAGCTTTTCTGTAAGCTCAGCCAGGAGACACAGGATAGTCATTATGATTTGCTCACTATACCATCTTGTCTTTTTATACTTCACTTAATATTATCTCTGAGGAACCACATTATTGTTTTCAAAGAAGTATAGTGTAAAATTTTCAGACATCTCACTTAGATCATTTGACAAAGATCTGTTAAAAATATTAGTGCCTGTGTTTGATCCAGCAATTTATATGCACTATTTTGCCTATCTTTGTACCTGAAAAATGCTTCTGGAGACCTAATAATATGGAATCAAGCTCAAGCACATATCATGTTATTGGTAAGGGTGGAAATCAAAGGGAGAATGCATATACTTTCCACAGATAGAAGGCTTTTGAACCATCAAAGTATTTACATTCTTACTTTGGATTAATATTTATTGACTATACCTTGGCCTTCAGTACTATTACTCCAAACAAAATCATCTCCAAATTCCAAGACCCATGGCTTTGAACACCCCTTTACAACTGGATCCTTGACTTCCTGACCAACATACAACTATAAAAAAGGATAGGCAGCAATTCTTCCTTCACAATTACCCTCACTGCCAGTGTACCACAAAGTAGCATCTTCAGCTCTAAACATTCTTCACCCTGTACACTCATGAGTGTGTAGTCAAATTCTACTCTTACTCCATTTACAAGTTTGCAGATGACACCAGTGTAAGTGGGCCAGATCCCAAACAACGATAAGAAGAAATACAAGAAGGAGGTAGAAACTCTGCTAGTTAGTTTGCGTGACCTTGGCTTGCTGACGGAATCAGTCCTCCAGCCCTGGGAGTCACCAGCTGCCAGTGACCGGAGGTGGAGACAGTGTAAGTGGTGTGCGAGGAAGTGGAAGCGAGGCGTGCGGACAGGAGTCCGTGCCAAGAAAAAAGCAAGCCCTAGCCGGCCGGCTCTCCCGTCCATTCTGCTCTCCAATGGACATTAAATTGGACTACATCTGTGGCAACAAAATACTTGGCATCAGTACAGAAGTGGATGGAATCCTGGACGCCACCATTCAGCTGTTTATTTATGTAATAGATTTTCCCCCACGCCATCGAACTACCAACCTACTGACCTCTACTGTGCATATAGTCTAGTTTATTATTTATTGTAATGCCTGCACTGTTCTGGGTACTTTATCCAGTCCTGGGTAGATCTAGTCTAGTGTAGTGTTTGTGTTGGCTTACGTAGTTCACTGTAGTTTTTGTATTGTTCATGTAGCACCATGGTCCTGAAAAACATAGTCTCATTTTTACTGTGTACTGTACCAGCAGTTATGGTCAAAATGACCATAAAAGCAACTTGACTTGACTTGAAAACTAAATGGGATGGTGTCAAAGAACACAACCTCTCCCTCAATATCCACAAAATAAAGGAACCAGTCATTGACTTCAGGAAGTGGGGTAAAGTGAACATCTTTGTCTGTATCAATGGTGTTGAGCTGGAGATGGTTGAGAACTTCAAGTTCCCAGGTGTAAATATCACCAATAATGTGTCCATCCACATGGATACTACGGTCAAAAAGGCATATCAACTTCTCTACTTCCTCAAAAGGCTAAGAAAATTCAGCATGGCCCAATGTCTCCTAAAAAGCAGAAAGTAATAAGCAAGGTGGACAAAGGAGAGGCAGTGGATGTCAGTTACTTGGATTTTCCGAAGACATTTGATAAGGTGCCACAAATGAGGCTGCTTATCAAAATAAAGTCCTATGGCATTACAGGAAAGCTACTGGCATGGATAGAGGAATGGCTGACAGGGAGGAAGCAGCAAGTGGGAATAAAAGGGGCCTTTTCTGGTTGGCTGCCAGTGACCAGTAGTTCTCCTCAGGGGTCAGTATTGGGACGGTTACTTTTCACATTTTTTGTCAATGATTTACAAGATGGAATTGATGGTTTGTGGCAAATTTTTTTGGAAGATAAAAAGATAGTTGGAAGGCTAGGTAGTGCTGAGGAAGCAATGTGATTGCAGAAGGACTTAGACAAATTGGAAAAATGGGCAGAAGTGTGGCAGATGGAATAGAGTGTTGGAAAATGTATGATAATGAATTTTGGTAAAAGGTAAAAAAGAGCAGACTACTACCTAAATGGGGAGGAAATTCAAACATCAGAGGTGCAAAGAGACGTCACTTACAAAGAAGTGAAATCTGTGAATGGTAAATCTGTGGAATGTTCTGTCACAGACAGCTGTGAAGGCCAAGACTGTAGGCATACTCAAAGTGAAAACTGATAGCTTCCTGATTGGTCAGGGCATCAAAAGTTATGGCGATAAGGCAGGTGTATGGGTTTGAGTTGGATCTGGGATCACCAATGATGGAATGGTAAAGCAAACTTGATTGGCTGAATGGCCTAATGATGCTCTCATGTCTTAAGGTCTTATAGTCTTAACAACTTTCATTGAAACATCAAAGAAAACAATTGATCTGGATTCATCACAGCTTGGTATGGCAACTGCTCTGCCCAAGACCACAAGAAATTGCAGAAAGATGTAAACACAGCTCATTCCATCATGCAAACCTCCCTTTTCTCCACTGACTTGATCTATACTTCCCATGCCCTGGGAAGGCAGAAAACGAAGTCAAGAACATCTCCCACCCTGTCATTGTCTCCTCTCATCCCTTCCATTGGGCAGAATCTATAGAAGTTTGGTAGCACAAACCATCAAGTTTAAGGGCAACTTCTAACCCACTGTTAACAAACTCTTGAATGAACTTTTTGTTTGCTAAAAGATGATTTTCTAATCTACTTCATCTTGATCCTTGCAGTTTGTCAACCTGTACTAAAAGTTTTCCCTAAAAGTGGTGTCACAGGTAGATAGGGTAGTAAAGAAAGCTTTTGGTATATTGGCCTTTATAAGTCAAATTATTGAGTATAAGAGTTGAAATGTTATGGTGAGGTTGTATAAGGCATTGGTGAAACCGAATTTGGGGTACTGTGTACAGTTTTGGTCTCCAAATTACAGGAAGGATATTAATAAAGTTGAAAGAGTGCTGAGAAGTTTTACAAGGATGTTGCTGGAACTTGAGAAATTGAGTTACGGAGAAAGGTTGAATAGGTTAGAACTGGAGCATAGAAGAATGAGGGGAAACTTGATAAAGGTATATAAAATTATGATGGGTATAGACAGAGTGAATACATGCAGGATTTTTCCACTGAGGCTAGGGGAGAAAAAAAACAGAGGACATGGGTCAAGGGTGAAGGGGGAAAAATTTAAAGGGAACATTAGGGGAGGCTTTTTCACACAGAGAGTGGTGGGAGTGTGGAATGAGCTGCCAGGTGAAGTTGTAAATGCGAGCTCACTTTTAACATTTAAGAAAAACTTGGACAGGTACATGGATGAGAAGTGTACAGAGGGATATGGGCCAGGTGCAGGTCAGTGGGACTAGGCAGAAAAATGGTTTGGCACAACCAAGAAGGGCTAAAAGGCCTGTTTCTGTACTGTAATGTTCTATGGTTCTATTGTTCTACACTTTCTTTGTAATTGTAACACTATATTTTTCACTGCTTTACTTTTCACTGCCTCAGTGTAGTTGCGTATGGAATGATCTGTCTGAATGGGACACAGACAAAGGCTTTTCACTGTATCTTGATACATTTGACATTGATAAACCAACTCCAAGTCTAATTCTTAGAAGTGTTTTCGGGGCCAGCTCTATGTTCCCGTGTCTGCTACTTGTGTTACCTTCTTTAAGTCTCAAACCTGGATTAGACCTTAAAGCTTAATCTCTGTGTTTAAAATTGACTCTAGAGACTAGTGGTGTTTATTGTCTGAAATTTAGAAACAGCAAGATTGAGGCAGAAAATGATTTTCTCTTCTTGGCTTTAAATGTCATTAACCTGGTTACCACCAGAAAAGTCAATTTAAAAGTAAGCCCAATTACTTGAGAAACTGCCAAGCAGTTTTAAGCAACTTGCAACCTTGGTCTGCATGCTTGCTGGACTGGCAGCTTGAGTTTAAAAACTATAAATAATTAAATAAAGCAAGGAAAACCCCATGAAATATAGGAAACACTCATTAAGTTAGCATTTGTGCTCAAAGAAAGAATAATTAATATTTTAGGTCAATTAATTTTCATTGGAACCCACAAAGGTTTTGATAAAATATCTTAGATCCTATACCACAGTCCTGATCCGAAATGTCTCCCTCCACAGCTCATTCTTGCCTCACTGAGTACCTGCAGAAATTACGTGAAATTATTTTTGTTTTGATCATAACTTGAAAAAATATTGTTCACCTTCTCTTATTCAAACTAGTTATAACCTATCTGTGAAATGATGGCATATAAATAGAAAATATGAATTGTTTGCTGGAAAGCTCTACATAAAGGGTAGTATCTAAACAGTGTGCCTAGACATATTCATATTACAGTTTAGCAGATTGGTTGTACTTATTGTTTTTCGAACATGCAAATGCTTAGTCTATAATTCATACAAATTGTGCTCTTGCTTTGTTTTTGGGTTATGATTCTTACATCAATTTATAGTGCAGGCAGGGTATAATAAATTGTTCACTTCACTGCCTTTCAAAGTCAAGAGAGATGCCCAAGGGCACAAGTATAATCAATAAATATAGTAATAAGTGTATGCTTGGGATCCTTTCAAATTGCCAATATAAAGGGAAGTCAAAAATACTCTCCAGCCAAAGGGCTGAGGGCATACCTAGGGGCATAGACTCCATCGGGGAAATGAGAAAACAATCAGACCTGAAAAAATACAAAGTTTCCCAGCATTGTTTAATAGAATGCAGAACAACTCCAAGCCTTCATTCTGGCTTCAGTGCACTCCAGAATGGCATGTAATAAATTTGTTAATGACTTACATCCCTTCCATCTCATCACTAAAATAATTGCTATTGCCAAGTTCACATGATTGTCTATATTCAAGAATACTCATGTGGCTTTGGGGCATATATTACATCTGCATTTTCATGTCTGTTTGGTCCAGTTCAGTGACTTTTCAAACTTCAAAACAAAATAACTCGAAATAAAACTGTAGCATGGAGTTGAAAATGCCTTAGCCTTAAACAGAGCAAGTTAGAATAATCTTTGGATGTCTTAGCACGTGTCAGAAAATTCAATCTTTGACCTTGCAGTGGAATTTCTGTTTGCTCTACTGATTTCCTTTGGCATGGAGCTCCTATAAGTGGCATCGACAGTGATGCAATAGGTGAAATTCTTTCCCAGTGAGACATAATCAAACCCACTATTCTGCAAAACAATTGCTCTTACTTCCTCACAGAACAACCAGTTTGTGTTACCTGAAATCATGATTATTAAAGGATCAGCATTTAAACTATATATACATATTTGTGTGCTCTAAAGGATTTGTGGCCTCATATTGTTGAGGCGAAAAGTTCGACTTTAGTCTCATCCAACCACAAGACAATCTTCCAGATCTTTACAATATCTTCTAAGTGAAGCTTGGCAAAATCTTTATAGGCATGGATATGACTTTTTTTTGGCCAGGGTTTCTTCCTTCCTACTTTTCTATAAATATTCTTTTCTATAAAGTCATAGAGATTGATGCACCATCAATAACTCACTCTGAGACGTAAAGGCGTGATATCGGCTTTTATTGACTGGAAGAAGGAACAAGCAGTGGTTGACCACCATACTACATCCTGGAGACTGAGAGGCCGGGCTCAGGCCTCAATCGCCTTTATGCAGGGGTCTGTGGGAGGAGCCACAGGAGCAGTCAGCAGGGGCCGTGTCCAGACACGTAAATGTAGTTCTCCACAGAGATTGTGGAGCCAGGAATTTTAACTCTATTTGCAGCTATTGACTTCTGCAGCTCACTCAGAGACTGTTGACATCACAGTAGCCTGTGTTACAAAAGCCAATCTTCTCCAGTGACAAAGCTTAGAGGGACATCTGATCTTTTGTTCTTTTGTCTTCAGTTTGGTTTGGTCTTTTGACAATGCTGTTGGACCTTACAGAGAGAGGGGTTATTTATTTAGGAGGTCCTCTACATTAAAAGGAAATATGCAGTATTGCACGAGGAAATTACAAAGAGGATGATTATTTTTTCAGCCTCACAATTTTGGTTTATAATTTTTAGTAAACAGGTGCTAGAATATTTCTTTTGATTTGACATGATGCACAATGTTTTGTAGATTAGCTCAAAAAATCCTACTTCAATATATTTTAAATCTAGAAAATAAGAGAGCAAAATGTGAAATTATTTGTGGGGGTTGGATATTTTTTCAGGACACAGTGTGTTGAGGAAGAAGATAAGTTGTGAACTAGTTTAATATTGGAACAGGATGAAATACCAAGCAGCCCACTCTTACTCTTATATCTTACTTTATGCAACTTCCACAAACAATTTTAATGTGACCCATAAAGATGTACTAATACCATTGAAAAGCAATAAAGCCATTTTTAGCCATACGTTTCCTCCTACTAGTAAGGTTAAATTTGTAAGACATCCGCCTGACATTTCTTTCCAGCTACATTTATGTCCTTGATATACAGTGCAAATCTTAATGATAAAGAGGCTTTTCAAAAGGAACAAATGATTTTTTTTACTGAAATCCATTTAATAGCATAAAACATGAGTGACGATGGCTTTGAAATTCAGATGCAGAGCTGCCTGGTAGAAATTTAATATAAATTTATATTAAACAGCTTTACATATAAACGACCTAATATAAACCTAAGTTCCATATTTTTAGAAAGAAGATTGGCTCAAGACAAAACAAATTTTAGCCAAAATGAACTTTGAACACATGATATAGATTGGGAAATAAAACTTCTGTCAATAAAGAAACAACAGCAGGCATTGAAGAAATATTTTGACATTAAAATATATATATATCCCTGTATTCTATTGAGATTTAAACATTTTCAGTATATGATCAGTAATGAGACTGAGGTCCAAATTGTATCCAATGCTAGTTTTGATCTTATTTAACTCTCCCACCACTTTTAACCCTCATACAAACTCTTCTTCCTCCTGCCATCTGGCAAAAGGTACTGAAGCATTCGGGCTGTCATGATCAGACTGTGCAACAGTTCCGTGCCATTTGCCTGTGTTAATTCAGTCTCTAGACCGCTTAGAATTGTATATTCTAAGTTCTGTTCCATGCTGTTTGCCTGTGTTAACTCTGTCTCTCCATGTTAATAGGAGCATTGCATGTCTTCCCATTCGTCCTTCTGCCTGCTGTTCTCTTCAAGCCACGGTCGCACCTTGATCTGCATGCCTGCTCTGCCTTGTTCCACCGCCCACCTACTCTCTCTGTTGGCTTGGTGGTTAAATGCCACGTTCCCACTGTAGCGACCCGAGTTCGATTCCCTGTCAAGCCTTCCTTGCTTTTCGGCTTTCCACTGTGTAATCCTCGCTCCCCAGCCTTCCCTGTAACCGTTAATAAACACTTAAAATTACTCTACCTCCATGTCTGTGTCCTGCTTTTGGGTTTGCCCCATTCCATTGAAATATTGTTATTTTGCCACTGATATTCAAATCTCCAATCTACTGTATATTCAATCTTGACCAATGAATGTTAATACAAAATGGATGAGTTATCTATCAAATGTGTTTGCTTGGAAGCATCAGTTCTCTGCTAACTTTCTCCTTCAGAATCAGTATCCAATATACAGGTATGCATTTAACTGATTTCTTTTTTGTTTCTGACCAGATATGAAATTATTTAAGCTGTCTCAATGCTTCACTTTCATAACAATAACTGTGTATAAGGCACATGGACAAGTTGCCATGGATTCATGGTTATTGCAGTTTATCTGTTGATCTTGTGATGAAATGGGAGAGCTTGCAATAGCCTTTGTGTGGAGGATCGTTTAGTTTTGGAGTATGACAGGACCAGAAACTAGAAAGATGGAAAGTAATTCCAGGGCTGGAATTACCTTTCCAGTCCTTTCCAGGACTGGAAAGGTAAGAAAAACCTATGCAACCTGGCAGAATCAGTTTGGTTAGCTGTTAGCCACAGGAGTTGAATGAAAAAATGCACATATTTGAAAATTGGTTAGATGTTACTGTTACAGAAAATGGACTGAGTAATTTCAAAAAAGATTTGTAATGAGTAGGAAATGAGAAATGAAGAGACTTCAAAATGAAAAAAGATATTCTAAATATACACAATTAGCAGTCCATTTGCATTCAGTATTGCAAAAACAACAACAACTTCTTAACTCTGTTTCCAAAATCTGCATTTCAAGTGCAACACTCTGCTGTTATTAGTGATCGGGTGATTTTCTGTTCAGAAGACTGCAGCCTCTTGCTATGGCTAAAGGACATCTCATTTGAAGTGAAGCAGTTCTCCCTCTGGGCATAATAATATTCATCAGTACAATTCATGTACAGATTTGTGCAATACATACACAAATTTAGACAGATTCTATATATGACTACTTGACTACTTGTCACTTTTATGCATAAACCACTCCATACTTACATAGATTTGCAGAGAGAGGCAGCAGCTCAATCATGACAGTGCTAAACTAGCTCAAGACTAAGACCTAGAAACTAGTCAGTGTGTAATGTTTTTCCTTCTCTTACAGATAGAGTGTTAATTTCTATTATCAGGAAAAGATTTCTGTAGATTGAAGAAGTCAATTCTGATGTCAGCAAAACATGTCCATTAAACCTGGGAAAGGTGCCAATGTCATTTATCATCTTTTGCATACTTCATACATTTTACTTGTTTATTTGATTCATCAGGAAAGCCAATAACGATTGACAAATGATATACTCAGAAAATAACACATTTTCACAATTAGATTGTCAATACTGTAAAAGGTTACATTCTCGATCTGGATAATAGTCATGCGGGACTTGAATATGCAGGTAGATTGGGAAAATAAGGTTGCAGCAGAGTTACAGGAGAGGCTACTTCTAGAGTGCCTACCAGATGGCTTTTTAGAGCACATTGTGGTTGAACTCACTAGAGGATCAGCTATTCTGGATTGAGTGTTGTGCAATGAACTAGAATTGATTAGGGAGCTTGAGGCAAAAGAATCCTTAGGGGTAAGTGATCATAATATGATTGAATTTACCTTTAAATTTGAGAGGGAGAAGCTAAAGTCAGATGTATCAGTATTACAGTGAAGTAAAGGAAATTACAGAGGCATGAGAAAGGACTTGGCCAGTATTGATTGGAAAAGAACACTGGCAGGGATGATGGTAGAGCAGCAATGGCTAGAATTTCTGGAAGAAATTTGGAAGGCACAGGATATATATATCACAAAGAGGAAGAATTATTCTAAAGGACAGATGACACACTGTGGTTAACCAGAGAAGTCAAAGCCAGAGAGGGCATATAATAGATCAAAATTTAGTGGGAAGTTAGAGGATTGGGAAGTTTTTAAAAAACAACAGAAGGCAACTGAAATAAAAAAATCATTAAGAAGGTAAAGATAGAATACATAAGTAAGCTAGTCAATAATATTAAAGAGGATATCAAAAGTTTCTTCAGATACATAAAGTGTAAAAGAGAGGCAAGAATGGATATTGGATCGCTGTAAAGTGATGCTAGAGAGGTAGTAATGGGGGACAATGAAATAGCAAATGAACAGAATAAGTGTTTTGCATCAGTCTTCACTGTGGAAGATACTAGTAGGATGGTGGAAGTTCAAGGTGTCAGGGGGCATGAAATGTGTGAAATTACCATAACTAATGGTTCTTGGGAAGCTGAAAGGTCTGACATAGATAAATCACCTGGACCAGATGTACAACCCAGGTTTCTGAATCAGGTGGCTGAAGAGATTCAGGAGGCATTAGTAATGATCTTTCAAGAATCACCTGATCCTGGAATGGTTCCAAAAGACTGCAAATTTGCAAATGTCACTCCACTCTTCAAGATGGGAGAGGAGCAGAAGGAAAGAAACTATAAGGCTCTTAGTCTGAGCTCAGTGGTTGGGAGGATAGTGGAATCGATATTAAGGATGAGCTCTCAGGGTACTTGGAGCCATGTGATAAAATAGGCTGTGGTCAACATGGTTTCCTCAAGGGAATATCTTGGCTGACAAAAGGCAAGGATGAAAAATGATTTCATTTTAATATATTTTAATACCTATTGAAAGATGCTCCTGTCTAAATCAAAAAAAATCCCAAGTGGGTGGTACAGATGCTAAATTTCAATAGCCAATTAAACTTGGAGAAATAAGCTTCTCATTCTAGATCAGGGGTTTTCAACCTAACCCCTTGCTTAATGGTATTAGTCAATGGCATAAAAAAGGTTGTCAACCCTTGTTCTAGATTAACACTAAAGAAATCACTGCTAAATATTTGTTCTGCTCAGACTTTAGGAAAACACTATAAAGAGGACAATATATATTTCAATATTTGGCAGTAGTAACTAGCAAGGTAAGTTAGATAGCACATATTGTTCAAACAGTCATTGTCTATAACACTTGGTTGATCCAAACTGAACAAGCTTCTCTCTGGACATTCATACAGTAGACCAGCATGATAAAAGACTCAAATAGTATCTACTTTCTTAGCAGCTCCAGCCTTGCTTGCAACAATCAACCATGCCAGCCTTATTTGGAAGAAATATTTAAAACAAATGTGAGCTCCTCTGAGCTCAAAATTACTCTAATACAGTATTGATAACACCAATTATGGTTGAAAGTGGAGTTCCAATAAAGTGACTTTATGTGCCTGAAGCATTATTCATGAGCATATTACTGGTATCTTGAACTGAGACTGAGAGACCCTGGTATCAGATTCACTGATACTAGACTGACAACCACTTACATTTTAGGTTAACCAAACTTGACTCTTCTCTGGTGCAGTTAGATTCTTCAAGAAAAGTGATGATCTTCAGTTCATTAACTTGACTTTTTGAATTCCTGATCCAAATAGCTACTGGATGAAATAATCTTTTCTTTCTTAATGATACTAAATATATAATAATGTTGTAAAATAAAACTCTAGTGTTATGTTTCTTAAATTTATTAGCTTTGTTGGAATGGCAAATCGCTAATTTTCAGCTGGTGCAAGGAACTATTACACTATGGGTAGTCTTGAAATTTACAATCTGAAAACTACCAATAGACTAGCAATATGGTTTACACCAGAAATGAATGTCAAATTAATTAAAATAGAATTAGACATTAGCTCAGCTGTTTCAGTCATCCCACAAAATGAACTTGAATGTCATTTCAAAGATACTGAACTGAAGCCTCCAGATATTCTACTAAGAACTTTTACTGGAGAAAAGATTACTCCTGTGGGAATGACATTTGTAACAGTGGAATACAACAAGCAACAAGCTAAGTTACACTGGTCGCATATGTGTTGAAAACAGGACTAGCAGGTTGTGAGTGGCTGAGACAACAACAAATTGATTGAAGATCCATCCACCATATACATGCCCCATCCCCCGCAATAGAGTCAATGGAAACCAAATTAAGAAATGATGATGCCACAGCAATGATCAAAGATGGCATTGAAAAAAAAATCAAACATATCAAAGGGTAAGCTAGTATTAAATGAAATGCCACACCCAAGTTTTACAAAGCCTGTCCAGTACCTTATACCATCCATATGAGCATGCTGAAGGAACTATCTCCAAGCTTGAGTGGAACTCACAGTCAACACCTGTGGTCCTACTAGCCAAGAAGGATGGGACTGTCAGGATCTGTGGTGATTTAAGGGCACCCTAAACCCAATAATGAAAGTACATCAATACTATCTGCTCAAGATAGAGGATAACTTTGCAAAGCTTTCTGGAGGGAAACACTTCAGTAAAGTTGACTTAACTGAGGCCTACCTACAGATGGAGATGGAAGAAAAGTCCAGAGTGTTTCTCACCATAAACCCTAACAAATGGCTTTATTGCTATAATAGGCCAGGTCCCCACATTCAGTCTGTTTCGTTGCTTTGAAAAAGGTTTAGCAAGTGCACTGTTACTGTACTTCACTAAATATGATGATCCATGATGTTTGGAAAGGCAACAAAGACCTTTTTCCACAGTGCAAGTTAGCATTCAGAGATTTCTTTTTGCAGCCAAAAGTATTGATATGATTTCTTAAACCCCGGCTTTAGATCAATCATTTTGTAGAGAGATCAGTTCTTCCTCCACCCTTCCTGTTACCTCATCATTACAAATGTTCAGGAATTGATTTATTACCCAATCTGGAATTTGGATCAAGTGAAGATCTGGATATCTTCTATATGCATCTCACCCAGATGGGCACAGTACACTTCAAGATCATCGTCCGGTATTTTTTCTTTCAAAGATAATGTGGCACTTAAATAAGATTAACTTGGACTGAAAGGTGGAGATGACTGCTTTGACTTTGATAAGATACACCTCATTTCCTTGTTTCATTTCCAAAGTTTCATTAAACTTTGCAGATAATTCTAACAAATAAGTAATGCCATGTCTAATATTCTTGAGTTGATTACTGAATGAAGCATTGGAGTTTTCAAAGGATTTTATCAGTTTCAAAAAGTGCACAAAATCGTCTCAGGCAGTTTCACCTTGAGATCCATGTGGCTTATATGTGCAACAGAAGCATTCAGGATCAGAATCAGAATCAGGTTTACTATCACCAGCATATGTTGTGAAATTTTTAACTTAGCAACAGCAGTACAATGCAATGCATGATAAAATAGGAAGAAAAACTAAGCACACCCCTTGAGTTGTGCCAGTGTTGATTGACAGCGAAGAGGAGATATCACCAATCCACACAGATTTTTATCTTCCTGTTAGGAAGTCAAGGATCCAATTGCAGAGGGAGGTACAGAGGCCCAGGTTCCTTAGCTTATTGATCAGGATTATGGGACTGATGATGTTAAATGCTGAGCTATGGACAACGAACAGCATCCTGACATAGGTGATTGTATTGTCCAGGTGATCTAAGGCCATTTGAAGAGCCATAAAGACTGGATCTGCCATTGATTTATTGTGGCAATAGGCAAATTGCAGTGGGTCCAGGTCACTGGTGAGGAGTTGCTGCACAGAATCGTTTTAATTACTTGGTCCGGCGATTTAAGTAAAACTGTACTCAGAACCTTTCTTACTGCTGGCAGCATCAGTTCTTCTCCAATTGCATGAGGTTTTCAGGTTCAGCAATGAGCAATGAGCATGTAAACCATTGTTATTTTATTCTGAGGTGCTGGAAAACCTGTTTTGAAGTGGTTTCTGTTTTTGAAAGTTTTCATGAAGTGACTGAAAATAAGCCAAGTTTCTGTTTGCTTTATCAGAATGTATTGTTTTCAAATGTTCTAGGAACCTGGGCAGTTTCATTGCGTCCTTGCAAAAAACATTTTCTCACAACTGGCACATTGGCTGCTGTTGGTAGCTTGGTGCTGGCATAAACCCATATTTCCGATACTCCATGCCACATGAAACTGTCTACATTTCCTTTGCATTTGGCCTGCCTCTTTTGTTATAGATTAATGACCATGATCCATTGCCTGTTGTTCAAGTCCAACCTCAAATGTTGTGATCAATAAAGGGGAAAGTTATGACATCACCATAGGTCAGGCAAAATCTGACCCACTGCCTAAAGGTACATAAAGTGAGGCAGCAATATGTCAATTGGACCATTGACTAGAGAAAGTGGACAAAATCATTCCATTTGGAAATTTCTGAAACTTACGCCATTGAACATCATACCCAAATTCATAGGAAGTACAACACTGCATAACTAAAGTATGGGAATTGTACTAGCTACCACTGTACTACAGTAGTGAATGGCAATAACTTGTGGGCTGGGCCCAGAAATAACACGTTTATGTGTCCTGGAGAAGGGTCTTGGCCCAAAACATCGAACGTTTGTTCATTCCTTAGATGCTGCCTGACCTGCTGAATTCCTCCACCATTTTGTGCATGTTGATTTGGATCTCCAGCATCCACAGAATTTCTCATGTTTACAATTTATTCAGTCCACATTTCTCAAGATATGCCAAACACAGAAGTACAGTCAGCCACCCGTATCCACGAGGGATTGGTTCCGGGACCTCCCACGGATACCAAAAAATGTGGATGTTCAAGTCCCTTATATAAAATGGCATACTATTTGCATATAACCTATGCACATCCTCCCGTGCACTTTAAGTCATCTCTAGGTTACTTATAATACCTAATACAATGTAAGTGCTATGTAAATAGTTGTTATACTGTAATGTTTAGGGAATATTGACAAGAAAAATAAACTGTACGTGTTCCTCTCGCTCACAACACAAGCAATGAACGAATGAGACGCGAGGCGAACAATGATCAAATAATGAGTAAAACTTTTAATCATCTCTAGATTACAGAATTTATAACACCTTATACAATGGAAATGCTATGTAAATAGTTGTTACACTGTCTTGTTTAGGGAATATTGACAAGAAAAAAAACTGCACATGTTCCTCTCGCTCACAACACAAGCAGCGAACAAATGAGATGTGAGGCGAGTAATGATCAAACGACGAGTAAAACATGTAATACCTGTACAGTAGTTGTTACACCATCTAGTTTAGGGAATAAGGACACTTTGGAGGAGGCTCAATAATACTAAAGTCAGGAACTGTGGAGGTTGAGAGCTGAGGATCTTCAAGCATTGAATGTCGAGACTCCAGAATTGCAGATGCTTTATTTAGAAACATTGTTATAGGAAGCTGTCTCTCTTTTTCTTTACATCATGAAACAAACCTTGCCAGGTAGCCTTTCTCTTCAAGGAGTTTTTTGAGCTCCTCTGGGAATGCTGCTGCAGCCTCCGCATTAGCCGATGCCAATTCTCCCATGATCTTTACATTCGTGAGGCTGTAACGTGTTACATAGCCAGCCAGCCATCCCTTACTAGCCTTAAACTCTTTTCTCTTGCTCTCAATCAACCCCGTCACAATAGTGCTCATAGAGACTAAGTGCTTTTTCATGTATAGTTTGGCCATCAACAGGGATATGCTTCTGTGACATGTCCTCTAGCCACACCTTCGGCGAGAGATAGCACTTTACGCTCCCTCTTGGTCTTTGAGGAATTGCTTTGAACACGTAATTGCTTTTTAGGAGCCATTTTTTTACAGGAACAAAATAGCGAATGAACAAAGTGTGAGGCGAACAATGTTAGAACAACGAGTGCTCGAAGAGCACTCCCGGATTTTCTCGATTCATGGTTGGTTGAATTTGTGCATGCGGAACTCGCGGATAAGGAGGGCTGACTGTATTAAAAAGCAAACACGAGGAAATCTGCAGATGTTGGAAATTCAAGCAACAGACACAAAATGCTGGTGGAATGCAGCAGGCCGGGCAGCACCTATAGGGAGAAGCACTGTCGACGTTTCAGGCCGAGACCCTTCATCAGGACTAACTGAAAGGAAAGACAGTAAGAGATTTGAAAGTATGAGGGGGAGAGGAAAATGAGAAATGATAGGAGAAGACCGGAAGTGGTGGGGTGGAGCTCAGAGTCGGAAAGGTGATTGGCAAAAGGAATACAGAGCTGGAGAAGGGAAAGGATCATGGGATGGGAGGCCTAGGGAGAAAGAAAAGGGGAGGGGAGCACCAGAGGGAGATGGAAAACAGGCAGAGTGATGGGCAGAAAGAGAGAAAATAAGGAGGGGGGAGTAAAACTATATACATCAGGGATGGGGTAAGGAGAAGAGGAGGGGCATTAATGGAAGTTAGAGAAGTCTCTCTTATCCCCACCGATGACCCCTTCTCCCATCTTCTACCCTCCTTCACTTCATGGACACCCAACTCTGGATTTCTTTATTGCTAATTGCTGATGGGAGATCAACCATCTCGACTTCACCACACTGTGTTCCAATTCCAACCACACTCCTTCTGAATGCTCTGCTCTCTGCTCTCTCTGCACCAATCCCAACCTCACAATAAAACCTGCTGATAAGGGAGGAGCTGTTGTTGTCTTGAGTACTGACCTCTACCTGGCCGAGGCACAGTGACAACTCTCTGATACCTTCACTTATTTACCCCTTGATCATGACCCTACTAATGAGCAGCCGGCCACGGTCTCCTATACCATCACTAACCTTACCAGCTCTGGGGATCTCCCATCCACTGCCACCAACCTCATAGTTCCCACACCCCGCACTTCCCGTTTCTACCTCCTACCCAAGATCCACAAACCTGCCTGTTCAGGTGGATCTATTGTCTCAGCTTGCTCCTGCCCCACGGAACACATTTCTGCATACCTTGACACTGTTCAATCTCTTCCCACCTATGTTCATGACACTTCTCACACTTTGAATTTTTTCAATGATTTTAAGTTCCCTGGTCCCCACTGCCTTATTTTCATCATGGACGTTCAGTCCCTCTATACCTACATCCCCCACCAGGAAGGTCTCAAAGCTCTCTGCTTCTCTTTGAATTCCAGACTAAACCAGTTCCCCTCTACCATCACTCTCCTCCGTCTAGCGGAATTAGGCCTTATTTTCAATAATTTCTCCTTTGGCTCCTCCCACTTCCTCCAAACCAAGGGTGTATCCATGGTTACTTGTATGGGTCCCAGTTATGCCTGCCTTTTTGTTGGCTTTGTGGAACAGTCCATGTTCCAAGACTATACGGGTATCTGTCCCCCTATTTTCCTTCGCTACATCGCCGACTGCATTGGCACTGCCTCCTGCACGCATGCTGAGCTCGTTGACTTCATTAACTTTGCCTCCAACATTCAGCCTGCCCTCAAATTTACCTGGTCCATTTCCGACACCTCCCTCCCGTTTCTTGATCTTTCGGTCTCCATCCCTGGAGACAGCTTATCTACTAGTATCTATTATAAGCCTACAGACTCTCACAGCTACCTGGACTATTCCTCTTCCCACATCGTCTCTTGTAAAAAATGCTATCCCCTTCTCACAATTCCTCCTTCTCAGCTGCATCTGCTCTCAGGATGAGGCTTTTCTTTCCAGGACGAAGGAGATGTCTTCCTTTTTTAAACAAAGGGGCTTCCCTTCTTTCACCATTAATTCTGCTCTCAAACACATGTTTCCCATTTCCCGCACATCTGCCCTCACCCCAGCCACCCACCACCCCACATGGGATAGGGTTCCCCTTGTCCTCACCTACCACCCCACCAACCTCTGGGTCCAACGTATAATTCTCCATAACTTCTGCCACTTCCAAAGGGATCCCACTACCAAGCACATCTTTCCCTCCCCCCCTTCTGTTTTCCACAGGGATCACTCCCTACGTGACTCCCTCGTCCATTCGTCCCCCCCATCTCTTCCCACCGATCTCTCTCCTGGCACTTATCCTTGTAAGCGGAACAAATGCTACATCTACCCTTACACTTCCTCCCTCACCACCATTCAAGGCCCCAGACAGTCCTTCCCGGTGAGACGACACTTCACCTGTGAGTCGGCTGGTGTGGTATACTGCGTCCAGTGCTCCCCGTGTGGCCTTTTATATATTGGTGAGACCCGACGCAGACTGGGAGACCGTTTCGCTGAACACCTACACTCGGTCCGCCAGAGAAAGCAGGATCTCCCAGTGGCCACGCATTTTAATTCCACGTCCCATTCCCAATCTGATATGTCTATCCATGGCCTCTTCTACTGTCAAGATGAAGCCACACTCAGGTTGGAGGAACAACACCTCACAAACTGGCTGGGTAGCCTCCAACCTGATGGCATTAACATTGACTTCTTTAACTTCCTTTAATGCCCCTCCTTACCCCATCCCTGATATATTTAGTTTTCCCTTCCTTTTTTTTCTCTCTTTCTGCCCATCACTCTGCCTGTTCTCCATCTCCCACTGGTGCTCCCCTCCCCCTTTCTTTCTCCCTAGGCCTCCCGTCCCATGATCCTTTCCCTTCTCCAGCTCTGTATCCTTTTTGCCAATCACCTTTCCGGCTGTCAGCTCCACCCTACCCCCTCCGGTCTTTTCCTATCATTTTGCATTTTTCCCTCCCCCTCCTACTTTCAAATCTCTTTCTATCGTTCCTTTCAGTTAGTCCTGACGAAGGGTCTCGGCCTGAAACATCAACAGTGCTTCTCCCTATAGATGCTGCCTGGCCTGCTGCATTCCACCAGCATTTAGTGTGTGTTGCTGACTGTATTGCGTTGCTTTTCAACAACCATAATGCGCTGTGAGCAAAGTCTTAGAGAACAGAGATGAGGTGATTACATGATCATAGTAATCAATTATGAGGTTCTGAGGATCAAATGCTATTAATCTGTAATTAATTTCTTAAATTAAGCCTGTAATCCTTCAGCTCCCCCTTGCTACTAAGCATATCCCACTGCCCCCTGTATCATTATCACTGCTTAGAAATTTCCACTGCCCCCAGGGGGGCAATCTGGCCCTCTACTGTATGTGAGCCACTGATATACTGTACGTCATCCACAGTCTATTTTTCATAGATACACCAAGACAGCAGTGATGGCTAGTTGCACCTTGCTATGAGTAACTGCACTCTTGTTGAAAAAAATAACTACTCCAGATTTGGAACTCAGAAATAAAAACAAAACATGGAATAAATACTCAATATGTTAGGCAACATCTCCAGCAAGAAATGGTTAAAATTGAGGTCAATGGCTTTTACTCAAAATGAGAAAAAGTTAGAAATGAAACATGATTTAAATTGCAACCTAGAAGGAGGGGTGAAGACAAAAGGCTACCAATAATTGGATGGAGCCAATTTATTCTCTCTGCCTCTTCTCAGAAACTTAAAACATGTTTGATTTATAACTCATCCCAGTTGTGAACAGAGATCACCAGCCTGAAATTGTTAACTCTATCCCTTCCCCACAGGTGCTGCCTGACCTGTAGAGAGTTTGTTTTTTTTCATAAATATTGCACAAAACATTCCAAATTTGGTTTGTCAACAACAATCCAGAGCATGTTACTAATTAGCATTCAAGGCCAGCTACTTCATTCAGTTCTGTCTGAGACATTGCCCTCAAACTCAGACCTATTCATCTCCCTGATAGTGATTTTTTAAAAAAAAATCTGGCAGTGTATAATAACTTTGTGACCCTGTTTGACCTGAAAATGAACACCATATTCAATAACATTATTATCAGCCAATGATAAAGAACTTGCAAAGCTCTTTTGCACACCTTCAAAGATTGAAAAGACTGTTTAAAGGTCAAGGCCTCAAGCTCAGCACTAAATCCAGAGTTGCCACAGAACAGCAATTCCTGTTCAACTCAATGCTTCAGAAACATGGATTCAAAGACTGGCACCTCAGAGCATTGGAGAGTATTGCCACCATTGCCCTGCATAATCTCCTAAATTCATTAGTCAGATAATCATCTGTTCTCAGGTCAACGTTCTTAACAGAGAGGTCCTACTTACCCTGGTCATGTTAAAACATTCTTATGACACCAGACTCACAGATCAAACAAAACTGTGAACTCTATCAGAGCAAGAGATTACTAAGAGAACAGAAAAAATTTGTTTTTAAAGCCTCCTTAAAATATATATTACCCATTCCCTCTGCTAGGGAAACTCTGGCGCATGACTGATCAAAGCAGAGGAGCAAAGACATTCTACTTCTTTGTTGGGAGTATGTGGAAGTCTTGTGCTAACTGTAGAAAGTGCACTTCCCTTTCACAATATCTACCCATCCACATCCTTAAACCTCTTATCCAACAGAGTCTGGAGTCCCTGACATTGCACTTGTCAATCATCTTAGAACTCATAGACATCATGTGGAAACAAGTACTCCTCAACTCCAAGGAACCACCTCATAAATAAATGGATGGAAATTACAATGGACATTTACAAAATGGAGAAGATAACAGCATCTGTTAATCATAAGCTGGAACAATTTGATTCATACTGGGAAAAATGGTTTAACTACATAATGCCTCATAGGCCTGATTTTATTCTCACAAATCAATGAACATGTTGTTAAAAAAAAAAGATCACTCCCTACTTGTACATAGTTCTTTCCTTTTGCTTGTTTTTTTCTTTCCACTCTTTTCTATAAGTGTATACTTCAGATAAATACTTTGTGGAGATTTGTGATATATATGTACAATGTCTGAAATACATCTTATGGAAATGTTTGCCTGATGATGAATTTCAATAAAAAAATAAATTACAAAAAAAAAGCATAGAATATAATTTCAAACATTGAACATTACCGCGCAACACAGGCACTTCAGTTTATGATATTTTGCTGACTTATTAACCTACTCTAAGTTCAATCTAACCATTCCTACCTACATGGTCCTCCATCTTTCTATCATCCATAAGCCTATCGAAGAGTTTCTTAAGTGTCCCTAATGATCTGTCGCTACCACTACCCCTGTCAGCATGCACCACACACCCACCACAGTGTGGAAAACTTACCTCTGACATACTGCCCGTACCTTCTTCTTTTAAATCTTAAGATTATGCCCCCTTGTATTAAGTAATTTCCTCCTTGGAAAATATGTTTCCTGCTGTTCACTTGTTTTCTGCCTCTTATCATCTAATATAGCTCTATCAAGCTACTTCTCATCCTCTTCTGCTCCAAAGAGAAAGGTTTGTTCAAACTATTCTCATAAGACATGTCCTCTGAACCAGGCAGCATCCTCGTAAATTTCCTCTGCATCTTCTTTAAAGCTTTCATATTTTTCCTATAATGAGGCAACCAGAACTGAAGGCAAAAGTCCAAATCTGGTCTAAACAAAGGTTTTAGAGATCTGCAACTTTACCCTCACAGCTCTCCAACTCAACTGCAGACCAATGAACCAACATCCTGTAAGCCTTCTTAACAACCATATCAACTTGAGCAGCAACTTTGAGGGATCTATTTTGTGGATCCCAAGATCTCTTTGCTCCTCTGGAGTGCTAAGAACCACACTGTAACTTCTGTATTCTGCATTCAAATTTAATCTTCTCTGGGTTGAACTGCATGTGCCACTGCTCTGCCCAGGCCAGCATCCTATCAATGCTCTAATGTAACCTAAACCAACCTTTTACACTTGCCACAACT
This sequence comes from Hypanus sabinus, assembly GCF_030144855.1. Taxonomy (NCBI): domain Eukaryota; kingdom Metazoa; phylum Chordata; class Chondrichthyes; order Myliobatiformes; family Dasyatidae; genus Hypanus; species Hypanus sabinus. The sequence goes on from NC_082710.1 coordinate 95,976,732, forward strand.
CTACCAACCTTTGATCATAGAGCATAGAATATACAACATAGAGCAAAGGATGTAGAATATAGTAGAATATAGAACATACCTGGGATTGTTTATTTATCCAAAATGCTACATTAAATTAATTTATGATTAGTCCAGTGCACATCTAAGATATTAATCATACCTGTGTCTTTACATGTAAACTCAGAATGCGAGTCACATGTTCTCGTATTCCCTGCGCAGTTGTTTTCATCACTGCCATCTTCACAGTCCCAGTCTCCGTCACAATGCCATCGCAATGGAACACAATTACCATCCATATAACACTGAAATTGTTTTCTGTGACAAATACCTGGTGATCTAGTGGCTGGAAGGATAATAGAAACAATAATATTGTTAAAAAAGAGATGAATTTGCTTTGAAAACTGTATTAATTGCATTTTCCGTAATATTTATATCATTCATATTTCCCCAGAAAGCTTTTCCTTTCTCCCTTCAGTGAACATATTTGGTATTCTGTCAAACTGTTCTGCTTTATACAGGAAAGCTATTTTAAAAGAGAATGATTCAGTAGTTGTTTGTGCAGTAGTTAAAATATTAACATGATTTATTTAAATCAAAATTAAACATATTTATAGTAATCTATATTAAACATACAGATGAAATAGCACAAATGTTAATTGCAGGAGGTATTCTTACCCATCACAATTCTTTGCAGTTTAAATGAATAACAAAGGAGACCAGCAAACATTGAAGGTAAAGCTGATCAACAGGGAAATATCTAATTTTAGTGGCGAATGGAAAATGATGTCTTTTCGCAGGAAAAGACATCATGAAGAATTTCAGAACAAGATAGGTAAGGCATAAACCAGGCAGACATTTTTTTTTAAAGGAGTGGTAGTGTGGCCTAAGCTAATATACCAGACACGACAAACAAAATAACATTTTATTTAAAGCAGTCAAGGCTAGTGGTAGCAAGTCTCAGAGCAGGATTCAAATAATAGCAATGAAAATTATACAAAGCACAAAAAAGAATTGAAAACATTAATATAGGTAGCAAAGCAAAGGAACAAGAAAGGATTGTATCTAAACTGAACTCAAAATCGGTTCTAAAAATAAAAAACCTTAATGATTCACTAGGAAAGAATGTGAGTCTAATAAAGACCCAAAGGAAAACATTCCTGAGATACATAAGACATGACTGAAGTACTTGATGGGTATTTTTCAAGCACTTTCACAGAATAAACTTTTTCAGGAACTGAGAAGAGTATGCTAACAGGAAATGAAGTTATAGGCAATAAAAAATAGTCTGAGAAGGTAAACTAAAAAAAAGTGGCTTCACCAAAAGTAATTTCCAATCCAAAAATAATGCCCCTGTCTTCACTTAAGGAATGAAGAAGAGCAAAGCAGTGGCATTGATCTCATAAACATGAGAAAATCTGCAGATTCTGGAGATCCAAAGCAACACACACAAAATGCTGGAGGAGCTCAGCAGGCCAGGCAGCATCTATGGAAAAGAGTAAACGGTGGACATTTTGAACCAAGACCTTTCTTCAGGACATTGACATTGATCTCAATTGTTAAATGCTCACTGGATGTAAATTTGATGCTATTCCATAAAGTAAGGAATGGGTGAAATTCCAGACCAATTAGTGTGACAATAATAGTAGGGGCTAAATTTCAATTATCAGGATCAAATTAAACTTTTTGATTGAGGAAGTCTTGAATAATCAAGGAGTCTCAGTTTCGCTTCTTTGGATGAAAACTGCACTTGATTAATTAATAAAGCTCCCTGCCAGTGACAACACAAGTAGATAATAATATAGGATTATGGAATACTTTCCTTCATCAGTTGGGATGCTCAGTATAAAAGTTGGGAAGTCATATTACAGCTGTACAAACTTTTTGTTGGAGTATATTTGGAGTACTTAGTGTGCAGTCCAGGGATGTGGAGGTTTTGGAGAGGGTGCAGGATTATTCCCAGATTCCCATATTAGAGGTTAACTAGCCAAATGAAGAGATTGGACAGTTCTCATGAGTGTTGGAGGCTAAAAGGTGAACTGATAGCATAGTCACGGTAGATAGTCAGAGCTTATTCTTTCCAGTACGCAATACTAGAGGGCATGGGTTTAAAGGTGAGAGAGAGAGAGAGAATGTTTAAAAGCAATTTACATAACAAGTTTTCTTCATACAGAGAGAGCTGGTACCTGAAGCATGATGTCAGCAGAAGAGGTGGAAGCAGATACTATAACAATGCCTGAACAAGATTCAGCAGTTCACATGGTTTTACAAAAGACATTTAACAAAGCACCATGCAGAAGGTTTATGAAGAAGATAGAACCCAACAATTAATTGGTATGAAGAATATAAAACTGGCTGTGGTAACTCTATGTGGATATTGATGTTATAAGCAGTGGTGTCTTCTTAAGTTTAGATTTGAGTTCTGCAATTCCCATAATAATTTAGAGCTGGATATAGGGAGTGATGCACCATCAATAACTCACACTGAGACGTAAGGCGAGATATCGGCTTTTATTGACTGGAAGAAGGAACCAGGAGTGAGTGTCTATCATACAATGTCCTGGAGACTGAGGCCGAGCGTCAGGCCTCAGACCTCCTTTATACAGGGGCCTGTGGGAGGAGCCACAGGAGCAGTCAGCAGGGGCGTGTCCTGACAGGCACATAGTTCACCACAGGGAGCAACAATAATGCTGGTCATATCAGTGACATCTTCATTTCATGAACAAATAAAGATAGAACTCACGTTTGCTGTTGTACCAGATGACACATTTTGCTAATGACATCCTTATGCAAGAACAGATATCTCATTCCTTAATGAGATTCAGATTGAGAATTGCTTCAGGCATTTGGCTGAGAGCATTTCCTTCCTGCTCTTCCTCATTACTCTTCCAACATCTTACCCTGCTCCACATACCCTCTGCCTCTTTTATACCATTTACTTATTCTCATTGTAACTTACAGTAACGTTTTAATGTCTTACACTGCAGTACTGCCACAAAACAAATTTCATGACATATGTCAATGATAATAAACCTGATTCTGATTCTACTCTCCCAGTCATTTTCAAAGGAAAATCCTGTTAATGAAGTTATGTAGAGTCCCAATTTCAGCAACTGCTGCAATGCTTCTTGAATAATCCTCAGCTTAAAACAACTAAAACACATTCTAGATACAGAAGATAAAATTACATCACCAGAAAAAAAACTCAAACTTCAGCTGATCTGAAACTGATGGATCTACCCTTTAAATAAAATTGGTGCTGTGGTCAATACTGGGGTCTCATCTGCTGTAATGGATATTCACCCATCGTGACTAGGAAGCAGTGTCAATAGCAAATGGCACCAATGGCATAAAATTAACCACCTGTGATTTCTGAGTTCATCAATTATGTTGTTAGGATATTTCTACTGGGCATCTGCTACATATGAAATAACAGTAACATTCCTATCTTGTCTGGGCTGACTTATCAAATAAATACACAAATACATCATTTAGGAGTGCAAAGGATTCCATAGCACCCAAAATTAGGAAGTACTGTATTAAAACACTATTCCTGATACATATGACATATTATGAAATATAACAATGAAATTTGAGTCCATGTACTTGAAATTTTAAAAGGTAGCAGAGGAAGCCCTGGTTTCTGAAAAAGCATATGGACATCTTGGGTTTAAAGAAGGAAGAACACAATGCATAGAATTAGAGAGCTACAGAGGTGTATAACACAGAAACAGGTCCTTTGGCACATCCTGTACGTATCTTTGGTTCAGCATTCAACACTGTGACCCCCTCCAAGCCGATTGGCAAATTTCGCCAGCTTGGTATCAGCTCATCCCTCTGCAATTAGACATTCTGACTAACAGACCCCAATCTGTTAAGTTAGACAATCTCTTCTCCTCCACTCTCACTCTGAACACTGGCGTGCCTCATGGCTGTGTGCTGAGCCCTCTTCTGTACTCCCTTTACACCTATGACTGACTTGATTATGGATCTAACTCCATAATCAAGTTCACAGACGTCACCACGGTGGTTGGCCTGATCAGAGGGGATGACGAGACAGCCTACGGGGTGAAGTCCAACACCTGGCAGCGTGGTGTGCCAACAACAACCTGGCCCTTAACACCCAAAAAACCAAGGAGATCATTGTGGACTTCAGACATGCTAGGAGCCACACTCATGTTCCCATCTACATCAATGGAGCTGTTGTGAAGCGTACATCAGGCTTCAAATTCCTTGGTGTCCACATTTCTGAGGATCTCACCTGGTCCCTGAACTCCTCCATCCTAATCAAAAAGGTGCAACAACATCTTTATTTCCTGTGGAGCATCAGGAACGCTCACCTCTGTCCCAGGATACTGACAGACTTTTACCGCTGTACCATTGCGAGCATACTCACCACTGCATCTCAGTGTGGTATGGCAATTGTCCCACATTGGACCACAAAGCACTCCAGCATGTGGTGAAAACTGCCCGGTGGATAATCGGCACCCTATTGCCGACCATTGAGAACATCTAGCACAAGCACTGCCTGGGCAGTGCGAAAAGCATTATTAAGGATGCATCTCACTCTAACCAAGGACTTTTACTCTCCTCACGTCCGGGAAGTGCTAGAGGAGCCTCCGCTCCCACACCAGCAAGCACAGGAAGGCTTCTTCCCTCAGGCTGTTGACCTGCCGAACCTCACATCACAGCACTAAGCAGTATTTCACCCACATTGGACTGTCTCCGTACTTTTATATTTGTGTGCTGTAGCACTTTTTATTCACAGTTATTTTGTAAATAACATTATTCTTTGCATTTCTCGTTAGATGCTAACTGTATTTCATTTGGCTTGGTATCTGTACTCAGCACAATGACAATAAAGTTGAATCTGATTTAATTCTTCTGGCTTCTCCCTGTAAACTTAATAATCAAGAACATATCAATTGCTGCTCCAACTATACCCAGAAGGATATGAGTTTTGAGGGAATTGTTGCAGAAAAAAATAATTCAATCTGGTGACTGTGGCCAAGCTAATGGCCGAGAGTTCAATGTCCTCAACAAACATAACTGTTGGCGAAAGGAGAAATTAGCTTTTCCACTCAGGATTTTCAGAACAGCTCCATCTGAAAAGGTGGTGTAAGTTGATTCCGTCAATACCTCTAAAAGGGCTTTGGGTGGAGACTGGTGAGGGGGGGGGGGGGGAAGTAATTGGATTACAGAACCAAAGGGAGAATGTTTGTGCAGGAATGGCAACTCAGCAGGGCCATGAAAGGTTGCAAAGCCTCCACCTGTGCCGGAGTTTCCATGATTGTGCGTTAAACCTCTCGCTGGAATAACTAACTTGCAATTTGGAGGAATACCTCAATGGATTACAATGAAACTGTAAATATTGCTAATAGCAAGTATTCTTATATTTCTCAAGGCACATACTGTATAAATAGTTATATTGGCTTCATAATTCTTAAACACTTTTGCCGATTATCATGTTTTTTTAGAGTCATATTTTGGAACAACAAAACCCTTCTTTATAGCTTTTATTAGTACCCTGTAGGCTCATTTCTCAGGCTATTAGAAAGAAATTTAGATAAAAAGTGGTTCAAATATAGTTTGAAGTTTCGACTCCAGCTGCATCATTATGTCTCAAATAACCTCCATCAATGACTGAACAAAGCAAGGAGACTAATTAAGCAGAACAACTCATTGGATTCAGTGAGATTGTCTTCTTCTGTGCACACATGACAAACAACGTAACCTTCGATGAGTTCACCCATGCATGAGCCTTCCTGAAATTCATTTCACTTTTATACAGCTTTCTGGTCAATGGATCCAGGAAAATGAAGAATTATTTTGTAATATTTTGCAGATTGTGTTACTACTGGCTCTCCTATTATTTACAGCAAAGCTTCACCAACATAAAATCTGTCAGTACTTCTGAAAGAAGACTAAGAATTTTTAATTCAACCTGCTGGTTCCTGAAATGCTATTCAGCTGTTTAATTGAAAATAAAATCTTCAGTATTATAAATAAAATATTTCAAATATACTGCATATTTATTGAAATAAGCTTAATTTTTGAGTTATTATATCCAGCAAAATATGACTTTCTGAACCAATACCTGGATTATATTTTATAAAGAATTGACTCTTTATATTTTGATGACTATTGAGAAATTTTCAAGCACTCCAGAATGAATCTTTTAATATTCAGGCATGATATCAGATATTTTCAATTGGCTGGCCAGGCATTAAACCTGGCATTGAGATTTTGCTGTGTGTCACAAAAACTATTTGTTTATAATTATCTTTGATTTGAAAGGAAAATAATACTAAGTGCTTTTTTTTTATAATGGATGACTAACCTGTGACACCAATATTACACTAAGGTATCAAACTCAAAATCTGCTTTAAAATTCCCAGGGCAGTGTTTCGATAATCCTGGAAGGAAATAAAGCCCAATTTACACAGAAGTGTTTTAACTGTTTTTTATTGGCTGTGGCCAAAGTAGAAGTAATTTTTGTTCATAACAGAGATAATATGGTGTAGTCTGAGAGGTAAGACATAACACAGTTAAATGGATTAGAGTGTAATAGCTATCAGAGGAGTATGGATAGATTTGGATTGTTTTTGCTGGGGTGTTGGATGCTCAAAGTTCAAAGTGCATGAGAGGAATAGATAGGGTAGATCAAGTTCCTTTCCCTGGCTAGAAATGTCAAACATGAGAGAGCAAAGGTTTAAGTTGAGAGGGGGGAAAGTTTAAGTGAAATATGCAGGACAAGTTTGTATTTCCACAGCAACACAAATAAAATGCTGCAGGAACTCAGCAGGTCAGGCAGCATCTATGGAAGTGAATGAACAGTCAATGTTTTGGATTGAGACCTTTCATCAGGATGGAAAGGAAGAGGGAAGGTGACAGAATAAAAAGGTGGGGGCGGGGAGGTGGAAGGTGCTGGCTGGAAAGTGATAGGTGAAGCCAGGACGGTGGGAAAGGTCAAGGGCTGGAAAAGAAACAATCTGCCAGGAGAGGAGAGTGGAGAAAGGGAAGGAAGACGAAACCTAGGGGAAAGCAATAGGCAGGTGAGAAGTGAAAGAAGTCATAGAGAAAGAAGTGTCAGACTGGGGAACAGAGGAAGGGAGGAGGGAATTTGTTCACTGGATGAAGAAGCTGTTATTCATGCCATCCAATTGGAGGGTACCCATACAGAATATAAGGAGTTGCTTGTCCACCCCGAGGGTGGCCTCATCCTGGCACAAAAGGAGGCCAAGGATTGACATGTTGGTCCCACAGAAAACCTGGGTGTCTGAAATGAACTGCTGGTAGTCATGTTGGAAGCATTGCATTTAAGAGGCATTTAGATACATGAACAAGAAGGGAATGCGGTAGAATTTAGACAGATGGGCTTAGTTACATTTGGTATCATGACCAGCAAAGCCATCAAGGGCCGAATGACCTGTTTCTGAGCTACATTGTTCTACATTTGCAAAATGTCTCTGCACATGGTTCCAAATGAATTTTACAATACTTAGGGCAGGAACAATGCCAGGATAGTGTTGAGAATCAGTTTGTAAGTTATCTGTCCAACCAGATATGGTATTACATCTAATTTCATTCTATCATAATTTCTTCTCTATTTTGAATGCTTAGGACGAATAGAAAATTAGTTAATATAAGAAAAACTTTTTGGTCATTTGCAAGTTCAGCATTCCTAAGTTATTAATGTTTTCATTCATTGCATAAAATGTAGACATATTTGGCTTATACATTTTGCTGAAACACTGAATATAAGCTTGGGTACTGGCATGAATTCATCATACAAATGCTGGAATTATTATTATTTTTGAAATGATGCATTATGTTCATTAGAAATTGTACCTTTCCATGTGTACAATATTATGGAAGTTGATCTGGTGAAAGAGGACATAAACTGACTTCCTAATGAAATAAGTATGGTTTGTTCTTTCCTGCATTTAATCCAAGCTGGAGGGATATATCAAAAGCTGATTTGAATAAGATTTCATAGGGCATACTTAGTAGCTGGTGTGTTGCAAAAAAAGAAGCCTTCATCTCCTTTCTGATGTTTGCAATCACATTGATGTTACATGGGCAGGTTTACTTTTGTATTATTTATACCCTTGAGCATTTTGAAGACAAGATCCAGACCCCTGTAATTAGTGAAATACTGGAGCTGAGTCAATGTTTCATTGCTACAACTTTTTATACAAAAATGTCTGTATTAATGGTACAATATTGTATATTTAAATATGTACCTAGAATGAACCAAATGATTTTAAAGCAGGGATATACTGTATGCCACCAATACTTTGATCCTCCACAAAATATCTTGCAAAATACCTAGGCATATATGCAAATAAAAAAAAAATTCTATTTGTGTTGCTTTTGATGTTAACATTGTTTTTTTTTCTTTCCCAGTGCATCTCAAATGAAATGTAGTACAGCAACTTTGGAGAGGGAAAATAACAAGACTGCAGTGAATATTTTTGCATATTTCGGTCCTTCTCCAGATAATGCAGCTTTTAAAATATAAAATGCTTGCCTCACAGACACAGACCTGGTTCAGAACAGTTAGCATTAGTTTCATCACTGAAATCACCGCAGTCATTATCCCCATCACAGATCCAGTGCTCAGGAACACAACGGCCATTGTCACATTTGAACTGTGCATCAGAACAGGAAGGAGAACAGCCCGCCTCATCACTGCCATCCCCACAGTCATCATCTGTAACAAAAATAACATAATTGAAATATCACATACAAAAAAACCAAAAACATCGATTGTAAAGTGTTCTTTAAAAATCCGACAGAGGTTTCACAGAAGCTAACATACTCCAAACTTGTCCAGGTTCATTTAAATTTCAATAGAAATGTAGTGTTAGCAAAATATTTGATTTTATATGATGCTGATATTATGTACTACCAGCAAAGTTTTATAAATTTGGATCATTGTGGGATTTCTAACAATATAGTGGGTGTCCAGAGTATAATTGATTAACTCAGCCAAGGTTCAAATATATGACCTCCTGGACTGTTCAAACTTCAAAGTAACTTTATTAACAAAGTACATATATGTCACCATATTCAACCCTGAGATTTATTTCCTTGCAGATGTACTGAACAAATCCATAATAGGATAATGACTTTAATTGAATCAATGGAAGACTGCACCAACTTGGGTGTTCAATCAGTGTGTAAAAGACAACAAACTGTGCAAATACAAAAAGAAAGAAATAATAATAATAATAAATAATAAACAATAAAGATCAAGAAAATGAGATGAAGAGAACTTGAAAGTCAGTCCATAGGTTGTGGCAACATTTCAATGACAGGGCAAGTGAAGCCTTTGGTTCAAGAGCCTGATGGTTGATGGGTAGTAACTATTCCTGAACCTGGTGCTGTGAGTCCTGGAGCTCCTGTATCTTCTTCCTGACGGCAGCAGCGAGAAGAGAGCATGTGATAACATAAGTCATCAGGGTACTAAAATTTCCAAGCAGAATCCACGTGATTCATGTTTTTTTTTGCTTTATCTTTTTACTTTAAAACCTGTTCTTTTTGGGATCAGCAGCAAGAAATGCAGTGGATGTCAGGATAGAGCTGCAGCAAAAACTCAACTGAATGCTACAGTAGGATTATAAATGGGAAATTGATTCCTTTTTATTTGTTATATTGTTGCACATCTCAGAAAAATAAAACAAGGGAGAAATATAATAAAAACCAGAGTGATGATAGAGTGGTTGATTATTTCAGTCTGATGATAAAAAAAAGTTTGGAGCAGTGCTGATATGGATAAAATCTCACTTCTGATGTATTATTTTGTAGAATTAATTAAACATGAAAATGCTACAAAATACCAATGGTATGAAAACCAACAATCCAAATTAATCTAAAGCTATGAGATGACAGGATAGGAAATGTGTTGCTCTTGCATCAAAAGGAACCTGGTATCATATGGTGTTCCTGGAAACATCAATGTCCAAAAATGGAAAAGGCTACAGAAGGTGATGGAAACAGCTCAGTTCATGACAGGCAAAGCCCTCTCCACAGCTGAGCACACTGACATGGATCACTGCCAGGAAAATAGCAGCATCCATCATCAAAGAACTGCACTGTTCAGGCTATGCCTTTTCTTGCTACTTCCATCAGAGCAGGAGGTATAAAAGCCTTAGGTTTCAATCCATCAGCTTGGGAAAAGTTATTACCCTGCAACCATCAGGCTCCTGAATGAATGTGGATAACTTCATTCACCACTACACTGAACTGATTCTATGACCGACAGACTCATTTTCAGTGACTCTTTACTACTCATGTTCTCAGTAATTGTTATTTGCAGAGTCTGTCTTCTTCTGCACATTTATGTTTCTTGACTTTGTTCATATATGGCTTTTCATAAAATTCCATTCCATTTCTATTTTTTTCCTGTGAATGCCTGCTAAAATCAGACTCAGAGTTGGGTATGACACCATTTACGTACTCGGATAGTAAATTTACTTTTAACCTTAAGCAGATTAGAGGGCATGTGCTGCTTGGAGAAACTGGACAGAAAGTGTCCAGTTGTTTTCTCTGGAGCAGCAGAGGCTGATGGGACATTTGATGGAAGTGTATAAGATTATAAAAGCAAAGTAGACAGTCAGTATCTTCTTTTCCAGGGTTATGCTTTCTAACACCAGAGGCCATGCATCTGGGACAATCAAAAGAGATGTGTGGGACAGGGTTTTTTTTTATTATTATGCAGAGAGAGTAGTATTTGCTGGAACGTGCTCCCTGGGGTGGTGTTGGAGGCAAGTATGATAAAAGTGTAAAGCTGTTCAAGAAGTTTTTTTGAAAGGTACATGAATGTGCAGAATGTTGAAGGATGTGGACAGAAGGGATTAGTTTAGCTGAGTTGAGTAGCTGCAGTGAAGTGTGTGAAGCAACAGGGAAAGGAAACATTAATTGGGCATTTTGGTTCAGGAGGCAGCTTCACTGCCTGGAATAAATATTTTAGAACTGACAGTGATCAAGGAGGCTGTGGGTGAGTGCCAGGTACGGGCAGGGAAAACAGTATGACAGAAGTGTGCAACTTAAAAGAAGATTTATTTATTTATTTATTTGTTTGTTAGTTTGTTTGTTTGTTTGTTTGTTTGTTTGTTTATTTATTTATGTGTGTGCTTATTTAGAGATGATAGGTTCAAGTTCAAGCTTGTTGTCATTTCAACTGTATACACGCATTCAGCTGAATGGAACAACACTGCTCCAGACCAAGGTGCAGAACACACATAGAACACATGAAGTAATATTGTCAGACAAATAAATTAACAAATAATAAGGTACATTTACATGTTAAAAAATAAACTGTGTAACAGTATCACACAACTGGCACTTTATCCTGTATGTGGTGAGAACTGGTTGGTTGCAGTGACTTCAGTGGTCTCATGTCCTGGGGGAAGAAGCTGTTTCCCAGCCTAGCTATACTCTAATGCTACGGTACATCCTTCCTGCTGGGGAAGGGGGGGGGGGGCTGTCAAAGAGATTGTTGGAGGATGGAAGGGGTCATTGACAATGCTTAGGGCCCTGCTTATGCAGTGCTCCTGATAAGTATATCAGGTGGGTGGAAGGGAGAGCCCGATGATCCACTCAGCAGGACTCAATCCTTTGTAGGTTCTTGTGGGCAAATGCCCTTGCAATTCCCATACCAGAAGATGATGCAGCTCGTCAGGACCATCTCAGTGGTGCTCCTGTTAACATTGGTTAGAATAGGGGAAGGGATGGGGTGCCTCTTTATTTTCAATCTCCTCAGGAGGTGGAGATGCTTCTGTACTTTCCTGACTTAAGAGGTGGTGTTGAGAGACCAGGTAAGGTTGTCCATTATGTGTACTCCCAGAAACTTGGTGCTCCAAACTGTCCCCATAGAGGAGCCACTTATATGCAGAGAGGAACTATCAGCCTGCTCCTTCTTAAAGTATGATAACAGGATCCTCTGACACAACAAGCCGCCACTGCCCATTTGCACCAAGGTGACTAATTAGCCTACTAACCTGTATGCCTTTGGAATATGGGGGGAAACCTGTGCACATGGTGCAAATTCACATGATTATGGGGAGAAAAGAGGAACTCCTTACAGATAATGGCAGATTTGAAGCTGAATCCCTGGCCCTTTACTAGAATTACACTAACCACTGTGTTACTGTGTCACAAATGCAGACGATGAAGGCAACTGAGAACAGAAATGAAAAGAACAGAAAAGCTTAGGAAAAGGCCCTTCACCTCACAAAGTTGTGCTGGACTAAAAGTCCAGCTAAACTAATCCCTTCTATCTACACAAAGTCCATACCATTCCATTTCTGGAACATTCATGTGCCTGACTCAGGGTTTTCTGAATGCTTCAATCATATATGGCTCCACACTCATTCTTGGCCCGTACTACTCACTGTACAAAATATTTGCCCCACACATCTTCATTGAACTTATCCCCTCTCACCTGAAATGCACACCCTCTGACATTAGACATTGGGGAAAAGATAATGGCTGTCTCCTTAAAGTTGGGAGAGTGAAACATAGAAATTTACAACACATTACAGGCTCTTCAGCCCACAATGTTGTGCCAACCATGCAACCTATTCTTGAAACTGCCTAGAATTTCCCTAGTGCATAGTCCTCTATTTTTCTAAGCTCTATGTACCTATCTAAGAGTCTCTTAAAAGACTCTATTTTATCCGCGACTTAGCACCGTTGCTGGCAGTGCATTCCACACACCCACCACTGTCTAAAAATCTTAACTCTGACATTCCCCTTATACCTAATTCTAAGCACTTTAAAATGATGTCCCCTCATGGTAACCATTTCAGCCCTGGGAAAAAGCTTCTGGCTATGCACACGATCAATGCCTCTCATCATCTTTATACCCCTAACAGACACCTCTCATTGTCCGTCACTCCAAGGAGAAAAGACCAAGTTCACTCAATCTATTCTCATAAGGCACACTCTCCAATCCAGGCAAAATCCTTGTAAATCTCCTCTGCACTCTCTCTATAGTATCCACACACCTCATGTAGTGAGGTGACCAGAACTGAACAGGAACAAAAAAGAAAATAGTTGTAGTAGATAAAAAATATTGTCAGGGGCATCCATACTATCCTTTGCAACTAGTATCAAGAGTTTCAAAGACTATATTATTTGCCCAGTGACAGGCTGAGGGACATCTTGTATGGACCAGATAACAGAATGGGAGGTCAAGGATACCACTATGCTCCTCATAGGTACTAATAACATAAGATATAAAAAGTGTTCTGCTGAGAGTTTGAGCAGCTAGGGATGAAATTAAAGAGCAATTCAGCAAAAGTAATAAATACTGGATTATTATCTGGGCTCTTGGCAAACTCGCACAGATTTGCAACATCTAGGCAATTGGTGTAGGTGTAATGGAAAAATAGATTTTAATTTGAGAGGAAGTAGCTTCCTTACGAGAGATGGAGAGAACTGTTTTGTTGAGATTGGCCCTATCTGAATCATGCTATGACAGTAGAGAGGGAAAGGGAGAGAACAGAGGGAGAGTAATGAGAGAAAAATGTGATCACAGTAATGGTTCTAGTACTAAGGTTAGGGTCGAAGATTATGGAGGAGGGAAATCCAGAATATTAAAGAAAAAAATGGAGGGAACTCAGAAAACTGAATCAGCATCATCATAATGTGCTACATATGATGTGCGAGATCATGGTCTATCCATAACCATGACAGTTCTTAGCAATTTCTTTTCTATAGAAGTGGTTTGCAATTGCTTTCTTCTGGGCAATGTCTTTTCAAGACAGGTGACCCCAGCCTTTATCAATACTTTTCAGAGATTGTCAGTGGTTGCATAAGCAGGACTTGTGATATACACCAGCTGTTCATATGACTATTCACCACCTGTTCCCATGGCTTAATGTGACTCTGATCCGAAGGGTGGGGGGTGGTGAGGTGGCGCAGCTAAGCAGGTGCCTTACCTTGTCCAAGGATGACTTGCAGGCTGGCAGAGGGAAGTATTGCCTTACATCTCCTTTGGTAGAGATGTAGATTCACCCCACCACCCAAATAGGATACAGAGGATACAGATACACAAATTCTATAGTGACAGACAGAGCATAATAGCAAAAGGTTGGACTAACAACAGAGTCAAAGTAAGAAAAACATTGGTAATAAGATAAATCAAACATAATATAGAAATTGTTGACATATTAGCATGCCCAAAAGTGTTAAAAAGACAAACCTAAGCGTCATTATAGGGTAGATGTGATTCAATATTTAGGAAGAATGGGCAAAAAGGAAAAACAGGTAAGAAGGTGTTGGCTGTAAGAAATTAAAATGAAGAAGCAGCATGAAAATATATTGGCACAGTAACTTGAGGTGTAGGATCAGTCAGCATGGAGTCAAGAAGTACCAGTGGGTGAAAGCATTCATAGGATTGATTTGTACACCTACAAATAATATTAGGGACAGCATCACACTGGAAGATTGAAAATGAGTGTCAGAAGGGTTGTACAATTAAAAAAAATTACCTTAATCAACCTCATATGGACTGACCAAAGAAATATGCAATTAAACTATGGAATATGGAGCAGAATGAAGGGCTTACGACTTATGGACCATTGGGTCCTCTTCCACTGAAGGTGGGGCTTACACAAATAAGACAGTCAGTACCTGAACTGCAGGAAAACAAATGATCATTGCTGGCTGGTTTTCCACTAATAAAATTTAAACCAGAGAGGCTGGGGATGTGAACCACAGCAGCAAGGTAACAGGTGTTAGGGTTGGGGGCAAAAAACATGGTATGACTTCCTGTCATAGAAGAGAAACTCAACAAGCTGCAGGCTTAAGAACATGATGTGATTGATGGACTGAAATATGTTGTTCAATGCTATCATGGGTAAGAATATTGAACTTGGAGCTAGGATCAGTATTATAAAATTACAATTTTGTTGTTATTACAGAGATCTGATTACATAAAGGACAGGACTGACAGCTTAATGTTCCCGAGGTTTGATGTTTTAGATGAGGGGGTTGGATGTAAAAAAAAGTTTGAGTGATTGCATTACTGAAAAGAGAAAATTTTACAGCAGCACTTGAGGAGAGCAAATTGGGGGGCTCTCCACAAGGGCAATTTGGGTGGGACACTTAGATAAGAAAGATGCAGTTATATTGATGGGATTATACTATAGCATCCCACCTCCCCCCCACCTCACCCCTCCACACACATACAATATACACTGACAGGTGGAGAAACAGATATGTAGACACTTTTCAAATGGGCCAGAAACAACAGAGTTGTCATAGTGGGGAACTTTAACTTCCTGGAGTATTGATGGCAAATTCCGTACTATAAGAAGGTGAGATGAGGGATAATTTCTTCTGTGCCTCCAAATGGGGCTCTGGATACAGTGTGTGGAGAGGGTAGCTGGAGGAGGAAACCTAATGGGATTGTTTTGGGGCTAGGCCAACTGACCTGATTGCAGGTGAATATTTTGAGAATGGCCATTATGTTTCAAGATTCTTGTGTGTAAGGATAAAATTGGACCTTGCGGAAAGGTAGTAAATTGGGAGCCAGGAAAAGGAGGATAGGATAAGATGGGAGATAAGAGGCACTGACTGGTACCAGCTGATGCTGGGCAAAATGAAGTCTAATATATGGAGTTGTTATACGACCAGCTGATCAGAGTTTGGAATCTTGCATGCTCCAATAAGTAATAAGGAAAAGGATGGTGAGGTAAAGGAAGCTCAAGAGGTCCTAAATTTTGTCAGGAAGAAAACGCATACATAAGATTTAGCTGGCCAGAATCAGACTGGGCCCTTACAGAATAAAGAAAGTGATCAAGTTTTCAATCAAGTAATTAGGAAGGCCAAAGGGACCATGAAGCGTCCTTGGAAAGCAGGATTAAGGAGAATCCCGAGGCATTTTACTTATATTAAGAAAAAGAAGATAACTGAAGAAAGAATAGGTCTAACCATAAATAAGAGAAAATCTGCAGATGCTGAAACTCCAAGGAACACACACAAGATGCTGGAGGAACTCAGCAGGTCAGGCAGCATCTATGGAAAGGAGTCCAGTCATCGTTTCAGGCCAAGGCCCTTCATCTCGAGTCTTCTGAAGGGTCTCAGCCCAAAATGTCAACTGTACTCTTCCATAAATGCTGACTGGCCTGCTGAGATCCTCCAATATTTTGTGTGTGTTGAAAGAATAGGTCCATTCAAGGACAGAGAAGGAAATTTCTGCTTGGAGTCAGAACAAGTGGCTGAGGTACTAAGTGAGTGCTTTGTGTCAGTATTTTCTAATGAGAAGGATTAGGAGGATATTCAAGGATGAGGGGTTTGCAAATGTGCTGGGACAGTTCGAGATTAACAAGGAAATGTTTTGTCTTCTGAAAAGCATTCATGTGTATAAGTCCTCAGGGCCTGATGGCATGTGTCCCAAACAATTGAAAGAGACAAGTGAGGAAGTTGCTGGGACTTCGACATAGATTTTTGTGTCCTCACTAGCAACAGGTCAACTCACAGAGGACTGGAGACTAGTAAACAAAGGTAAACCAGGTAATTATAATTATGAGCCAGTGAGCACAGCAGTGGGAGGGAAGGTACTGGAGAGGATACCTAGAGACAGAATTCATGCATATTTGGAAAGGCGAGACTTGCTTAGGGACAGTCAGATTGGATTTGTGCTGGCCTGGTCATGCTTTCTCAAGTTGATTGAGTTTTTTGAGAAGGTGATAAAAGAGCTTGATGAAGGTATCTACATGGACTTTAGTAAGGTATTTGATGAGGTCTTTCATGACAGGTTGATTCACAAGATAAAAGTGTGTGGGATCCAGGGTGAATTACAAATTTGGATTCACAACCAGTAAAATGGTAGAAGGCTCATTTAATTCTCTCTGAAATGTTTTGGCTTTAATTTTACACATGTGACCTCACAATTGATTTCCCCATTACAGGAAATAATTTTCCTTTATGTACTCAGAAACTGCCTTTTGAACTTTTCAAAATTAAATTCACCCATTATCTTCTAATCACAAATGAATGCCAGCCAAGTACTTGTCCTTGCCTGGATAGGCAATATGTCTTTACAGATGAGAAGTCATGCCTTACAAATTTGTATGAGATTTTTTAAGAGATGATGAAGAGCAGTGATGGGGCACGGCAGTAGATCTATTGACATGGACTTCAGCAACGCTTTTTTCAAGAAATTACATGGTAGGCTAGTCGGAAGGTTAGATCACTTGCTGAGGTGAAATAGCCAGTTTGATACAAAATTTACTTGGTGGTAGTACCAAAGTTTGTAGTTGAGGGTTGTTTATCGGATACGTTAATAATTAGGATGAGAATGTAGATGGCATGTTTGATAAGTTATCAGATGACATCACAACTAGTGGTATAGTGGACAATGAAGGAGGTTATCTGAAATTGCAGATAGAATTTAACATGGACAAGAGCGAGATGTTGCATTTTAGTAAGTTAAACTAGGGCAATACTTGCACAGTAAATTGTAGGGTCCTGGAGAGTGCAACAAAACAGAAAAATCTCAGGGTACAAATACGTAATTCCTTGAAAGTAGTGACACAGATAGACAAACTGGAGCAGAAGGTGTATAGTATACTTGCCTTCATCTGTCATGGCATAGAGTAAACATGCTGAGTTTTCATGTAACAAATTATGTTAGTGAGACTGCTTTTGAAATACTGTTTGCATTTCTGGTCAACTAGCTATAAGAAGGATCTCATTTAGCAGGATTCCAGTCATTCACAAGGTTGCTGCTGAAATTGGAAGGCTTAAGTTATTAGGACAGACTGCACAAACTGGACTCGTTTCCTCTGGAGTGCAGGAGCCTGAGGGGTAACTTCATTAAAACATTTAAAATAATGAAGGACATAGATAGAAACAAATAAACATAGAAACCCTATAGCACAATACAAGCCCTTTGGCTCACGAGCCGTGACAAACATGTAGTAATTGTAGAAATTACCTAGGGTTACACATAGATTTTTCTAAGTTCCGTGTACCTATCCAGTAGTCTCTTAAAAGTCCCTATTGTATAAGCTTCCACCACTGTCGCCGGCAGCCCATTCCATGCACTCACCAACCTCTATGTAAAAAACTTGCCTCTGACATCACCTCTGTACTTACTTTCAAGCATCTTAAAATTGTGCCCTCTTGTGTTAGCCATTTCAGCCCTGGGAAAAAGCCTCTGTTTAGCCACACCATCAATGCCTCTCATCATGTTTTACACCTCTATCAGGTCACCATTCAACCTCCATTGCTCCAAGGAGAAAAGGTCAAATTCACTCAACCTGTTTTCATAAGGCATGCTCCCGAATCCAGGCAACGTCCTTGTAAATTTCCACTGCCCCCTTTCTATAGTTTCCACTTCCTTCCTGTAGAGAGGTGACCAGAACTGAGCACAGAACTCCAAGTGGGGTCTGACCAGGGTCCTATAAGTCTGTAACATTACTTCTTGGCTCTTAAACTAAATCCCACAGTTGATGAAGACCAATGCACAGTTTGCCTTCTTAACCACAGAGTCAACCTGCGCAGCAGCTTTGAGTGACTATTGCACTTGGATCCCAAGATCCCTCTTATCCTCTACACTGCCAAGAGTCTTACCATTAATACCATATTCTGCCATCATATTTGACCTACCAAAATGAACCACCTCAGACTTATCTGGGTTGAATTCCATCTGCCACTTCTCAGCACAGTTTTGCTTTCAATGTCCTGCTGTAACCTCTGACAGCCCTTCACACTATCCACAACACCCCAAAATTTTGGGACATCAGCAAATTTACTAACCCATCCCTCCACTTCCTCATCTAGCTGATTTATAAAAATCACAAAGAGTAGGGGTGCCAGAACAGATCCCTGAGGCACACCACTGGTCACTGACCTCCATGCTGAATATGACCCATCTACAACCACTCTTTGCCTTCTGTGGGCGAGCTAATTCTCAATCCACAAAGCAATGTCCCTTTGGATCACATGCCTCCTTACTTTCTCTATAAGCCTTACATGGGGAACTTTATCAGATGCCTTGCTGAAATCCATATATACTACATACACTGCACTACCTTCATCAAAGTGTTTAGTCACATCCTCAAGATATTCAATCAGGCTCGTAAGGCATGACCTGCCCTTGACAAAGCCATGCTGACTATTCCTAATCACATTGTGCCTCTCCAAATGTTCATAGTCTATAATTTCCTGGGTTATCTCTACTCTCTTTCTTGAATAAAGGAACAATATCTGCAAACTTCCAATCCTCCGGAACCTCTCCCATACTCATTAATGATGCAAAGATCTTTCCCAGAGGATCAGCAGTCTCCTCCCTTGCCTCCCACAGTAGGCTGAGGTATATCTCATCTGGTCTCAGTGATGCTTTCCGAAACCGAAACTCAAACTAAATAAGTATCAGAAAGAATTTATAAAAATTGCACTGGCAGTAGCCAAAAAAGCTATTGCAGTTACTTGGAAATCGGATTCACATTTAAGTATAGATTCTTGGAAGAAAGAAATCTATGGTTGTATTCCATTAGAAAAAATTACTTATAATTTAAGAGATAAATATGAAACATTTTTGAAAATTTGGAGCCCTTATTTACAAAAGACAGGATTAAATATATAGATGCTTTTAAGATGAAACAATTGGTTACTAGGGGAAAGAAATAAATATACATATTAAAATTATTACGAACTCCATGGAGCATGTGGAGATCTTCCAACCACCAGGCATTCTTTCTTTCTTTCTTTCTTTCTTTCTTTTTTTTCTAAGGGGTAGTTAGGGGGGAGGGGTTAAGGGGAGGGGGTATGGGTTATATACATTGTTTTTTTTCATACTTTGTAATCATTTAAAAATGCAATAAAAAATTATTTAAAAAAAAAAAAAAAGTGATGCTTTCCAGAAGCTCCAGCACATCCTATTTCTTAATTTCTATATGCTCAAGCTTTTCAGTCCGCTGCAAGTCATCACTACAATTATCAAGGTCCTTTAATGTAGTGAATACTGATGCAATGTATTCATTAAGTACCTCCGCTATCTCCTCTGGTTCCGTACACACTTTTCCACTGTCATACTTGATTGGTCTTATTCTCTCACATCTTATCCTATTGTTCTTCAAATATTTGTGAATGCTTTGGGGTTTTCCTTAATCCTGTCTGTCAAGGCATTCTCATGACCCCTTCTGGCTCTCCTAATTTCATTCTTAAGCTCCTTCCTGCTAGCCTTATGATTTTATAGTCCTCTATCATTACCTAGATTTTTGAACCTTTCACAAGCTTTTCAACAGCCTTTGTACACCACAGTTCCTGTACCCTACCATCCTTTCCATGTCTCACTGGAACGTACCTATGCAGAACATTACGAAAATATCCCCTGAACACTTGCCATATTTCTGCCATACATTTCCCTGAGAACATCTGTTCCCAATTTATGCTTTCAATTTCCTGCCTGATAACTTCATACTTCCCCTTACTCCAATTAAACACTTACCTAACTTGTCTGTTCCTATCCCTCTCCTATGCTATGGTAAAGGAGTTAGAATTGTGATCACTATTTCCAAAATGCTCTCCTACTGAGAGACCTGACACCTGACCAAGTTCATTACCTAATACCACATCAAGTACCACTTCTCCTCTTGTAGGTTTATCTACATATTGTGTCAGGAAACCTTCCTGAGCACACCTAACAGACTCCACCCCATCTATAACCGTTTCCCTAAGAAGATGCAAATCAATATTTGGTAAATTAAAATCTCCCACACAATGACTCTGTTGTTATTACACCTTTCCAGAATCTGTCTTCCTATCTGTTCCTCAATGTCCCTGTTACTACTGGGAGGTCTATAGAATTATTGACTCCTTCCTGTTCCTAACTTCCACCGACAGAAACTCAGTAGACAATCCCTCCATGACTTCCTCCATTTCTGCAGCCGTGATGCTATCTCTGATCAACAGTGCCATGCTCCACCTCTTTTACCTGCATCCCTGTCCTTTCTGAAACATCTAAAGTCTGGCACGCTAAGTAACCATTCCTGCCCCTGAACCATCCAAGTCTCTGTAATGGCCACAACATCATAGCTCCATGTACTGATCCACGCTCTAGGTTCATCTGCTTTGTTCATGATGCTTCTTGCATTAAAATTGACACATCTCAAACTATCAGTTTGAGTGCATTCCTTCTGAATTAATTGTCTATCCTCGCTCTTACACTGCCTCCAAGCTTTCTCTATTTGTGAGCCAGCCATATCTTCTTCTGTCTCTTCGGCCCAGTTCCCACTCCCCAGCAATTCTAATTATACTGTCCCAACAAACTTAGTAAACCTCTCTGCCAGGATATTGGTCTCCCTGGGATTCAAGTGCAACCTGTCCTTTTTGTACAGGTCACTCCTGCCACAAAATAGGTCCCAATGATCCAGAAATCTGAATCCCTGCTCCCTGCTCCAATCCCTCAGCCATGCATTTATCCTCCACCTCACTCTACTCTTGTACTCACCGTCTTGTGGCACAGGCAGTAATCCCGAGATTACTTTCCTTGAAGTCCTGCATCTCAGCTTCTTTCGTGAGTCCCTGTAGTCTGTTTTCAGGACCTCCTCCTTTTTCCTGCCTATGTCGTTGGTGTCAATGTGTGTCACAACCTCTGGCTGTTCACCTTCTCATTTCAGGATATAGTGGATGCGATCAAAAACATCCTGGACCCTGGCACCTGGGAGGCAAACTACCATCCATGCTTCTTTCCTGCGTCCACAGAATTGCCTGCTGACCCCCTAACTATAGAGTCCCCTATCACTACTGCCATCCTCTTCCTTTCTCTACTCTCCCTAGCCACAAGGCCAGACTGTGCCAGAGGCACAGCCACTGTTGCTTTCCCCAAGCAGATCATTCCCCACCCCCACAACAGTACTCAAACAGGAGTACTTATAGTTAAGGGGGACAGCCACAGGGGTACTCTCTAGTATCTGACTCTTGCCCTTCCCTCTCCTGACTGTTACCCACTTGTCTGTCTCCAGAGGCCCCGGTGTGACTACTTGCCTATAGCTCCTCTCTATCACCTCTTCGTTTTCCCTGACCAGCTGAAGGTCATCGATCTGCAGCTCCAGTTCCCTAACGCTGTCCCTAAGGAGCTGCAACTCAATGTACTTGATGCAGATGTGGCCTTCCAGGAAGCTGGGATAAGGTAAGGTGAATATTCTCAGTAGTTTTTATTACTCAGAGTAGAGAAGATAGGGGGAGAATATTTAAAGAAGGCTTGAGAGCAAATTGTCCCCACACACCATCAAGCTGCAAGAGTAAGTGGTAGAGGTGGGCTCAATTATAATGTTATTTCGATAATTACATGGAATGGAAAAATTTGTGGTATACATGCCAAACTCGGAAAATGGGACAAGGCCAGAAGCACCATGGTGGTAGAGAGGCTTTGGACTAATGGCCTGGTTTCCATGTTGAAATGTTCTATGATTATATGGAATCTGTTCTCACAATGTATCCCTCAATCCCTTAACAACTACCATTTATTACTATGCAGTGGATGCAAAAACATTTTAAAATTGTCTTGTCCACCATTTCACAAGTGATATAACCAAAGATAAAATGTTTTAAATTTTGTTATTATACCAAATTCGCTGCATGCACTCTTGATAAGGAAGCACCATCTTAAATAACAATACTTATCTGAGAAAAATATGTGGATGGAGATTTAGACTTTAAGAAAAAGATATAATGCATAAAAAAGAATTTTGTTTTTAAAGGTTCCGTTGTATGAACCTGGTGACAAATCATCGGTAATGCCTTTCTGTTACCTGAATCACAGCGCCATTTAATTGTGATGCATCTTCCGTTGTTACACGTGAACTGCAATAATGGAGTGCAGGTAGGAAATGCTGTTCAACAGAAAAACATAAAGTTAAATTGATGATTTTGTGTGTTCTAAATAGAATTATGTATCTTGTACAACTCTATCAGGCGCTTGAAATAACCACTGTTTTTTTTCCATTTCTTGTTTGTGCTTTTTAAAACAACTCATTTCTTGTTAGCAATTTATTTTCAAACATACACATGGCAAAGTAAATTTCTCTGGAATGGGAGTACTACAGGATTTTTTCTGATTAAATATGAATGATATTTGAGGCTGAGTTTACTGCCTTTGGCTCTATTTGACATGGAATGCTTACAACCTAAAAATCACATTTTTCTTTCATTCTATGTGACATATGCAGAATAAGTTTCCTTTCAGCAACAAGTGTCACTATTCAAGAGCTTCTAGGATTGACATATTCTGGAAAGAACAAATTTGCATTTACATCATACGCTCAGGGTGTTACCAACGTATTTGACAATTATGCTTTTTTTTTGAACCACAGTCATCGGTTATGCTGGCAGATATGATGGTCTATTTATTCCATGGAAAAGTTCAAAAAAGAGTTAAATACATTTTTTATATGTAGCGGCATTGGTTAAAGGCTAAATGCCACATAGGGCAATTCATTACTTTTCATATAGAGCTCTGGGAATCCTCAAAACGATTCAATTGGACTGACTGAAACAAGACTAGCAGATCCCCAAAAGTTCTTGCTCAATGTCATGACATGTTCAAACCGCTTTGGGACAGGCTGATGGGTTTGAGGTTTAAAATGAAAGTATACTAATCACTTCAATTGATCATTGGACTGGATTTTTAATTGTTACAAATTTTTAAAAAGTATTATGAAAAAAATGATCTCTAACTACTGTATAGTAACTTCAATAATATTAAATATGTATCATAATTAAGAAGTAATTATGTACTAAGTAGTTGAGCATAATTACTTCATGCTATCTATTGCCTCTAGAAAACCTGATAACCAGGTTTGTTCAGCTGACCAGGCTTTAATTCAGTTTAAAATTCCTTACTTTAATTCATTTTGATCAATCAACTGCAAAGCTGAAACTGCATTGATTGCACAAAAACATTGCACCTCATCATATGTGTGTTAAGAGCTAGAATAACCATTCACCACATATTCTTTTCCACTTTAAAAACTCTCCGACACTGGTTCTGTCATGATTGGACACAATGGACAACTTCCACTTATACATAGCTGTGTAACATAATAGCAGGACTATACTACCACTGCTAATACAGTAGCAATCTAAATAGAAGCTACCTCTTTATGAAAATGTAATATATATTTACCAGCTTATTTGGCATAATGAAAACAGAAAACCTTCCCCTAAAATAGTTTATATATTAGCTGCTGAAAAGGCATTTTTCCCCCTCATGCGATAATCTAGAAGTAACTCCTGAAGATAAAGGTCACTAATTTTAGATGGAGATCAAGGGGAATTCCTTCTCCCAGAAAAGAATGATGGTCTGGAAATCCTATGTCCCAAAGAGTTACAGAGACCAAGATCAGGATTGAACTAAGGGCAATGGCGACTGCACAGGCAGGTGGAGTTGAAGTCAAGCTTAGAGCAGCGATGATCATACTGACTAGCAGAGTAGGCTTAAGGGACCATATGGCCTATATCTTTCTTATTCATAGAATATTGGATAATAATTATTGACAACTTAGTCAGCATAAACTCGAAGGATTAATGTCCTCCTCTTAGATTCTTATGTTCTATCTAATCCACCAGGAAATGTGAGACGTAAAGTGTGTGGAAGATAAAATAACAATAATAAAAGAACTTTGATTTTGCTGAGGCAGATGGTCAAATGATTAACTGAACTTAAGACCTTCAAAAACACAGATGCTCGGCTCAATATCATCAGCCTGGATGCTAATGATATACTGTGAGAAATTCAGACTATTTTCCCAAACATTCGCAGTTTGATATTCAGTTGCAGCCAATGGTTCAATTTGGAAATGGGACAATCAACATGTATCAATTAAAAGTTGGCAAGAAGAACTCGTTAGCAATCATGGCTGTCCATACTTTGGATGCCTGCTAGTCCACTCAGCTCATTAGGATCATCCAAAAATAAACTTTATGTAAAGCAAATACATTAAA
This sequence comes from Hypanus sabinus, assembly GCF_030144855.1. NCBI lineage: Eukaryota > Metazoa > Chordata > Chondrichthyes > Myliobatiformes > Dasyatidae > Hypanus > Hypanus sabinus. The sequence continues at coordinate 96,001,698 of NC_082710.1, forward strand.
AACCTTCATGGAATCATCTAATAATTCTATTTCAGATGTAGAAGGTGTTTATTTCAACCATCTGCTAAAATAAATTTATTGGACAAATCTATTTTGGAAGTCTTGAAATTATAATAGGTTACCAGACTTCTATCCAAAATTATAATAAGACAATTAGAGAACAGCATCTTGATCTGAAAGTGGTTCTTCATTTCCTGAATAATTTATTCTGACAGACATGCAGAGAAAATTGAGAATGCATTAAGTCATGATTAGATTCACAGGATCCAAACCGACAGTAAGCGGAAATGATTAATGGCCAATGCAATGGCATTTGTCTTTAGTTAAACTTGTCCCTCCCCATTTAATTTCAGCAATATTTTATGCCAGAAGTTCCCAGAAATGTGATCAGACCAAGGAAACCAGACAGTTTCAGTTAAGTGAACAGGTAAAAAAGTTAGGTGCACACTTAACCAATCAAACTGAAGGATTCTTCAACAGGCAAGTTCTAGTCAAGAGCTAAAAAAAATATTTATTTGCCAATTGAGATACAAAAAGAGAAACAGAAGAAATAATCATTGGACTCAATTACTAATAAAATGGAAGTAAAGTGAAAATTAACTCAAATTTTAAATAACACTTTTAAAGAAAATTTTAGAGCAATTAAAATCTGCACTTTTTTCAGTTAATTAAAGGAATTAATGATTGGCAGATCATTAAAACTGACAACTTAATCGAGGCATTTAAGTATATGCAGCCCTTAAGTATTGTTAAAAAGGTTTTTTATTGTCTCAATACTTTATAATACTGATTTTCTATAGCACGTTTAATTTAAATTAGAATGGATTCTGTTTAATTAGGACACATTGGGACCAGTATATTTTGGCTAAATTCAACGGCTGGCCCAATTAGCTGAAGCTTCATGGAAATAGTTAAAAACTGATAAAAAAGGCAAATTACTGTTTAAGGTGAGTACAAAATTATGTATTTAAATAACATACAGAACAAATTAGAATACTACTACAATACTATAAAACTGTGTATTAATTCCTAATAGCTATCAACGGAGGAATTCATCCAGTGTATGCTGCTGTGACTTTTTGATTGACTGGAAATTAACAAAATCAGCACAGATATCTGGTGCAGATGAAGGAGTCCCTTCATACAATGTTTTGAGTGATTACATCCTCCAAAACTTCATTTTCATTATAACATTGAAGATGATTGTTGATTCTTATTAAATTATTAAAGTACTGAAATCATTTCATTTTCACTCTCGAATATTTCTGGCATCTCCAAGCCTGAATGCTAAAAACTGCAGTGAGCAAAGCCATTCCAGACAGTCTCACTGCTTATTTTCAACCACTATCGGTGACAGAAATCACTGCTTTATGAACACAAACACACACAACTAACACTATTTAAAAACATTTCTCTCTAAGCACTGTGTTGTATCTAATAGCCACACAAGTGCATACAACTGATGCCAGACAGAAACTTCAGCAACAGCCTTCTCTCTCAATTCAGTGGCATCGTGTCCCAAATAAATGAAGAGATTTCCAGCTATTCTCCCTATTAATTTCTGTTCTTTAAGCGTTGTTCCAAATAGCCAATGGCTCAATTAAGCAACACTCAATCCAGCGTAGTGACAAGAATGTATAAGAACAATGATGCCAGTCAGAAAAACATCATTTTATCATAAGCTCCTGAACTTCCAGCTTTTATCATGTAATTAGCTTTACTTAAAGTTGCAGTAATATTTCTGCATTAGAAATAATGAACCCTGATTGTTTATTGTTATCCTTCTTCTCTTTCTTCCATGCTCCACTCTCCTCCCCTTTTAGATTACTTCTTTAGCCCTTTACATCCTTCATGCATTACCTTTTATCTTTTCACTTCATTTGACTCCCCCCCCCCCCAATCCACACACCCACTTTTCTCTTCTAGCAGCTTGTACACCTTCCTCTCCCCACACCTTCTTACTCTGGCTTCTAATCCTGATGATGCTTCTCAGCCTTTAATGTTGACTGTTTGCTCCCCAATCTAGAAGCTGCCTGAATTGCTCAGTTCCTCCAACATTTTATGTTTGTTGAGAATAGTTAACCAGTTGTTGAGGTCTACATTGAATGTTACAATAGATAATAGATAGTAGGTGCAGGGGTAGGCCATTTGGCCCTTCTAGCCAGCACCACCATTCACTGTGATCACGGCTGATCATACACAATCAGTACCCCGTTCCTGCCCTCTCCCTATATCCCTTGACTCCGCTATCTATAAAAGCTTTATCTAACTCTCTCTTGAATGCATCCAGAGACTTGGCCTCCACTGCCTTCTGGGGCAGAGCATTCCACATATAATGGAGGACAATCAGTTTGAGCACATTAAAATAAAGCTATTGAACCTTCTGTCCTTTTCATGGACATAACATCTATTTTTTTATATAGTTTATCAACCAACATGGGTATCAGGAAAATGGACCATTTTTACCTATGTAGCATTTGTCACATTCCTGTGGTAAACTGCTCATTTCAACATCAAGAATATATCTTATAGTTTTGTTTTGTTATTGTTTGACTGTAGGTATAAATCATTTAGTCAACTCCCTTCAATAATAATCAAGCAATTAGGGCAGATATTTCCACCTTACAATAATACTCTTGTAATCACTGAACATTAATCTGGAACAGTCTAAAGGAAGTAGGTTTAGAAAGCCAGTTTTATTGACACTAGGGCCAGCAGAAACAATGGTTTTATTTTTTCACGTCTTGTGCCTTGACCTTATTATTCTGTAATGCTTTGATCTGAATTATATGACCCCACAGCACAATACTTCAGAATTTTTTGTGAAATGAGCGTACGCAGATTTGCAAAATCTACGAGAAATAGTAATAAACTGAAGCAGAAAATGTGGCAAAAAAAAATACTGGTGGAAAATCCAGAGATAAAAGAGTTCTTGATTTACCTACTTTCTACACTTAAAAAGTGCTCTCTTAGCTTCCTGGGCATAAAATGATAGCATAATAGTCCAATTTCCTTCAACAATCCCTCAAATCTGTCTATTTCAGACTCGCTCATGCGATAGTCTGGTTTCCATAGTAGCAGGCATAAAAAAGTATTAAATACCTTACATTGTTAATAAGGAGCCTTTTGCTCCTTGGAAGCTTTCTCTCTCAAACTGTTCTCCCTTTCTCTGGACAATTTTCTGCTCTAACTAGGCCATTGAAGAATCTGACTTTTCATTTTGATTGATCTAAATATGCAGCCAGAACAAGCAAAAGAGATATCTATTACTCCAGAAAGACAACAGGGCTTTGCTGCCTCTGTATCTGCCTGTCTCTCAGCCTCTTCCATCCCCTTCCAACACAGGATATTCATATAATTGAGTGAAATATTTCTTTAATTTCTGGCAGCAATGCAAGGAAGGAATGAATAAACACTCAGGAATACAGGCATAGATGTTCTGAATTCAAATCTCATTTGTACTAAGGGCTTGACATAATTATGTTAGGATTACTGGTATTAGAATTAATCAGTTGAGACAATCAATAGTGGATTTAGTTTCCTTATGATTTCCATTGATTTTGAATGTGTAAGTTACACTTGCAGTGAAAAAGAATCAAATATATTAGATTCAACCTTGAACACTGAATCTGGGTAAAATAGATTGACAGTTTGCATAAAATCAAAAATTGAGAAAGGCCTGTTAAGTCCAATGAATTGCTCAGCCCAAGTATATCCAGCAGCTCAACCAAATTTGCTCCATTTCCCCAAAGAAGGATTTTTTTTGTCAAAATTCCTTTTACAATTCTGAATCCTAGCAAACTCTGAATCAAATATTTAATCCTCACTATTAAAATGTAATTTGCAAGATGTTCCTCATTTGTGGCTAACATATTACTTTGATTGATTATACCCTTACTGTGATCTTATCCCTAAGTAAATAATTACTTATAAACTTTGTGTTAATTTTGTGTTCTGTCTTCTCTGGTTGAATGTCCATGTTGGGCAGTCTTTTATTGGTTCTGTTATGGTAATTATTCTATAGAATTATTGAGTATGCCCACAAGAAAATGAATGTCAGAGTTGTATATGATGTACTTTGATAATAAAATTACTTTGAGCTTTATAATTTAATTTGTGAAGCATATTTTCAAAATAAAATTATTAGATTAAGCTATTAAACTTAGTATTGACATAATAAAATTGCCATATTTGCTTGGACATTTGTTTCACACTTGACTCTGGTTTCAATGCTGATGTATTAGGGATGCAATAAAAGGAGTTTCCTGAAAAAAATTACTCAATTTTATTGGTTCAGTAGGAATGAGATTGAAGAAACTTTAGTCCTATTTCTTAAACTCTCAGTAAGGAGAACTTGGTTAGGAACTCTTCTTGTCAAATTGGAGGTAAGAGAGAGGAAATTATAGTAGTGATGCAATAGTAAGTTGCTGGACAGGGAACTTAGTGGCCTGCAGCAAAAATCCAAGTTCGCATTTCAGCATGGCAGCTGTGGAATTTAAAATTCAGTTAATATGTTGGAATTTGAAAACATATCTAGTTATGAGCAATGATTACCATAATATATAGTGGCAGGCATTCATTCGTTATGTGTCATGTCATATGACATGGGTGATCATGGTCTTCCATTTGTTATAATCTGAGAAGTTCAAATAAACTGCTTAAAACTTTTGCCTGTTTGTCCATTGATGTAAGTCATGACACTGGCACTAGATCATCATTTATGAACTGTTTGGTTTCTAATGTCTTGCAGAGGAGAAAATTGGCCTTCTTTACCTGAACAGCTTCACATGTGTTTTGTTAGGCCCTGTAAGACTTGACCATTCATGCATTCTTAAATGACCTAACAAATGACTCACTTCAAGGCAAATTAGACATGAGCAATAAACTTGGGCCAGTTGAGATGATGTAAGCAGATGGAAAAGAAAGTCACTTTTCTTTGTCCACAACCTCAATCATTTGTCTCTAGGTGATCTCAGCTAAACGTTTTGAGGGTTGTCTATCTAATGGTCTGTTTTTCATTCATAAGGTAGCATCTATGGTAATGAAAACAAACAAAAAGTACTGTCCCATTATGCAGCCATGACGTAGTCAACAATGAGGTTTTGACTGACTGCTAAGAATTCCATGTACCATTGTGTTGCTGACTCTGAAAGACATTCAAATCCTCACAAGCAGCTCCATCATCCAGGGCCCAAATAATGCTTCAGGTTCTCCATCTTTACAAAAGTAGATCCTCCAGGCTAGCCTAGCAGAACATGGCTATAACATGATTATCTTCCCATCTTTTCCTGAAATGATCTTTTTTTGTTATTTGGTTTATGTTGTCAAAGTGATAACTTAACTCACAAGGGGACAATAAATTCTACTCATGCTTACCACCTCCAAAATAATAAAATAACGTGAAGTCTACTTTTAAAGGTCATAAACAAGGTTTTATAAAGGCAAACATAAATCATATCTTGTACAACAAATTTTGTCCTTTGCTATTACTTGATGCCACCTATAGTGATTCTTTTTCATCATGTAACACTGAATTATAACACCTGAGAATAGTATTAATAACATTTTTACCATTTATAGAGCAAGCACAAAACAAACTATTGAAATAGTTTGTGGTAATATTCTGGATGGAGGCGGTGGGGGGGGGGGGGGCGTTAATTTATTATTTATTTATCTGTTTGTCAGAAAAGGCAATAAACAAGGACAACTAAAAAGGGACAACTTGCATGTAGAAACTGTAATGTCATTTAGGTTAGAAAGGAGCATATGATTTTCAGAGTCCTTTGCAGCTGAAACAAAATTGTGCTTATAACTCATTTACTGGTAGCTATAAGCACTGTTGCTGAAATGTTTTGTAAAACAGAAACATACAAGCTTGTTATTACATTATTTCCCATAAAAATACATAGAACATTGATCAGTACAACTCAGTACAGGCTCTCCAGCCCACAATATTGTGCCTACTCTACGATCAAACTAACCCTTCCCTCCTACATAATCCACCATTTTTCTATCATTCATGTGCCTAGCTAAGAGTTTATTAAATGCCCCTCATGTATCTGCCTCTACCACCATCCCAGGCATGGCGGTCCATGCACTCACCACTCTCTTTACCCCTGACATCCCCCCCATACTATCCTCCAATCATCGTAAAATTATGCCCCTACATATTAGTCATTTCTGCTCTGGGAAAAAGCCACTGGATATCCACTCGATCTATGTCTCTCAGCGTCTTGGTCACTTTTTCTAAAGATCTCTTAAAGTCACAGCAGCACATTGCTATTCATTTCTTTCATTTTCACAGATGGAATTTTGGGTGCAGACTACAAAGCACTGATGCCCCGCTGAAGTACAGTTAGCTCTAATGAATGGGCATGAAGTTCAAGCCAAATTCAATGTGACTGCAAAATAATATCTACAGCTAATGCAAATATTTATTTAGGTGTTAACTGTGGGTGAGGACTTCTATCTATTCTCTCTGAAATAAATAAAGTATAAATAAAGTCATTGAAAAGTACAGCACAGAAACAAGCCCTTCAGCCCATCTAGTCTGTGATGGACCATTTAAACTGCCTACTCCCATCAACCTGCCCTGAGAACATTCTGCTACCATTCAAGCATCTATCCAAGCTTTTCATTCACATTGAAATCAAGCTCACATGCACCACTTGTGCTGCCAACTCACTTCATACTCGCATGACTCTCTGAAGTTTCCCCTCATTATCCCTTTAAACTTTTCACCTTTCACCCTTAACCTGTGACCTCTTGTTCTAGTTCCACCCAACTTCAGTGAAAAAAGAGTGCTTGCATTTACCCTATCTATGCCCCTCATAATCTGTAAACCTTTATCAAATCTCCTCTCTGTCTTCTACATTCTGAGGAATAAAGTCCTAACCTATTGAATCTTTTCTTATAACTCAGGTCCTTCAAACCAGGCAGTACTATTGTAAATTTTCTCTGTACTCTTTTAACCTTATTTACATAAAATAAAGTAAAATAAATATTGACAATATTATTCAGAGCTCTGCATTTTATATCTTAAAGAAATGAAATGCAGAGGATTGCAGAGAGTGGCATTACACCACCCTGCCTAGCATCTCCACTTCCTGACTATCCGTCCGCAACAACAGACAGGATCTCCCGGTTGCCACCCACTTCAACTCTGCTTCATATTCCCATTCAGATGTGTCCATTCATGGTCTGCTCTACTGCCATGATGAGGCCAAGCTCAGGTTGGAGGAGCAACACCTCAAATACCGACTGGGTGGCCACCAGCCCCTTGGTATGAACATTGAATTCTCCAACTTTTGGTAATTCCCTCCACCTCCCTTCCCCCATCCCACTTTCACTCTGTCTCCTCTTCTAGCTGCCTATCACCTCTCTCATGATTCTGCCTTCTTCTACTACCCATAGTGCTTTCCCCTTAAATTCCTTCTTCACCTCTCCAACCTATCCCCTCCCTGCTTCCCCTGCCCCACCCCTTGATCTTTCCTCTGATTGGTTTTCCACCCTCCCCCCACCTTCTTTATGGGGCCCCTGCCCCCTCCTTCTTCAGTCCTGACGAAGGGTCTCGGCCCAAAACATTGACTGCTCATTTCAACGGATGCTGCCCGACCTGTTGAGTTCATCCAGCTTGTTTGTATGTTAGTTGTTAATTTGCCCATTTGAAGAATGCTGCGGCACTTCCATTGGCCGCTTTAGACGCCACAGTTCTGGCTTCTGACACCAAACTACTGCTAGCGGATAAATGTAGCACATATGAAACTCTTCCTGGGGTCATACGATCATTGTCACTGAAAGAGTGGAAGTGCACTGCAGATAAAGGTTCTATGCACAAACTTAAATAAGTATCTACAACTTGAATGGTTTAGTGATTGCTGTAGTGTTTGTCTTTTTTTGTTAATAAATAGTTAAAAACTTAGCCATCGTTGGTGGACAGTGCAGAGAGTTTAAATAAAGTGAGTGAGGCAGTTGGCATATTTTTCACATGACTGTTCTAAAGGGACTCCAGGTTGTGTAGAGGGAGTGAGTGTGTAAAAGAAGCGAGAGGGGGCATTTCTGTGCAACAGAACTGAGGAGACACTGGATTGTGTAAAGGGAGAGAGTTTAAAAGAAGCGAACGGCATCAGTCGGCGCATTTTGCACACTGTATTTCCTGAAGAGACATTTGTTTGTGCATAATTAGGCATTTGGCAAGGACCACAAAGAAGAAGTTGGGTGTAAGTGGAGCGATCATTTTACAAGTGGGCCAGTGCTGGAGTGGGGAGTTAAAGTTTTGGCTTATCATGGCTTTGGCAAAGGGAGGCAAAGGCTATAGGTTGATTTTTTTCATTATTTTTTTTTCATTCTTTTAGCACATGTAGAGCAGTGCTAAGGGGATGCTAGGCAGTATAGTGGAATGCTCCTCTTGTGGGATCTAGGAACAGAGGGAGTCATCCAGTGTTCCTAGTGACTGCACCTACAAGAAATGCATCCGTGGGAGAGCTGTATTCAGCTGAACTAGTGCTGCATGGTGGTAATGGTGGGGCGGGGGGAAGTTTTGATGTTTTACAGTAGAGTTTCAAGGGGACAAGATCCAATGTGACGAACAGATGGTGCAGTGGTTGTTTAGAAAGATGTTAAGCCAGCATACAAAATCAGGAATCGAAAGGTTGAGCATGGTAGAACAAATGTTCTGAGCTGCATATATTTCAATGCAAGGAATACTGAAGGAAAGGCAGATGAGCTTCAGAAATGAATCAGCATTCAGAATTATGACATTGTGAGACTTGGTTGCAAGAGAGGCAGGACTGGCAGTTCAATATTTTGGGATCCTGTTGTTTTTAATATGATAGAGCTGGAGGGATTAAAGAGGGAGGGGTGGTATTATGAGTCAGAGAAATAGTCATAGCAGTGTTCAGTCAGGACAGACTGGAGAAGTTACATAGTGAGGTTTTATGGGTAGAAATGAGGAAAAAGAAAGGTATGGCCAGGTTTATGGTATTATATTTTAGACCACCCAGCAGTCTGCGGGATTTATAGCTGCTAATTTGAAGTCAGATCATAGACTGTTGCAAGAAACATAAGGTTGTGATAGTAGTTGATTTTAACTTTCCACATATTGGCTGGATCTCCCATATTGAAAAAGGGATGGATGGGAAAGAGTTTGTCAAACGTGTTCTGAAAGGTTTCTTTAATCAGTACATAAGATTCCCAACTAGAGAGAGTGTGATACTAGATCTCCTATTAGAGAATGAGGCAGGGCAGGTGACAGAAATTTGTGTAGAGGAACACTTTGCTTCTAACACCATTAGATTCAAGGTAGTTATGGTAAGAATAGGTCTGGTTCTCAGGTTGAAATTCTAAATTGAAAATAGACCAATTTTGATGCTATCAGAAAGGATCTGGCAAGTGGATTGGGACAGGTTGTTTTCTGGAAAAGATGTACCTGGAAAGTGGAAAGCCTTCAGAATTGAAACCTTGAGAGGACAGAGTTTGTATATTCCTGTGAGAATAAACGGCAAGGGTAACAGGATTATGCATCTTGACTTCTGAGAGATATTGAGGTCCTGCTTAAGAAAAAGAAGATAGTGCACAGCAGGTACAATATATGCAGGCAGGAGCAAAGGATGAACTTGCCAAGTATAAGAAATGCAAGATAACACTTAAAAAGGAAATCAGGAGGCATGAGGTTAAAAGGAAACATGAGGTTTCTCTAGCAGAAAGGTGAAGGAGAATCCTAAGGGCTTCTACAAGTATATTAAAAACAAAGGACAGCAGGGAACAAAGTTGGTCTTTTGGAAGATCAGAGTGGTAATCTATATGTGGACTGAATAAGGTGGGGGAGATCATAAACAGATTTTTTTGCATCTGTATTTACTCTGCAGATGGACACAGAGTCTATTAATGTGAGGCAATTTAGCACTGAGGTCATGGACCCTATACAGATAACAGAGGAGGAAGTGTTTGCTGTCTTGGGGCAAATTAAAGTGGATAAATCCTCAGAGCCTGACAATCTGTTCTCTTGGACCCTATGAGAGGCTATTGCAGAGGCTGTAGTGGAGGTATTTAAAACATCCTTAGCCACAGGTGAAGTGCAAGAGGATTGGAGGATAGCTAATATAATTGCATTGTTTAAGAAAGGCTCTAAGAATAAACTATGAAATTATAGGGTGGTGAATCTGACATCAGTAGTGAGAAAGTTATTGGAAGGTATTGAAAGGGACCAGATACTTAAGTATTTGGATAGACAGGGATTGATAATCAACATGGCTTTGAGCATATTAACTAATTTTATAGAGTTTAATGAGGAAGTTACCAGGAAAGTTGATGAAGGCAAGGTAGAACTTATTGTCTACATGGACTTTAGCAAGACCTTTTTATAAGGGCTCTTTGGAAGGTTGGTCAAGAAGATTTAGTTACCTGGCATTTAAGATGGAAGAAGACAGAGGGTGGTTATAGATAGTTGCCTCTCTGACTGGAGGCCTGTGACTCGAGTTGAGCCACAGATATTAGTTCCAGGTACATTGTTTTTTGTCATCTGTATCAATGAGCTGGATGATAATGTGGTAAAATGGTTCAGCAAATTTGAGATTAATACCAAGATTGGGGGTGTAGTGGATAGCAAGGAAGATGAACAAAGCTTGCAGCAGGATCTGGACCAGCTGGAAAAATGGGTTGAAAAACAGCAAATGGAATGTAATGCATTCTAGTGCGAGGTGTTGCCCTTTGGGAAGACAATCCAGGGTAGGTCCTACACAGTGAACAGTAGGGGACTGAGGACTGTGTAGAACAGAAGGATCTGGGAATACAGATCCATAATTCATTGAAAGTGGGGGTCACAAGGTTGTTTAGAAAGCTTTTGGTACTTTGGCCTTCATAAATCAATGCACTTAGTGCAGGAGTTAGGATGTTATGTTGATATCCTATGATTGTATAAGACCTTGGTGAAGCCTAATTTGGAGTATTGTGTAGAGTTTTGGTTACCTTCCTACAGGAAAGATGTAAATAAGATTGAAAGAGTGCAGAAAAAAATTAAAAGGATGTTGCCAGGATTTGAGGATCTTAGTTATAGAGTAAGATTGGATAGGTTAGGGTTTTATTTCCTAGAATGTAGAAGATTGAGAGGAGATTTGATAGCAGCATTTAAAAATAAGAGGGGTATAGATAGGGTAAATGTAACCAGGTTTACTCCCATTGAGTTTGGGTGACTGCAACTAGAGTCATGGGTTAATTATAAAAGATGAAAAAGTGTAAGGAGAATATGAGGAGTATATTCTTCAGTCAGAGGGTGGTGAGAGTGCAGAATGAGCTGCCAGTACAAGTAATGGATGTGGGGTCGATTTCAACATTTAAGAGAAGTTTGGATAGGTACATGGATGGGAGGGGTTATGGTCTGGGTGCATGTCAACAGGACTAGGCAGATTAATGGTTGGGCAGAGACTAGATGGGCCAAAGAGCCTGTTTCTGTGCTCTATCATTCAGTGGTTTTATCCCCTGGTGTTTTCTGTTCCCTTTATTGAATCCACAAAACTAGTAGGTGCAGAGGGGATGTCAGGGGTAAGTCTTTTATGCAGAGAGTGGTGAGTGTGGAATGGGCTGTCGGCAACTGTCGTGGAAGCCGATTTAATAGGGTGTTTTAAGAAGCTCCTAGATAGGTCAATGGAGTTTAGAAAAATAGAGGGCTATAGGTAACCCCAGGTATTTTTTAAAGTAAGTAGATGTTCAGCACTGCATTGTGGGCTGAAGGGCCTGTATTGTGCTGTAGGTTTTCTATGTTTCTAATTCCCTACAACATTATCAGATGTTGCTTGACGCACCCTGGACACAATCATGGTTAACTTTCCTGGATCCATTAACTGGGGTGTTGGTCGAGGTTAGAGCTGGGTCAGGAGCTCAAAGAGTAGAGCTAGGAAAGGGATATCATGTTAGGGTGAATGCTTTGGAGGATGTTGCCAAAATATAGCCTGGTAAGGAATGGTTTTGCAGGCAGAAGGCTTGTGAGATGGAGGTGAAACAGCAATATTTTCTCTCCACGTACACTACTTCTCTCTGCACTTAAAAAGCAGGTTAAGTATCAGCTGCCAACTTCCTTAGTATTTAAGTGGTTGGATCACCTTATTGAAAATGGCTGGCTGACAGCCATTCCCTGTTTCCGTTCAACCTAGAACTGGATGTTTCCGAATCTCTGATCAAGTTTGAAATGTTTATTATGTGAACAGCTCAGCTTCTCTAATGTGTTAGATTTATTACTATTTAAAATATTAAATGTGACATATACACTATGTTTAACTGCTGCTTGCACTTGATTACCTCACATCACTTCGAGACTGGAAGCAATGGTCAAACACTGCAGAACATAGAATTGGTGTTGTTTATAAGGTCTAAAACATGCAACAGTGATGTGCCTTAAATTATATTTAAATGGACTATCACCTGTCATTGTTCTTTTCTATATTTTTCAATGATTATACCTTATGTAGTATCATTGAAAACAGATATGATTTCTTGATTATAACTAAGAACTCCTTCATGAGTTTCAAATTTTACATATCTTGATTACAAGAAATCCTTGTTAATCTTTTTTTTTATCAGCCACAGTATTGCTTCTCCACCTTCATGAATTAAATTTAGCTTCTGGAACAACTATAATGACTTCAGTGCTAATTTTAACCACCTTTTTAGTCGTATTATTCACTCTTCATTGGAACACTTATATAATTTGTTTCAGCTTGGGCTTAATCTTGTGGAAACTAAGCAGTTATTACTTCAAGCAAAGTAAAAGTGATAGCCATCAACATTAGAAATTAGTAGTCTAGCTGAAGACTGCATACCTACTTTTCCATATTCATTTGCTTCTTGTAACCCATCTCATCATAAGAATAGTTACCCATTAATCTAGCTCTATATTAATGTGGTTTCTTATACCCAATCTAGCAGCTTAAGTAGAATAAACTTGTCATTCTCATCACACCTAGGGCAGGAAGCTAATAATTCATAAGACATTATTCTTATAATATACTGTATCTGACTACCTACAACATTGCCATGAGTTAATCAATAGATTTTGTGAGGAGCCACTAACCACATGATGCTGTTTCATCAGTTCGGTCTCCACAATCATCTTCTAAGTCACACACCCATGACATTGGGATACAACGTCCACTGGAACAGGAAAACTGACTGGATTGGCAAGTCTTCCCTGCAACAAAATCACAGCAGCATGGATCAGTGGATGCCGAAAATTAAAATAACCTTCAGATTATTAAGTTACATTTTTAAGATTCTCCAAGAGTAACCTCAGTTTAGGAGGCTTGTTTTATTTCTAATTAATGATAAGAAGGTTTAACCACACAAATAATACCAGATAGATTTAAGCTATCCTGAAATATAAACAATCATGCAAATCAATCTTGTAGGTTTTGTGCAGAGTCCAAATCCAATTCTTTTCACTCAATGGCAATAAATGCAACAATTGTGGTATCTCATGTGAAAATTGTGTATAATTTATGTTTAATTTATGCTTTTCCTGTGTTTGCTGCTGATATGATGTGCCTGTGATGCCAATACAGGCTTTACAAAGGAGCTGTGCATTCATATACCTGTACTTACAACAATAAACTTGACATTGACATTTAGTGACACAACACACATGTCCTGAATGTGCTCTATTGTAATAAAGCAAACATGATACACTATATGCTTTTTGTCTTAATTTTGATGCTCATTACTCAGAAGAAATATGTGATATGGTCAACCATATTCTAACAAAATCAAACGTTTTTTTTATATTGCAGGTCTAACATGGTGTGTGATGGCATTTCACAGGAACTTTATCAAAAGCAATTTGCTGTCAAAATCAGACGCTCAGCCAGTCAACCAGTATCTGTGGAATGAGAAACAAGTTTAGGTCAGGCAGCCTTCCTCAGAACTGAAATATTGTTTTTTTTTCTGTTTCTGTTTCAGATTCTGGAATCTGCAGTTTCATTTTATTTTCAAATTTGACACCAAGCTGCTTAAGAAGATTTCAAGGTAAAAGGATGAAAGGCTATATGTGGTAGCCACAATATGTGGCAGGTTGAGAGGTTTAGAAAGGGGATTTCATAGATTTGGACCCTTGCAGTTTAACAGATGGCTGACAGTAGGCTAATATTGTATAACAGTCTAATGGTGCAAATACTCCTACAATTTTAGAAATGTTGACAATTATGGAGGCATAGTTCATGTAGATGTTAAGTCTTTTTCCAAGGGTACTGGAGTCTTGAATGAGGAAGTATTTGTCAATGTTGAAAGGGGAAAAGTTTATAGGAAACCTGAGGTGAAACTTTGTCATGGGGGTGGGGGTGGGGGTGGGAAGGAGGGCTGAGGATTTGTAATGAGCTGCCAGAGAAGATGGTTCAGGCAGGTACAATGGTATCATTTGAAAAGTACTGGATAGACACATGGAATTCTGGGGCTGAATGGGATATGGGCGGAATGCAGGAAATTGGGACCAGTTAGGTGGGCATCATAGTTGGCATAGATTTGATGGGCTGAGAGGCCTGTATCCGTGCTATATGAATCAGTAATGTTTCAGAATTGTGGAAGGATTTAAAGGAAACAACAAAATTGTTTTCAATAAAGCATTTTGTTATCTAGCCGCCAATTCACCTAGCACAAAATGATGCCTAGAATGGGAATTTACATTTCCACAGAAAAGATGATTTGAGACTAGTTAAAACTACATTAGCATAATCAGGTCTAGAGGCTTTTAGTGTTTACAGGATAAGGAAAGGGCAAGATATGGTACAGAAATGAGAAAATCTGCAGATGCTGGAAATCCAATGCACACAAAAAATGTTAGGGGAACTCAGCAGGCCAGGCAGCATCTATTGAAAAAAGTATAATTGATATTTCAGGACAAGACCCTTCAGCAGAACTGGGGAAAAGGTTTGTTGAAGGTTTGGTACAGATTTGGATTGGCATTAGATGTTTTAAAGATGATGTTTTGATATAGTTGAAAGTCACCTTGAACCAAATGTAACATCAAGATTATAAACCGAGTTGAGGAAGGTTGGTCTGGGGACAGGGAGTAAGTTAATTACAAATGAAAGATATTTTCTCCATATTTGGTCATCGGGGATTTTGTGCTATGGGATTTGTGGACCTGACACCTTGCAGGGGTGTCAAACTCAAATACACAGTGGGCCAAAATTAAAAAACAAGTCGAGGGCCGGACTGGTTCAGCGTTTATTGCAAAACTTATTGAAATGAATTTATTACACATATTAACCTGGAACTAACAAAGCTTAGGTTATTGCCTACAAAAACAACATTGAACATTAAATAAATAAAAAATCAGTTGCATTTATTTCTTATGGCTTTATCTGCAGCTTTTCCGGAGTAATTTCTAATGAAAACATTTTTCCACAGGCCAACACTCTGTGATTCACACTAGTCTAAGCCAGATACTTGGCATCTCATCTTGGATGCAAGTTCATCAATGTTTGGAGTCAGACTCTGAGCTGAGGAAATCCTCAGAATTGAGTGAAGGTGTTCATCAGAAAGACGACTCCTGTGTGATGTTTTGTTTATCTTCATCAAAGAGAACATTTATTCATACAGATATGTGCTGCCAAACACAGAGAGCATTTGAGCAGCTTGGGTACGCAGCTGGGGCATTGCATCGGGAATGAAACGTAGAAACTGTGCAGCGCCCACCGAGTCATACTTTGCCTTGAGTGTGTCACTACATTGGAGTTCAATCAGCTCCATTTGTATGTTGGTTGGTGCGCTTTCCACATCAGCTGCAAATGGGTTACTGAGCAGTTCAAACCTGCCTTTTTGGGCTTCAAAGTCGGCAAATCGCCGTGTGAAGTCGCAACCAAGTATGCTAAATTTTTCAGCAAACTTTGCACGTGGGAGCACTGCGGTAGAAACCTGTTCTTTCATAGTTTGGCAACACGGAAAATGGCTCAAGTTTTCTTGTTGCATCTGCGTCTCCCACAGGTGCAGCTTGGTTTTAAAAGCCCTCACTGCAGCGTACATGTCTGTGATCACACGACCCCGCCCCTGAAGCTGCAGGTTGAGCGCATTGAGATGGCTCGTGATGTCACACAGAAACACCATTTCACAAAGAAACTTTTTATCCCGGAGCTCTGTTGTGTCTTTCCCTTTGCTTTCCATGAACTGACAGATCTCCTCACGCAACTCAAAACATCTTTTCAGCACTTTTCGTTGGCTTAACCATCGCACCTCTGTGTGATAGGGCAAATCATTATATTCTGAACCCAACTCCTCCAGAAACGACTTGAACTCGCGGTGATTTAAACCTTTGGCTCTTATGAAGTTAACTGCTCGTGTTATGGTACTCATTATATGTTCCATTTTCAAGGCTTTGCCACACAATGATTCCTGGTGTATGATGCAGTGATAAGCTGTCAGCTCACCTGCGCCATTTTCCTCCCGCATCTTCTCCCGGATCCTGCCCACCAATCCACTCTTTTGACCGCACATCGCGGGCGCTCCATCTGTCGTCAGTCCCACAAGTTTATCCCAAGGCAGCCTCATTATATTTACACATCTGGATACTTCTTCAAAGAGATCTTTTCCAGTAGTTGAGCCCTGCATTGATCTTAATCCCAAAAGTTCCTCTGTTACACACAGACTTGAGTCCACTCCACGAATGAAAATTGACAATTGGGCAGTATCAGAAGTGTCCCTGCTCTCATCCACAGCAAGGGAATCTCTTCTCTTCCCCACCAGCTGTTGTTATAGATTGGTGGCAAGCTCACGTACACGGTCAGCAACGGTGTTTCTGCTCAAGCTCACGTTTGAAAATGCTTGCCTTTTATCTGGGCACACGACATCACAAACTTTCATCATGCACTTTTTAACAAATTCTCCCTCGGTAAAGGGCCGGGCTGGTTTAGCAATCTCTGCTGCCACAATAAAACTAGCCTTTACAGCAGCCTCACTTTGTGTTTTGGCTTTTGTGAACATAGCCTGCTGTGACGCCAGACTTCTTTTCAACTCTTCTACCTTCTGGAGCTTCTGTTTCTTGTCCAGATGCTTGTATTTGTCGTGGTGTTTCGTTTCATAGTGTCGTCTTACGTTATATTCTTTAATTACAGCCACACCGTCTCCGCACACAAGACAAACAGGTTTGCCCTTTATATCTGCGAACATATACTCTGCCTCCCACCTGCCTTGAAAACCCGTTTTCAAAGTCCACCTTTCGTTCAGCCATTTTTGGGGTGAGGGATAGCTGAAAGTTGACCACACGTGACTAGCGCCATAAGGATGCTGATGAGAGAGTAAGGCAAGCACGAGAAATGTAATGGCAGTGCATTGTGGGATTTGTAGTATTAGTGGTGCATGCAATATACCGGCAGGCCAGCGCTAATAGAAAAAAAATTTATTCATTAATGATATTCAGGAAATAAACCAGGGAAACCAAATAAACACTAAAAATCCTGAAAACCTGGTGCCTGAATAAACTCAGCATTAGCCATATCATATACCATAGGCGCTTCGATTACTGGGGCCAGCTTTAATAGTAATTAGATATTATCTCGCGGACCAAAGATAATTCCACCGCGGGCCAAATCCGGCCCGCGGGCCTTGAGTTTGACATATATGCCTTACAGACTATAAAATGACTAAGAAAAGTGAAGTTGGGTGTTGTCAGAGAACAAATGAAAACTGTACTACTGGTAGATTGTGTTCCTAATGGACAAGACATAAATAGACAAAGAAACAAGAGGCACACTGGAGCAATTGATATGTGAAGAGCCAAAAGTAACCATCATTGGAGAATTAAGCATATGAAGCAAAATGACCATTTACTAATCAAAAAAAGGTGTAGAGCATCAATTGATCTGTTGAGTTCTTACTGCCAATATTACCCTTTCTTCTTTAAAAATGCTATTAAACATCTTAAACAATTAAACATGCTATTGATGTTAATGTTTCAATCCTTTTTTCAAGTTTTACTGTTTAGTTTCTTCATACTTCTCTAAAATATAGAAAAACCTAATAGCTTCATATTTCAATTCAGTACAGAGAAGTTAATTACCTTCATTAAACTTACTCAAAATTACACAAAAGACAATTAAAATTCTTGCTAGTCAGATTGCAATGAGCCTAGCAAGAATATTAATTGTTCCTTGTGTAATTTTGAAGATAAAAATTTGTATGAAGCAACTTAACCCAATAAAATATCTCAGGGGCTTCAGAGAAAGAGAAAGGAAAAGCAAAATTGACTCTAAGCTCATGAAGCCTGTAGCAGAACTGGGCAACAGTTTCCTAGTGTGGGTACTGGGGAATTTTAGCAAGCCACTGCTTTACCACTGTATTCCATATGAATTCGAGTAGCAGAGTGTTTGAATTCACAGACTGGAACCTATGGAAGTTTGGGACTCCCACATGTGCCTACATTTCATTGCAGAATTGCTAGCATATATCAGCAAGATTGAGCCCTTAAATAGAAAATAATTTCCTGCAAACATTCTTTTTTTTTGATCCCTCATGTGTTACAATGTTTGGCTGTCTCCTGATAGATGACTAACACAAAGCTTATGATATGGAAGATAACTTCAGTAAATTTGTAATAGCTGCCACTTAAGAAGGCTGTATTAACTGGATGGCTGCATGTGGAATATAAAAACATCATTCGATTATACAGATAATATGTTCATATCCGCTTAAGAAAATCATCCCTTTTTATCTTCATATACTGTATGTGTCCTGCCTGACTATATGAGCATAATACTCTGGTTTTAGTATAATCAGCAGTGCAGTTTACATGTGCAAAATTACTATGCAAGGTGCCTTCTCAGTGTATATCAACAGCCATCATTCACTTATTTGAATATCTCTTCTCGATCAAATTGTTATCTTCACATCCGCAAGTCAAAAGGATGTGATTTCAAAAGCTGTGCCAATTCTTCATGCTATACTGAAGGTATGCAACAGGAGCTTCATGAGTATGAAAAAAATGTGAAAGCGGAGGGCTCCTGAATCTAGGAGCAGCACCAAAAACACAGAGGCTACATAGGTATAAAACTAACACAGGAATAAGATGCTGTGCATTAGGAACAATGCAACAGAGAGCTTAAGGACTGCACTGAAGAGAGAGATGTTACATTTCTGGGCAACGAGGGAGACAGAAGCTCTCAAAAATCAATAACATCACAGGAACGAGGCTACATCAGGTTAGAAGAATTACATCAGACAGAGGAAGTACCAGAGCAGAGGTCTAATGGATTCGGGGCTGGTTCTAGAAACAGGGGTTCCATAGGCTTAGAGTCAACCTGATCCTGATGTTTTGATACAAAATGGGAGGTTTCTCTTCAAGAATCATGGTTAAGATGTCCAAGTAGCAATGGAAAGTGCAGGGAGATCAGAATGGGGAAAAGCCCAAGAAAATACAAGGGTGAAAAAGAATAGAGGAAAAGAGAAGGAAGCAAGAACAGAGAAGGAAGTCACTCCAGGTTGTCACATCCACATCTTGCTGTCCCAAAGTTCCTTAACCCTCATCCATCTTTTGATCAGAGATGGGTGTCAGTACCAACATTGCATTCTAGCTCAGTGCACTTGGGGGTGTGGGGGAGAAAGAGAGAGAGAGGGGGGGCGCTGGAGAGCAAGTGTCAAGGAATCAGGGAAGAAGAAGGAGGAGAAGGAAGATTTTCTCATGCTTAGCGTCAAAGTATGTAACAGAGAAAATAGGGTTGTAAAGATAGGGGATAGGTGGTTCTGAGGGAAGGTACAAAGGTTAAGGTAGATTAATAATTGTAGAGGGCAATGAACAAGAAGGGACTCATGGACAGGGAAAATTGGGAGAGGGACAAAAGCAATTAGGTAGGTACTGGGTGTACCAAGGATGCATTAGTAGGCCATAGTAACCTTTATGAATATAGCTGGTCTAACAATTCAATGACAGTCTTGATGTTGTATGGTTTGTTCAAATTAAGGTCTGAGGTTGTTTTCTTGACCCTACTGAGCCCTCTTGATTTCAGTTCACAGTCAAGTGTCTAGCTTTGCCAACAATCGGACCTAAAGGTTATTTGTTAATCAAAAAAAAACACACACACTAATTCTCAGGACAAGGTGGCAACCCTGATAAAATTCTTACACTTGATGGAGAGGGACTTCAGTTGCAAATTTACAACCTCGGTCCTGCTATTTAAGAAGCAGAGTTCATGGCAGGATACCTTATGTGACTCACCACAGTCATGGCCAATTTCAAAACATGAATCAAAATACGTTATCTGTCAAAAATAACGTACTCCCTTGTCCATTCATCCCTCCCCACTGATCTCCCTCTTCGCATTTATCCTTGCAAGCAGAACAAGTGCTACGCTTGCCCCTACACCTCCTCCCTCACTACCGTTCAGGGCCCCAAACAGTCCTTCCAGGTGAGGCGACAATTCACTTGGAATTGTCCATCAAAACAATTGGAATCTCCCAGTGGCCACCCATTTTAATTCCACTTCCCATTCCTATTCCAATATGTCCATCCATGGACTCCTCCACTGTTGGGATAAGGCCACACTTAGGTTGGAGGAGCAAGATCTTATATTCTGTTTGGGTAGCCTCCAACCTAATGGCATGAACTTCGATTTCTCAAACTTCCAGTAATGCTTCTCCCCCCCACCGTCCGGCGCCCTTTCACCAGTTCCCATCCCCTCGTCACTCTCTCATATTATCTCCTTATCCGCCCATCACCTCCCGCTGGTGCTCCATCGCCGTCACCTTTTTTTTCTTTCTTCCATGGCCTTCTGTCTCTTTCACTAATCAGCTTTCCAGCTCTGCTTCATCCCTCCTGCTCCACCTATTGGCTGTCATTTCTTTCTCCCACCCCCCACCTTTCAAATCTACTCCTCAGCA
The DNA here is from genome assembly GCF_030144855.1 of Hypanus sabinus. Classification (NCBI taxonomy): domain Eukaryota; kingdom Metazoa; phylum Chordata; class Chondrichthyes; order Myliobatiformes; family Dasyatidae; genus Hypanus; species Hypanus sabinus. The sequence goes on from NC_082710.1 coordinate 96,022,545, forward strand.
TTCTCTCTCTAGTTCTGCTGAAAGATTTCAGCCTGAAATGTCAACTGTACTTTTTTCCATAGATGCTGCCTGGCCTGCTGAGTTCCTCCAGCATTTTGTGTGTGTGTTGCTTGGATTTCCAGCATCTGTAGATCTTCTTTTATTTAAGAGTCCTTGTGCAGGATCCCTTAAAGGTTAATTTGCAAGCTGAGTCTGCGCTGAGAATGGCAAGTGCAATGTTAGCATTCATTTCAAGAGGACAAGAACATAAAAGCAAAGATGAAAAAGAATCTAGTGCTTTCCCAGTGTATATAATGAATAAACTTTTCTCGTGCTTCCAGCCGGGTATACATTCGAGTTCCAGAAATATAACTAGAGGAAAAAATTTTAACAAAGACATAGGTTTCAATTTAAGTGAGAACTAGATTTTGATTGTAAATGAGGCAAGAGCATGGAAACTTGATTGGATGAGGCCCAACCAATCAGGAGGGATGGATGACACAGGATATAAATACCACTGGACCAGACATCATTCCTGATGACAATGGCAGAGTTTGTCATCAGAACATCAGTTTAAAAGCAAGGATGTAATTTTGAGGCTTTATAAAGCACTGGTGAGGCCTGACCTGGGCTATTGTGAGTAGTTTTGAGCTCCTTATTTTAGAAAGGATGTGCTGAAACTGGAGAGAGTTCAAAGGAGGTTCATGAAAATAATTCCAGGATTGAATAGCTTGTCGTATGAAGAGTGTTTGATGGCTCTGGGCCTGTACTCACTAGAATTCAGAAGAATGAGAGGTGACCTCACTGAAACCCATTGAAAGGCCTTGATAGGATGAATATGGAGAGAATGTATCCTAAAGTGTGACAGAGTAAGACAAGGGGACACAGTTTCAGAATAGAGGGGCATCCTTTTGGATTGGAGACAAAGAGACATTTCTTTAGTCAAGGAGTGGTGAATCTGTGGAATTCTTTGCCACAGGCAGCAGTGGAGGCCAAGTTTTTATGTATATTTAGGACAGAGATTGATAAATTCTTGATAGTTCAGGGCATGAAGGGATATGGGGAGATAGCAGGAGATTGGTGGCAAGAGGAAAATTGGATCAGCCATGATGAAATGACAGAGCCGACTCAATGGGCCAAATGGCCTAATTGTGCTCTTGCATCTTAATGTCTATGGTCTTATTTGTCTTCATAAACCATAGTATTAAATATAGAGATTGGGACGTTATGCTAAAGTTGTATAAGTCATTGATGAGGTCAAATTTGAAGTATTCTGGTTACCTACTTAAAGTAAGTTTGAAAGAGTACAGAGAAAATTTATAAGGATGTTACTGAGACTTGAGGTCCTGACTAATCAGGAAAAGTTGAATATGGTATGACTTTATTCCCTGGAGCACAGAGAATGAAGAGAGATTTAATAGAGGTTTATAAAATTATGCGTGGTATAGACAATGTTAATGCAAGGAAGCTTCTTCCATTGAAATTGGGTGAGACTAAAACTAGAGTTCATAGGTTAAAGGTGTAAGGTCAAATATTTCAGGGGAACCTGAGGAACAACTTCACTCAGAGAGTGGTGCGAATGTGGTAGAGGCAGATACAAGTTAAATCACAATATTGAAGAGAAGTTTGGATAAGTACATGGGTTTGTGTGGTATGGAGGCCTATGGTTGAGGTGCAGGTCAATGTGGCTGCAGAGAATAATAGTGTGGTATGGATCAGATGGGCCAAAGGACCTGTTTCTGTGCTGTAGTTCTCAGACTCTCTCTGCACCTCTTGTTTTTCACAGCTGCTCGTTTATTCCTCTTTAGTTGTTTTTATCAATCAGCCACAGGATGGCAATTTGAAGCCAATTAACTCACAAGCACATAATGGAAGGAACATACCATCTCCAAATGACCTAGTCACCTTATCAAACACCTTCTGCTTCACCTGCTCCAGACACTGTATGATCTTACCATAGCCTCATCACATAACTCAGAACCCAGAGAATTGCGCAGAAGCAAGACATCTGCAATGCTAGGGGCTCCTTAAGAGGTTAAAAATAAAGGTAAGGTATTCCAGCTATAGAGGTGGTGTCTTTTAGATGATGGAAATTATTATATTGCCAATAGATGGATATGGGTATAGATGGGGCACTCAGGCCTGTGCATGGTAATATCAATTGTTTAGATACAATGGGGACATCCTGTGATTAGTCAAGATATTATATGAATGTGTCTTTTACCTTAATAAAAAAACACTTGTGTCTTGTTACAGATATTACAAACAAATGTAATATTTGGATGCAAAAAACAAATGTTTCTTAATTTTCTCCACAAATTACCTGAATGCAATTATACTAATGAACTTGGACACGTATGGTAATATAATGGTTCTTCAGCTGCCTAATGAGTTTAAAAGATAATTGTTACAGGGGCATGATTCACTGTCAATTTTTAATCACATATGAATTTGCACCCTTGAGAGTTTTGCCTTACAGAATTAGTCAATATACTACAATTCAGCTCATGTTTGGTAAACTAGAATGGTAATGACCATTTGTGTACTTTAAAATAAAATATATGGCCCATGAAATAAAGCCAGTCAGAGCATTTGCAATGCAGCAACATTCCTGATACATATAATAACTAACAGAACTAACTTGCTAATTCTGTGCATATTCAACACATTTTTTCCTTAATCTTCGGGAAACTATTGCTTCGGAAACAGCCGCTACAAAGATCAAATTACTGTAACACTATTAATGCTAAGATCAATTGAACAAATAAAAAATTAAGATTCAAAATTGACTACTTTTTTTTAAAAGCAAAGTTTCCTTCCAATTTCCAGTTGGATTGCTCTTGCACCTGTTATTGCAAAATATCATCATCTTAAATAAACTTGCAAATCAATCTCTGTTCAAATGAAAGCTGGTGTAATAATCTATAATTAAAACATGGCTTTCAGGATTTTAGAATCTTTTTGCTCTGAAACAAATTTCTGCTACAGATTTTGTGAATTACTGTGATTTTGAGGTATATGACTGTAGTAAATTAAATTGTCTATTGAGTTGGTGATTCTTGCTATACAGGGGATAATGAATGCTATACGTATACCACACAGGGAGAAAACTATTGACAGTCAGATTTTCCTATAATCAAAGTAGAAATAGTGTTGGAAAACTGCAACAAGTTTTCTAGTTAGGGAATGCAAGATGAAGAATTGTATTCCACTTCTGGCATAATGGTAAACCTGTCAGTGCTTAATTTTGGAGGAAAATCTATTGTGAGCTGGAACTAAGATACTTAGTCTGTCTCATTACTGAGAAATAGCTTCCTGAGCTTAATAAATCAGCTCTGGTGCCAAAGAGCAATGAAACACAAAGAGGTAGAAGCAAGAGTGCTTATCCATTAATACTGTCAGTGGTTGTACTTTTTTTCCCTCTTAAAAGGTTAATTTGACAAGCATAATGATAAGTACTAAGATGATAAGCAGCAAGTGATTAATAGATAGATCTACTACACCTCCCATAACACATTCAATATTTTTGAATTTGCATAGGATGTACATACTCTGCAAATTATTGGCAATATCCATTGTTATAATTTCTGAACAGAGACATGGGAAGGGCAGGATGCAATTATAATATCATTCATATTTAAGATGAAGAACATGAATATGTGAGCTTTTGCTAATTTGTCTCTATTGATATTTTTCACAATGTGAGGTGACTTGATAGGGTGTATAACATGATAAGAGGCACTGATAGAGTCTTTTTTTTCATCCCCAAGGAAGCAATGGCGAATATGAGAGGACATACTTTTAAGGTGAATGGAGGAAAATATAGGGGGGATGTCAAAGGTTTTTTTTTAAGACAGAGTAAGTCTATGGTATGCACAGACAGGAGTGGTGATTGACAAGTTAGGGTCAGTTAAAACACTTTTAGGCACATGGGTAAAGGAAAATATATGGGTATGTGGAAGAGAAGGGTTAGATTGATCTTGGAGCAGGTCAAAAGATCAGCACAACATTGTGGGCTGAAGGGCCTGTACTGTGCTCTACTATTCTACATTCCATGTATTTCACTATTTCACTGGCTCCCCATCCAGCCTTGGGCCACCTAGACAACAGGAATACTTACATCAGGCAGCTGCTTGTTGATTACAACACAGCGTTCAACTCTATCATTCCCTCAGAACTAATCAATGAGCTTCAAAACCTGGGTCTCTGTACCACCCTCTGTAACTAAATCTTCGACTCCCACAAAAGGAGACTCCAGTCAATACAGATCTGAAATAACATCTCCTTGCTGACAATCAACACTGGCTCACCTCAAGGAGATATGCTTAGCTCACTGTCCTACTCTCTCTACATCTATGACTGTCATAGTGCAATCACCATCTATAAGTTTGCCAATGACACAACTGTTGTAGGCAGAATCTCAAATGGTGATGAGTACATATACAGGGATACAATAGATTACCTGCTTGAGTGGTATCACAACACCAACACACTCAACATCAGTAATCTCAAGGAATTGATAGTGGATTTCAGGAAGGGGAAGTTGAGGGGACACAGCTCATCAAGAGGCCAGCAGTAGAAAAAGAGAGCAGTTTCAAGTTCCTGACTTTCACCATCTCTCAAGATCTTTCCTGGGCTCAACATATCAATGCAATTATGAAGAAGGCATGCCAGTGGCTATATTTCATTAGGAGTTTGAGGAGATTTGGTATGTTACCAAAGACCCAGCAGATGTACGATGGACATCATTCTGACTTGTTGCATCACTGTCTAGTATGGAGAAGCCTCTGCACAGGATCCAAAAAAGCTGCAGAGGGTTCTCAAATCAGCTAGCTTGATCATGGTCACTAGCCATCTCAGCATTGAGGATAATTTCAAATGGCAACACCTCAGAAAGGTGGCATCCATCAATAAGAACTCCCACCACGTAAGACATGCCCTCTTCTCATTACTTCTAACAGAAAGGAGGTATGGTAGCCTGAAAATACACACTCAATGTTTGAGGAACAGCTTCTTCCCTTCTGCCATTAGATTTCTGAATGGATACCCCTTGAATACAAACTCAATATTTTTGTACAATTTACTTAATGTTTTAATAAATAGTTAGTCTCGAGAGACCATGGATTTGTGCTTTGGAAAGTTTCCAGGACACAGGACTGGGCAGGGTTGTATGGGAGACCGGCAGTTGCCCATGCTGCAAGTCTCCCCTCTCCACACCACCAATGTTGTCCAAGGGAAGGTCAAGGGCCAATATATCTTGGCACTGGTGTCGTCGCAGAGCAATGTGTGGTTAAGTGCCTTGCTCAAGGACACAACATGCTGCCTTAGCTAAGGCTCGAACTAGCAACCTTCAGATCAGTAGACCAATGCCTTAACCACTTGGCTACGCACCAACACATATATTTCTTACTATAATTTATAGTATATTTTGTGTATTGCACTGCATTGCTGCTGAAAAATGACATTAGTCTTATTATTATTATTATTATTATTATTATTAGTAATAATAAACCTGATTCTGATTCTGAGCTCATCAGCAGAAACTTTAGGTATATTTACATTCCACATGGAAAGAAAACACAGAAGCTATGACTGTATTCTTAGAAAATTAGCACTTTTTGACTTCACAGTTATGAGCTAAAGGGTTCATCTAGAACTGGAGGAAAGAAAAAGGAAAAAAAAGAGCAACTGTAATGATACTATTTAAGTCCTGGATAGTGGGTGAAGATATGTCAGCCAAGATGGTGGTTAGCACAACACTTCATAGTACAGTTGTCACAGGTGCAATACCCTCCGCTGCCTGTAAGGAGTTTGTACTTTCTCCCTGTGACTGAATTGGTTTCCTCCAGGTGCTCCAGTTTCCTCCCACAGTCCAGAGATGTACTAGCTGGTAGGTTAATTGGTCATTGTAAATTGTCCCATGATAAGTCTAGGGTTAAAATATGGGTTGCTTGGTTGTGCGGCTTGAAGGTCCAGAAAGACTTATTCCATGATGTATCTCAATAACTAACTAACTAAATAAATAAAATCAGACCCTCCAGAGCTACAGTTTTCTGCACAAATCGCATCTACTAAGGCATTGTTGTTTTGGTTCTAGACTTTCAAGCCATCTTTTTCTTGCACTCCACATTTGTTCATGATATTCCTGACACAGACTACAATGCTAATGTAATATGCAGCTAAGAGAATTATCCTCCTGAATTCTCTTTCACTATGAAGGTTTCGGAAAAGTCAGTGGGGACGCATGTACAAAGCAGAGTTAGCAAAGTAAATGTGGTAATTTCACAGTAGGCTCAGTTCTGCTTTTATTCTTTCTGGAATCAGATTTGGTTTGTAAAATCACCAGAGGTTCCCTATAATTATGAAATAACAAATTGAATGCAGGGGCATTGCACACAATCCAAAAATGTTTCACTAATCAAAGTTGAGCCAAATGCACCCAGGGAATTAATTATTCTGCCAAAGTTAAAGCCATACAATATATTTTTAAGGAACAGAAATATTGAGCCAATATACTATAGAGATTTAATATAAATAGGGTTTACTGTATTATTTAATTTTATAAAGTATCAGAGGGATACAACACAAAAGCAGGACCTTTAGCATATCAAATCCACAACAGCAATAAGTCACCCATTTTACTCTAATCCTATGTGCTCTTCAAGTCCCCCACACCATCACCCTCAGATCCTTCCACCCACCCATAAAAGAGGTACAAACGACATTAGCCACTTAACCTATATCCCGCACGTCTTGAAAGAAACTAATGCAGTCACATGGACAATGTACTAACTCCACACAGACATCACCCAAAGTTAGGACTGAATTCAGTTATTGGCACTGCGAGTCAGCAGCTCAACCATCTGGGCCACTGGGCTGCCCAAATTGCAATCTATGATGAATGCAATGGAAAATGCTTGAAATCATGGACAATAATGAAGACCATGGTAATGCATCACGGTTGAACCACTAAGGTTATAATTATTAATTTACAATGTAAAATTATGTTAATTCTACAAGCATATTGTTACGGAATTAATTATTGCAATTACAAGGTTGAAGTAATGTTTTATCAGCCTCAAAAAGCCTCATAGCTTTTTTAAAAATTATCATTAATTATGCACAATATTCATTTCTAAGAAATACTGCACACTCACTATATTTCATAAATCATTATGGCATGAGTTACAGAAAGCAACAGCAGGAAGAGACAAGTGGATATTTTATACAATGAGGTTTGCACTGCTTTTTAGAGATTATGTCCTCTTTTCCAAATGTACTATTGAACAAATTATACCTGGGCCTTGCTAATAATTTATCATTTTAAAATTTTCGGTAAAACCAGATTCAATTACACAACATATAGCCCCTACTAAAGCTAACTATTATGACCGACTACAAATTTTGTATCCTCTATGTTCCTTACAGTAAACCATTATTTAAAGACAAACACTATAATCAATATTGCTTCATTCTTACAATAAAAGCATGTTTGAGTTTATATTTCAAGTTCAAGTTTATTGAGATTCAGCAATATATATACATATACTGCCAAATGAAACAATGTTCCTCTAGACCACAGTGCACAATACTGTACATATAACTCACATACAACACATAATATTACCACAAATAAATTAACAAATAATAAGGTGCATTTACTATACTAGTTAAAGTGTAAATGGTATAACAGCACAGGTGCTTCATTCATGATGAGACCTGCGTGGTGGTAGGTAGTTCATTGGTCTCACAGCGTGGGAGAATAAACTGTTTCTCATCCTAACAATCCTTGTCTTAATGCTACGGTACTTCCTGCCTGATGGTATGGGGTCAAAGAGACTATTGGATGGATAGGAGGGATTGCTGACAATGCTAATGACTTTGTGTACACAGCACTCCTGCTAAATATCCCAGTTGGGTGGAAGAGAGATCCTGATGATCCTCTCAATAGACCTCACATTCTTTTGTAGGCTCTTGTATTCAGATGCCTTATAGATTGTAATAAAGCATCTTAAAATAATTATAGCAAAATAAATCAACATATTACTCTTGTATATTCTTAAATTTCCAACAATAGTTCTATTTTATTTGGCTTGGAAGACAAGATAGTAATGGAAGAAAAATATGTTTTAAGCTTGGTTCAAAGCTCCAGCTCTATCTAGCTTTTCAGGTTATATATAAATAAGTGGGAGAAATTACCTGAACACATTTCATTTGATTCATCCTCTTTGTTGGCACAATCATTAGCTCCATCACAAAGCCATCTTTTAGGGATGCAGCGATTATTTTGGCATCTGAAGTGATTAGCAGGACAAGTACTATTGTCTGGAAGATGAATAATTATAGCCAATCAGTTAAACCTAAAACTGTAAATAATATCTTAACTAATGCAATTTATAACTGTTGTATTAAGCTATGATGAACTGATAGATGAAATATTCATTGCCTTAGGTTTGACATAGTTATTTCAAATGAATTGTTATTTCTACACTAAACATTTTCTCATAATTTTACTGTCACTATCGGTAGTCTAGGTCCGTGCAATATTAAAATACTGAGCTTTATAACAATTGCAAGCCACATTCCAATGATTGATTTACCAGCTATTAAATGAATGCTTATTACTTTTCGATTATCCCTGGTGCTTGTCAGACCACTGTCATTTGATCCACAAAATGCAAATGGACAAAAATAAAAAAAATATATATATATATGTATACAGAACAGATCTGCTGTGTCATTAAGCTGAAAATTATTTTTGATGAATTGGAGCAGCAGAACACTAAATTACTATACTCGCATCCCAAAGTAGATAATTGCATGCAAAATTAGACAAGCAACTTCAGACACTGAAAGAGCTTGCCGAGAATTTGATTCAAAATAGAAAAGCGGATCTAAGAAAAATGTTACCAGATCATCTGTACACAAAAGTAAGAATGTAATAAGCCATACATAAATCATTTTATTGCAATTTTTTTAAAATTAAGAAAAGACAGTCGTCATTTGAAACTTACAGCAAATATCTTGATCCTCATCACTACCATCGAAGCAGTCATTGTCTCCATCACATTTCCAACGTTCTTGAATGCATCTTCCATTTCTACAGGCAAACTCTCCAAAATGGCACTGCTGATGATTGGGTGGACCAGACTTCACTAGAAAAATGTAGGGTAATAAATATGGTATTAGATGCAATCAATAAAATACCAGAGACAAGAGTTTTCTCTAATTTACATTGTAAAGAGCAACGTAATCCACTAAGCAGATTGTGAAAGCAGAAATGACCAGGAATTTTAAATGTAAGTTTTGTCCAGATTAATTAAAACTGCATGACAGGAAAATTATAGTCTTATTTCATAAACTCATACAATTTACAGAATCAATTTTCATGAGGAAAATTTCCTCAGGGAAACATCGCACTTTTTTCCCACAGAAATGAAGAGCCAGGGAAATCACATCTATACACATTTTAGTTCTTAGTTTGATGAGCATGAAATGCTAAGGTTTATTAAACATTATTCAGACCATCCTTGGATTATTGTGAGCAGCTTTGAAGCACTTATTTAGAAAAGAAGTGCTGGATTTGGAGAGGGTCTAGAGGAGGTTCACGAGAATAATTCTGGAAATGAAAGGTTCAATGTATGAGGAGTGTTTGATGACTGTGGGCCTCTACTAGCTGTAGTTTAAAGGAATGTGGGGGGGGATCTCATAGAAACCTATCGAATATTGAAAGGTTCAGATGGAGTGGATGTGCTGATGATATTCCCTATAGTGGGGGTGTTTAGGACCTAAGGACACAGCCTCAACATAGAGGGACGTCCATTTAGAACAGAGATGAGGAGGAATTTCTTTTGCTAGGTTTTGGCAAATCTGTGAAATTCATTTCCACAGACAGATGTGGAGACAAATTAATTTGGTATACTTAAAAAAGGAGGTTGATAGATTCTTGATTAGGCAGGGCATCAAAGATGGGGAAAAAGCAGGAGAACAGGGTTGTGGCGGGGTGGGGGGGGATAATAAATCAGCCATGATGGATTGGCAGAACAGGCCCATTGGGCCAATTGGCTTAATTCTGCTCCTATATCTTCTAGAAATCACCTATTTAGAGCTTAGCATCAAAGGATATACTTTGTATCAAAAGGCCAGGCAGGAAGACATAGGTGGTGGTGTGGTTCTGTTAGTAAGAGATGGAATTATATCTTTTGAAAGAGGCGACACAGGGTCAGAAAATGTTGAATCTTGTGGGTAGAGTTAGTAATCTGCAAGGAGAAATAGAACATTCTGGGAATCATACATAGGCCTCAAATAGTAGCCAAGATATGGGCTTGAGATTACAAACAGCTGGAAAAGGAAAGTGTAATGACACAATTGTAAGGGGGGACTTCAATACGCAAGGGGATTGGGAAAACCAGGTTGTTGTCAGGTCACAAGAGAGGGAATTTGTTGAATGCTCACAAGGCAGCCTTTTAGAGAATTTTGTGCTTGAGATAACTCAGGGAAAGGCTATCTTAGATTAGGTGTTGTGTAATAACCGAGCTCTTATTAAAGGAACCCATAGGAGGCAGTGATCATAATATGATTGAATTCATACTGCAATTTAACAGAGAGAAGCATAAGTCACTTATCAGCTTCAGAATGGAATAAAGGGAATTATAGAGGCATGAGAGAGAAGCTTCCCAGGTGGATTGGAGGAGGTTATTGGTGTGGATGACAGCAGACCAGAGATGGCTGAAGTTTCTAGGAATATTTCACAAGACGCAGGATAGATATGTCCCACAGAAGAAGTTCTCAAATGGCAGGGGTAGGCAACTGTAGCTGACAAGGAAAGTTAAGGACTGCATAAATTGGATGGTTAATTGGATTAGTAAGTATGCTGATGATACTAAGGTAGGAGGTGTTGTGGATAATGAGGTGGGTTTTCAAAGCTTGCAGGGAGATTTATGCTGGTCAGAAGAATGGGCTGAACGTTGGCAGATGGAGTTTAATGCTGAAAAGTGTGAGGTTCTACATTTTGGCAGGAATAATCCAAATAGAACATACAGAGTAAATGGTAGGGCATTGAGGAATGCAGAGGAACAGAGAGATCTAGGAATAACAGTGCATAGTTCCCTGACGGTGGAGTCTCATGTAGATAGGGTGGTGAAGAAGGCTTTTGGAATGCTGGTCTTTATAAATCAAAGCATTGAGTACAGAAGTTGGGATGTAATGTTAAAATTGTACAAGGCATTGGTAAGGCCAAATTTGGAATATTGTGTGCAGTTCTGGTCACCGAATTATAGGAAAGATATCAATAAATTAGAGAGAGTGCAGAGACGATTTACTAGGATGTTTCCTGGGTTTCAGCACTTAAGTTACAGAGAAAGGTTCAACAAGTTAGGTCTCTATTCATTGGAGCGTAGAAGGTTGAGGGGGGACTTGATCGAGGTATTTAAAATTTTGAGAGGGATAGATAGAGTTGACGTGAATAGGCTGTTTCCATTGAGAGTAGGGGAGATTCAAACAAAAGGACATGATTTGAGAGTTAGGGGGCAGAAGTTTAAGGGAAACACGAGGGGGTATTTCTTTACTCAGAGAGTGATAGCTGTGTGGAATGAGCTTCCTGTAGAAGTAGTAGAGGCCAGTTCAGTTGTGTCATTTAAGGTAAAATTGGATAGGTATATGGATAGGAAAGGAGTGGAGGGTTATGGGCTGAGTGCGGGTAGGTGGGACTAGGTGAGATTAAGAGTTCGGCACTGACTAGGAGGGCCAAGATGGCCTGTTTCCGTGCTGTGATTGTTATATGGTTATATAAAAGACAAGGAAAGGGCATATAAGATAACAAAAGTGAGTGAGAAGTTGGATGATTGTGAAGCTTTCAACATCCAAAAAAAAAGGCAATTAAAAAAGCATTAAGAAGGGAAAGGATGAAATATGAGGGCAAACTAGCCAATAATATAAAACAGGATACCAAAAGATTTTTCAGTTAAATAAAGAGTAAAAAAGAGATGTGAGTTGCTATTGGACCACTGGAAAATGATGCTGGTGAGGTAGTAATGGGGGGACAAAGAAATGGCTAATGAACTTAATAGGTACTTTAATCAGTCTTCACTGTGGAAGACACTAGCAGTGTGCCAGAGGTCCATGAGTGTCAGGGAGCAGGAGTGAGTGTCATTGCTATTACAAAGAAAAAGTGCTAGGCAAACTGAAAGATCTTAAATTGGATAAGTCACCTGGACCAGATAGACTACATCCCAAAGTCCTGAGAGAGGTTGCTAAAGAGATAACAGATGCATTGGTGATGATCTTTCAAGAATCACTTGATTCAGGCATGTCCCAGAGAACTGGAAGATTGCAAATATCACTCCACTCCATAAGGGAGGAAGGTAAAAGAAAGTAAATTATAGGCCAGTTAGCCTAACCTCAGTGGTAGGGAAAGTGTTGGAGTCTATTATTAAGGATGAGGTTTCAGGGTACTTGGAGACTAATGATAAAATAAGTCAAAGTCAGCATAGTTTCTCTAAAGGGAAATGTTGCCTGACAAATCTGTTAGAGTTCTTTGAGGAAGTAACCAGCAGGGTGGACAAAGGGTGGATGTCACCTACTTGGATTTTCAGAATGCACTTGATCAGGTGCCACACATAAGAATACTTAACAAGATAAAATCCTATGGCGTTAAAGGAAAGATACTGGCATGGATAGAGGAATGGCTGACAGGTAGGAGGCAGTGAGTGGGAATAAAAGGGACCTTTTCTTGTTGGCTGCTAGTGACTACTGGTGTTCCTCAGGGGTTAGGATTGGGACCTCTACTTTTCACATTGTTGATCAGTGATTTGGATAATGGAATTGATGGCCTTGTGGCAAAGTTTTCAGATGATACGAATAACAGGTGAAGGAGTAGGTAGTGCTGAAGAAGCAATGTGATTGCAGCAGGACTTAGACAAATTGGAAGAATGGGCAAAAAAGTGACAGATAGAATACAGTGTTGGGAAATGTACAATAATGCATTTTGGTAAAAGGAACAATAGTATGGACTATTATCTAAATGGGAAGAAAATTCAAACATCAGAGGTGCAAAAGGACTTAGGAGTCCTTGTGCAAGATTTTCAGAAAGTTAATTTACAGGTTGAGTCTGTGGTAGAGAAGGCAAATACAATGTTGGCATTTATTTCAAGGGGAATAGAATATAAAAACAAGGAGCCATGCTGAAGCTTTATAAGACACTAGGTAGGCCGCATATGGAGTATTGTCAACAGTTTTGGGTCAGAAATCATATCTCAGAAAGGATGTGTTGTCATTGTAGAGAGTCCAGAGGAATTTCATGAGCCTGATTCCAGCAATGAAGGGTTTAACATCTGAAGAATGTTTAGCAGCTTTGGACCTGTACTCACTGGAAGTTAGAAGGATGCAGGGAAGTCTCATTGAAATCTACTGAATGTTGAAAGGACTAGATAGGGTAGATGTGGAGAGTATGTTTCTGATGGTGGGGGTGTCCTGAATTAGAGGGCACAGCCTCAAAATTGAATGGCGGCCTTTTAGAGTAGAGGTAATGAGGATTTTTTTTTTTAGCCAGAGAGAAACAGATCTGTGAAATGCTCTGCCACAGACTGTGGTGTAGGTCAAGTCCTTGTGTATATTTAAGGCTGATGTTGATCATTTCCTGATTGATCAGGGCATCAAGGATATGGCAAGAGGCAGGTGTATGGGGTTGAGTAGGATCCAGGATCAGCCATGATGGAATGGTGCAGCAGACTCGATGGGCTGAATAGCCAAATTCTGTCCCCATGCCTTATGGTCTTATGGTCTATATGTTGAACCTTGATCATAATAAAACATCAAATAACTGTCTATAATTTACATGAGACTTCTGCTCCAGAGAAATTGTAGATTGAAAGCTAAGAACCTGTTGGTATTTTGCAGTAAAGATGGACAATGAATGAACCACACAGAAGGTGGACAGTGATAGATCACAAACCCAAATTCCAGAACGTGTTGCTAATTGAGCTGTGCTTACATGATCCTAATCAAAATCATTTTTTGTTTGGCTTTGGTGAACTTATTGTCTGAAGACACCTTAGTCCACAACGTAAATGCAGCAAGGAAATGTGAACATTTCTGAATGTACCCACCATTTAGTAAAAGCCAAATGCTGATAAAGATTATCATGTAATAAAAGATTATTAAAAGTAATTAAATACAAAACAAAAATAATGTAAAATCCTACAAAATACTGGAGGATCTCAGTACGTCGGGCAGTATCAATGGAGGTTAATAAACAGTGAACAATTAATCAGCTGTGGAACGGAGGGTAGGAGGTTGAATGTTGAATAAGAAGGAAGGGAATTGGAAGGAGTACAATCTGGAAGGTGACAAGTGGGAACAGGTGAGGGGGAAATTAGGTGATGATGTGAGAACTGGGGAGATGACAGTTGGCAGGGTGAATTTAAAGGAAGCTGACAGCAGACAACAGGGGAATAAAGGAAAGGAGATAGGAGACCAGAGGGATGGAGTGGGAAGGTCACGAGAGTGGTAGAAGAGGAGAGAAGGATTGAGAGGCCCACCAGAATGGGGCAAAAAACTAAAATGGGGTGGGGTGGGGGAAGGAACCAGAGAGCATGGTTGCTGAAAGTTAGAGAAATCCATTCTCATGCCATCAGGTTGGAGACAATCCAAGTGGAATTTGAGGTATTGCTTCTGCAACCTGATAGTGCTGATATCATTGAGAAAGAACCCAGAAAGAAAGAAATCAAATCAATAATTTAAAAATACATATTAAAATATTTTATTGCATGCCAAATCGAGCTTGGAATGAACATATGAAATGGAGGTCAAATATGAAGGTCAAAGGTTCAAAGGTTCATTTTATAGCCAAGTATGCCATGTATGGTAGACAACCGATATCAGTCTTCTCCAAATAGCCATGGGAGTTGCAGAAAATAAATTCCATTACCTCCCAACATGAAAAAAAGAAACAAATCTTGCAAACCCCAAATGTCCCTTACAAAAAACAGCAATGATAACAGCATATCCCTTGCCTCCACCCCCGCAGAAAAAACCCCAACATAAAATGGGAAAAATAAACATTTTAGATAAATATTTTTTTTTAATTTAGAGACTTAAGTATTCTTCTGAGGAAATTACAATGTATGAACATCAGTCTGATATTTTGGGCTCGATGGTGCAGTAATTATGCACCATTTAAAAACAGTCTGAATGCAAGAATGTATTTAAAAGAGTTTGTAGATAGTTTCATTTGACACCAATTCAAATATCTTCCATTGTTTCAAAGAGGATGACTGTAATCATCACAGCTGGTGAAGCAGAAGTTGAAACAATTACTGCCTCTTCAGGAGATATCCTAAAACTGAGTCCTGAAGGAAAATGGGATTGAGAGAGATAATAAAGCAACCATGATGGGATGGCACAGAAAACTTGATGGGCAGAATGGCCTAATTCTGCTCTTATGTCTTACGGGCTTATGGTCTAACTGCTGTCCAGTTGAAAGTGAATGAAGACACAGACCAATTATTTCACATCACTGCATGAATTGAACATTTAAGATTAATGGCTATGAGCGATCTGCTTTATTTAAGTTTTACACTTTATTAACGAGGTCTATGAAATAACTGTCAGTTAGAGGACTAAACAATCTTGATATGCTGAACACATGATCACCATACACCACCTTGTCCAGTGATCCTGCCCCATTTAAAATTATGAAAGAGTTCAACGGTGTACATATTGAGATGTATTCATGGATCATATGTAGCATGTCATTGATAAATCCAATTAGTAAACCTTCCAAGATTAACAATACGGAGGTTGATACCACATGGAATGACTGGGATGAAATATGTAGCTGAACGTAATGGGAAGCTGGATAAAAATATGAAAGAAGGAGGAAGGTAAGATTAAGTAAAACATAGTCAGCTCAGTTAGAGTTTAAACATCAGAATCAGAATCAGATTTATTATCACTGGCATCTGTTATGAAATTTGTTAACTTAATGACAGCAGTACAATGCAATACACAATATAGGGAACAAGAAAAGTGATGCAATTACAGTAAGTATATACGAGGGGTGACTGATAAGTTTGTGGCCTAAGGTAGAAGGAGATGACTATACAGCTACCGTTACATGCACGCACAGTTCAACCTTTTAAGTGAAAATGCAGAAAGTTTGAAGTTAGTAACTCATCTCCTTCCACCATAGGCCACGAACTTATCAATCACCCCATGCTGTGGACCACTTCTGGAGGTCCAAGTCGCCGACTTCTACTAAGAAGAGATCTGTATGCTCCACGACTGTTGGACTAAGTGTGCAAATGTAGGAAAAATAAATGTGCTAGGTTTTCTTTTTTTTATAAAATTTCCTTTATTGAATTTTCAAATAGGTTACAGAAGAGAAAAAAAATTATGAAAAAAAATTATCAACCCTTCTCCCCTCCCCCTTAACACATCCCTATAGAAAGAGAAAAAAAAAAGAGTGAAGAAAAAAGAAAGAAAGAAAGAGTGCCTGGATATCGGAAGATCCCCACATATTCCATGGAGTTCATAATAGCTTTAGTATATATATTTATTTCTTTCCCCAGATAACCAATAACTTTATCTTTGGAGCACCTATATATTTAATCCTATCTTTTGTAAATAAGGGCGCCAAACTTTTGGAAATATTTCATATTTATCTCTTAAATTATAAGTAATTTTTTCAAGTGGAATGCAGCTAAAAATTTCATTCTTCCAACGATCTATACTTAAATATGAATCCGATTTCCTAGTAACTGCAATAGCCTTTTTGGCTACTGCCAATGCAATTTTTATGAATTCTTTCTGATATTTATTCAGTTTGGATTTTGGTTTTATCCCTTCAATATCGCCTAGTAAAAATAAAGTTGGATTATGTGGAAGTTGTGTTCCAATAATTTCTTCCAATAAAATTATTACATTTGTCCAAAAAAGTTGAATTTTAAAACAAGACCAAGTAGAGTGTAAAAAAGTACCAATTTCTTGATTACATCAGAAACATTGATCAGATAAATTTGGGTTTAATTTATTTATTTTTTGTGGTGTAATATATAATTGACATAAAAAATTATATTGCACTAATCTTAACTGGACATTTGTTGTATTTGTCGTACTGTCAAAACATAGTCTTGACCAACCTATTTCTTCAATTTTAGTATTCAAATCAGTTTCCCATTTTTGTCTTGACTTATGAATTCCTTGTTTAATTGCCTGTTTTTGAATCAAACTATACATACAAGAAACAAATTTTTTAATTTTCCCTTTTTGAATTAAAGTTTCTATTTCATTAGGTTTCGGTAATAACATTGTTTGACCCAATTTATCTCTTAAATAAGCCCTTAATTGGAAATAACAAAAAAGAGTGTCTTCTAAAATTGACTCCTTTTACCTTAGGCTACAAACTTATCAATCACCCCTCGTATAAGAATATTAAATAGTTAAATTAAGAATAGTCCAATAACAGAAGTAACACAAGTGAGGTGGTATTCATGGGTTCAGTGTCCATTTAGGAATTGGATGGCAGAAGGGAAGAAACTCTTCCTGAATCACTGAGTGCGTGCCTTCAGGCTTCTGAACTTCTTTCCTGATGGTAACAGTGAGAAGAGGGCATGTCCTGTGTGATGGTTGTCCTTAATAACAGACACAGCCTTTCTGAGACACCACTCTTTGAAGATGACTTGGGTGCTACAGAGGCTAGTACCCAAGATGAAGCTGACTAATTTTACAACTTTCTGCATCTTCTTTCCATCCTGTGCAGTAGCCACCCACCCCCCCCCCAAAACCAGACAGTTTGCAGCCTGTTAGAATGCTCTCCACAGTACCTCTGTAGAAGTTTGAGTAACTTAGGTGACAAAGCAAATCTCCTCAAACTTCTAATGAAATATAACCACTGTCTTGCCTTATTTATAGCTGCATCGATATGCTGGGACCAAGTTAGAACCTCAGCGATCTTGACACCTAGGATATTGAAATTACTCACTCTCTCCACCTCTGATCCTTCTATGAGGATTGGTTTGTGATCCCTCATCCTACCCTTTCTGAAGTCCACAATCAGCTTTTTGGTCTTATTGATGTTGAGCTCAAGGTTTTTGCTGCAACACCACTCAACTATCTGTTGTATCTTGCACCTGTATGCTCTCTCATCTGTATCTGAGATTCTGTCAATGGTTATATTATCAGAAAATTTATAGATGACATTTGAGCTAAGCCTAGTCACGCAGTCATGGTTATTGTGAGAGTAGAGCAATACATCCCTGAGGTACACCAGTGTTGATTGTCAGCGAGGAGGAGATACTATTACCAATCTGCACAGATTGTTGTCTTCCGTTTAGGAAGTCAGGCTGTCACGCTAGGTTCGGACATGGTCCAAGTGTGGAGTAAGAGACACTGATGCGGGTCGATAGTTTACCGACTTTAATGCAAACTGTGTTACAAGAAAAGAAAACAATAAATGCTTGGCCAAACAGGGACATTAACTAAAACTTTCAATTGGAAAACAAAGCCCACACTGCGGCTGAAAAGAACAACTAAGAATAAAACGAATACTAGTAGTCATCAGATTCAACAGTTCAATTTCTCAGGCAAGACAGAACACAGGCAGTGAAGTGTTGCTGTGTCCAAGTCTCGACAAATACCACAACAGAATTAATGGAGTTAAATACTATCAAAGTGAAATAATAATTAGCTGACATATGCACATTCACAAGTGCAATTGCTGCCTCTGATGTGCTGCCAAATCTGTGGTTGTGACACAAAGATCCAATTGCAGAGAGAGGTACAGAGGCCCAAGTTCCATAGCTTATCGATCTAGACTGTAAGAATAATGGTGTGAAACATTGAGGTATAGTCAACATACTGTATCCTGATATAGGTGTTTATATTGCCCAGCTGATCTAAAGCTGTGTGAAGAGCCTTTGAGATTGTGACTGCTTTAGGTCTATTGCGGCGATAGGCCAATTATAGCAGGTCCAATTTCCTGCTGAGGTAGGATTTGATTCTGGCCGTGTCCAACCTCTCAAAGCATTTCATCACTATAGATGTGAGTGCTACTGGATGATATTCATTGAGGCAGTTCACTCTACTTTTCTTTGGCACTGGTATAATTGTTGCCCTTTTGAAACAGGTGAGAACTTCTGACCATATCACAGAACAGCTGGATTGAATAAGCTGATGCTATGTCATTTACATAATTATTAGTAAAATTGGCATTTCTGAATTTATTTGTGAGCCTCCACTAAAGTTGAAAAGGGGCAATAATTCTTTAACAAATTGATAAACCCAAGTTATCTGGCAGAGGTTCACAGATAGACTCCTGCAAACAGTACCAATCTCTGCCAGCCTCCTAACTATCTCTCTTTTAGTAGTGACTTTCCACAGACAGTACATTCATTGACGGATACCAGTGGAAATAATCTGCACCTTCATCTTTACAACTCAAAGTTGTAATAGACATTTTTTTTGGTTGAAATGCTGTACTTCGTTTGAAAAAGTTACTGCTGTGAAGCACTGGGAATTAGTAACATGCTAAAACTACTCACCAGGTGATCACAGCAATGTTCACTGTTCTTTCAGGGGGTGTGAGCTTTGCAGGCTGAACCAGCATTCATCTGCCCTTCCCTAGCACCCTTCAGTGAGCTGCCTTCCTGAATTGCTGCAGGTATTAGGCAGAGAGTTCCAGTGGTTTGACTGAGCTAGGTTGTAGGAACAGCAGTGAATCTCCAACTCAGAAATGTGTGGTGGTGTTCTTGTGCTTTACCTGTTCTTTCCCTTCTAGCTGATAGAAGTCAGGGGTTTGGAAGCTACAGTCTAAGGAGTCTTGCTGAGGTGCTCCATTGCACCCCGTAGATGTTACAAACTGCTGCTTCTGTGCATTAGTGGTGGAATGAGTGAATGGTTGTGGACGGGGTGCCTGTCAAGAAGCCTTTTGTGTCCTATGCATTGTCAAGCTTCAGAATCAGAACCAGATTTATTATCATTAACTTACATGATGTGAAATTTGTAGCTTCATGGCAGCAGTACTGTGCAAAAACATAAAACTTGCTATAAATATAAATAGTGCAAATAAAAATAATAACAATTGTTTAAGTGGAGTATACTCCATCACTTTTCTGTTTTTCATGTTGCATGCATTCCTGGATTTTGGTTATTCCTTCTTCCTTGTTGTTTTTTTGTGGTTTGATTGGGACAATCGATATGGATTGGGGCAAGTCAGCATGCCCAGTTTGGCTGGCAGTGCGGTGCTGAAGTGAACAAAACAGAAAGCTACTAGTTTGATGTTTGGTATTCTGTGTGTTGATTACTTGCTTTCTGCTGTCTGTAAATTTGCTTTTCCTATGCACATTGCGTGTTCAATGTTTTTTTTGAACAGGTTCCATGGTGTTTCTTTGTTTTGTGGCTGCCTGCAGGATGACGAATCTCAGAGCTGTATTCTGTACACAGACATTGATAATACATGTACTTAAAATTGTTGAATGTTTCAATTTGAGCCTTGTAGATGGTGGCAGGCTTTGGGAAATTAGGTAGCGAGTTACTCACTGCAAGATTCCTCATCTCTGACCTGCTATTGTAGCTGCATTATATATCTAGTGATTCCAGTCTTACAGTAATATCCAGGATATTAATAGTGAGGGGTTTGGTGGTGGTAATGCCATTGACTGTCTGGAAGTGATAACTAGATCTTCACTTGTTAAATATTGACATTGTGCTCTAAGGTGTGTATGTTACTTGTTCATGTTAGCATAGTTTTGAATAATTTCCAGGTGTTACAGAATTGAAAAGTATACTTGATTAAAAGGAGAGTTTCATGGTTGTTTGGGCTTTTTCCGGCAGCTCAGTGAATGACAGGAGCAGGCCACAGCAATGAGGTTGCTCGCAGGTTGGTAGCACTTGTTTAAAAGTACAAAACGGAGAAGTGGGGAGGCGATTGTTGGGAGTAGGCTAGCGGTGAGAGTAGGCTTTGGCTCAGAGAAGTGTTATTCTGCATCTCTGTTTTAAATGGACACCTCTTTATCCTGATGCTCTACCCTCCTGTCCTAGACTCTCCCACCATAGGAAACAACCTTTCCATCTCTACAAATGGTATGTTGCCTCCCAGGTGCCAGGGTCAGGGACATCTCAGATCGTGATCATGTCCACTGCACTTGACAGGAGGAGGGAGAGCAGGCAGATGTCTTGGTGCATGTTGGTTCCAATGAGATAGGAAGGACATCAAAGAGGTCCTGGAAAAAGAATTTAGAGAGCTAGACAGAAAGCTGACAAACAGGACCTCCAAGGTAGTAATTTCTGGGTTGCTGCCTGTGCCAAACATCAGTGAGGGCAGAAACAGGATGATATGGCAAATTAATGTGTAATTGAGAAGTTGGTACAGGAGACAGGGCTTCAGGTACTTGGATTATTGGGATCTCTTCTGGGGGAGGTATGACCTGTACAACAGTGATGGATTACAACTGAACCCAAGGGGGGACGTTTGTTAAAGCTGTTGGTGTAGGTTTAAACTAATTTGGCAGGGGGAGAGAACTGGAAGGAAGGGACTTAGGATAGGACAAATGGTTAAAAAAAAAAGGCAAAGCTAGCATACAGTCAGATTGTAAGGAAGGACAGGATGATAATAGGACAAAATTGCAGCCAGCAGGATGAGAACCAATGCATTACGGATGCAGAATCAAAAGGGGTAGCAAATACAGTACTCAAAGTGTTATATCTCAATGTATGGAGTAAAAGAAATAAGGTGGGTGATCTTGTTACACTATTACAGATAGTCAGAAATGATGTTGTGGCCATCACTGAATCATGACTGAAGGATGGTTGTAGTTGGGAGCTGAATGTCCAAGGTTACACATTGTATCAGAGGGATAGGAAGGTAGGCAGAGGGGTTGCGTGGCTCTGCTGGTAAAGAATGGCATCAAATTAATAGAAAGATGTGGCACAGGACTGGAAGAATTTGAATCCTTGTGGGTTGAGTTAAGAAACTGCAAGGGTAAAAGGACACTGATGACAGTTACATGCAGGCCTCCCAACAGTAGCTGGAATGTGGACCACAGATTACAAAGGGAAATAGAAAAAGTGTGTCAAAAGGGCAATGTTATGATAGTCATAGGAGATTTCAACATGCAGGTCAATTGGGAAAATTTGGTTGGAAATGGATCTCAAGAGAGTGAGCTTGTTGAATGCTTATGGCTTTATAGACCAGTTTGTTGTTGAGCCTACAAGGGTATACCTATATTGGATTGTGTGTTATGTAATGAACCAGAGGTGATTAGGGAGCTTAAGGTAAAAGAACACTCAGGAAGCAGTGATCACAATATGATTGAGTTCAGCTTGAAGCTTGATAGGAAGAAAGTAAAGTTTGATGTAGCAGTATTTCAATGGAGTAAAAGGAATTACAGTGGTATGAGAGAGGATTTGGACAAAGTAAATTGGAAGGAGATACTGGCAGGGATTACTGCAGAACAACAATGGTGTGAGTTTCTGGGAAAAATGAGGAAGGTGCAGGTTAGCTGTATTCCAAAGTTAAAGAAAGTTGTACCATCATAGCTGACAAGGGAAGTCAAAGCTAATGTTAAAGCAAAAGAAAGGGCATATAACACTGCAAAAATTCATAGTGGGAAGCTTTTAAAAATCTACTGAGAGCCACAAAAAGAATCATTAGGAAGGAAAAGATGAAATATGAAAGAAAGCTAGCAAACAATATCAAAGTAAAGATGTTTTCAAGTATGTAAAAAATAAAGGAGATGAGGGTGGATATAGGGCTGCTAGAAAATGAGACTGGAGAAATAATAACAGGGAACAAGGAGATGGCAGATAAGAGTATTCTGCATCAGTCTTCACTGTGAAAGACACTAGCAGTATGCCAGATGTTGAAGGATGTGAGGGAAGAGAAGTAAGTGCAGTTACTATTACAAGGGAGAAGATGGTCAAGAAGCTGAAAGACCTGATGATACATAAGTCATCCAGACCAGATGAACTACACTCGAGGGTTCTGAAAGAGGTAGTGGTAGAGATTGCAGAGGCATTAGTAATGACCTTTCAAAAATCATTGGACTCTGGTATGGAGCCAGAGGACTGGAAAATTGCAAATGTCACTCCACTGCTTAAGAAAGGAGAAAGGCAGCAGAATGGAAATTATAGACCAGTTAGTGATTGGAAAGATATTGGAGTCAATTTTAATGATAAGGTTATGCAGTACTTGGTGACACAGGACATGATTGGACAAAGTCAGCATGATTTTCTTAAGGGAAAATCTTGCCCGATGAACCTAATGGACTTCTTTGAGGAGATTACAAATAGGATAAATAGAGTGGATACAGTGGATGTTGTATATTTGGACTTTCAGAAGGCCCTTGACAAGGTGCCACACATGAGGCTGCTTACGATGTTAAGAGTGCATGGTATTACAGGGAAGTTACTGCATGGTTAGAGCATTGGCTGATAAGTAGGAGGCAGTTACTGGGATAAAACTATCCTTTTCTGGTTGGCTGCCAGTGAGTAGTGGTGTTCCGCAGGGGTCAGTGTTGGGACCACATATTTTTATGCTGTATATCAATGGTTTCGATGATGGAATAGATGTCTTTGTTGCCATTTACAGATGATATGAAGATTGGTGCAGGGGCAGCAGATAGTGTTGAAGAAAAAAGTAGATTGCGTGAGGACCTAGACCAATTAGGAGAATGGTTAAAAAAGTGCCAAATATGCAGGGTCATGCACTTTGGTAGTAGAAATAAATGTGCAGACTATTCCCTAAATGGAGAAAATATCCAAAAATCTGGGGTGCAAAGGGACTTGGGAGTCCTTGTGCATAATACCTTAAAGGTTAACTTGCAGATAGATTCAGTGGTGAGGAAGTAATATGAAATGTTAACATTCCATATTCAAGAGGTCTAGAATACAAGAGCAGGGATGTGATGCTGAGGCTTTATAAGGCACTGGTGAGGCCTCACTTTAAAGTATTGTGAACAGTTTTGGGCTCCTCATCTAAAAGAAGATGTGCTGGCATTGGAGAGGGTCCAGAGGAGGTTCACAAGGATGATTCCAGGAATGAATGTTTTATCATATGAGGAATGTTTGATGGCTCTGGGTCCATACTCACTAGAATTTAGAAGGATGAGGGGGTATCTCACTGAAACCTTTTGAATATTGAAAGGCCTAGACAGAGTAGAAGTGGAAAGGGTGTTTCCTATGGTGGGAGAGTTTAGGACAAGCGGGTACAGCATCAGGATAAAGAGGTGTCCATTTAAAACAGAGATGTGGAATAAATTCTTTAGCCAAAGAGTGGTTAATTTGTGGAATTTGTTACCACAGGCCCTTGTGGAGGCCAGGTCGTTGGGTGTATTTAAGGCAGAGTTTGATAGGTTCTTCATTAGACATGGCATCAAAGGTTACAACAAGAAGGCTGGGGAGTGGGGCTGAGGAAAGAAGAAAAGGATCAGCCACGATTGAGTGGCAGAGCAGACTCGATGATCCAAATAACCTATTTCTACTCCTCTGTCTTACGGTCTTGAATATGGACAGCTTCATTATTTGAGGTATCCTAAATAGTGCTGAGCATTTTGCAATGATCAGTGATCAATGATCGTCTTATTTCTGATATTGTGAATGAGGCAATGTTATTCATTGAGCAGCCGAAGATGTTTGTCCTATGTCTGACATTCTGAATGAGGCAAGGTTATTCATTAAGCATCCAAAGATGTTGGGACTGATGACACAGCCATTAGGAGCTCCTGCAAGTTGATCTGTGATAAAGATGAAATACTTCCAAGTGCCATAACCATCTTCCTTTGAGTTTGGCATGATTCCAGCAGAGAAATGTTTTCCATCTAATACCTGTTGGCTCATATTTAGCCAGGGCTCATTGCTACCATAGTCAATCAAATATTGTCTTGATGTCAAGGATGGATTCTTTAACTTGACCTCTGGACTCAACCCTTTTGTCCATGTTTAGATTATGGTGAAATGAGGTCAGGGGTTGAGTGACCCATAATAAGCTTCTGTGAGTAGGTTGTTGCTTAATGAGTGATACTTAAGAGCAGGGTTTCCCAACCTGGGGTCCAGGAACTCCTTGCTTAATGAGATTGATCCACAGCATAAAACAAGGTGACAACCCTTGCTTTAGGGCACAAATGATTGATGACCAAGAAATGACTGATAACTAACTGGTTGGAGGGATCTGTCCTGCTTTTTGTGGAAGTGACATAGCTGGGCAATTTTTCACATTGCTGTGTAGGAACCAGCATTGGGGCTATACTAGAACAGTTTGGCCAAGGATGCATTAAGCTCTGGAGCACAGGTTTTCAGTACTAATACTGGAAAATGGCCAGGGCCCATAGACTTTGTTGTAACCAGTTTCTGAATATCACGTGGAGTGAATTGAATTTGTTGGGGATCACTGCAGGAGACTACAGATGGATCACCTATGCAGCACCTCTGACTGTAGATTATTCAAGTGCTTTTTCTATTCTTTTGCACTAGCATGCTGGACTACTTCACCATTGAGAACGGGAATATTTCTGGAGCCTCACCCTTTGATGTTTAATTGTCCACAGCTGGAAGTGGCAGGACCTCCGAGATTAGATCTGATCCACCAATTGTGCAAATGGTTATCTTTCTATTGCATGTTGCTTATATTGCCTGGCAAATAAGTAGATTGTTCAATGAGTTACTTTACAGTTGATACCTGTATCTGCAAACCACAAAATTAATGCATAGAAACTTGAATGCACTCCAAACGAAATGTTGGGAAGTCAGTAATACAGTTGTCTCTCCTCTTTTCATTTATTTGTTTCATGTAGATAGTCTCTTTATTCTCTGCAGGCTCGCTGAGTATTTCTAGCACTTCCATCTTTATAACTTACTGCAGGTCTCCGGTATTTGCCACATGTTGCTTTTCTATTCAGAATAAGTGACAATTTACTGTGTATTGACCAGAGGAACATTGGGCAATAGTGTTCAATGGCAGATGCTGTCACAAATCCGCATTTCAGTTCATTGTCCGGTCCATGGACTCCGGGTCTTTCGGCTGCCCCTTGTTTCAGTTGGATTTAATCATAGGCACCTGATGCTCGTCTTGGGGCTGGGAGTTAAAGTGGCCCGGGATTCGAGTGTAGGTGCTGGTTTGTTTTGTCAGTATCCTGTTCTTGCCTCTGTGGGGTACGTCAGGCTGTTGTTGCTGTTACCCTGTGGTTGGATTGTCCCCCCCTGACCTTGCCTCTGTTGGGTAAGCCAGGCTGTCTCATGCTGTTACCCTGAGGCTGGACTGTTCCCTTCCCTTCCCTTCCCCTTCTTTCTGTAGCCCTTGGCTGAAGCCTTGCCTGCTACCTTTCGCCTGGAGCCCCGCCTGCATTCTTCCCTGTTCTTGCTGTCAAGTTCTACTGTTGGAGCAAGACTGGAGCCTTGCCGTGTCCAGACAAGGAACTGTCTTTCATTGTTTGGAACTGTCTCTTTGTGTCCTCACCTTTGCTAGGTAGGTCCGGCTGTTTGCTGCTACCTTGAGTTGGAACTGTCTCTGTGTCCATGCCTTTGCTGGGGAGTTCTGGCTGTTTGCTGCTATCTTGTGTTTGGAACCATCTTGTTGTGTTCAGCTTTCTGTGTATGAGTCCCGGCCTTATGTCCTGTTCCCAAGGAAGCGTCCTGGCTCTATGTTCCCCGTTCTTGTCTCTCAAAGCTCTGTGTTCCAGTCTCCCAAGTCCAAGTCTGAGCTTCATGTCCTTATCCAGCCCAGGAGTCTTGCATCCTGCACCTCTCCTCCTCCTCCGGCCAGTCCTGTTGCCTTGCTACGTCTTGTCCTTGCCTAGATCCGGACTCCGAGCTCGAGTCAAGACCTAGATTCCAGGTCCCTGTCCAGTCTTTGGCTCGGAGTCCTTGTCCAGGTTCCACGTCCCTAGTTCCCAGTTCCTCATCCACATCCTGCTTTCCTAGTCTAGTCCTAGCCCAGGTCCTATTATCCTATTCTTGTCCAGGGCCTGTGTCTTGTCCATCATCATTTCTTCCCCACTTCCCTTGCTTTCTTGACACAGCTAGACTTGTCCCTACTATTTCAGTGTCTGTGTCTTGCATTTGGGTCCACTCTCAATGCCCCCGTTATGACAAATGCAGCTTATATTGAAGGTAGAGCATAATTTATGTTAGTCTGTTTTCATCTAAATCCTTGTGTTTTTATTCTTCATGAGGGGAAATTTTCTGCTGTAATGGATATTCACCATCATTGCTACCATTCTCAAGCAAATATTGTTTTAATGTCAATTGTAGTTCTTTCAATTCACCTCTTTCTGCTAAGCTCAGCTTTCTAACACAACAGCTGACACTTCTGGAGATCAAAGAGTTGTTTTTGAGTTAGTAAAACTTCCAACTAATATTATTTGTTCAGCTTCTTATCATAAACAGAAGCCAGCCTTCAGTTCTTAATATAAATTACAAGCAGTAATCACTCTGAAGCTAAAAGGACAACTTTGCAGACAAACAGCACTGTCTGCATGGGGCTGACTGCTCAAGAGATGGAGTGTAAAACATTGTGGTTATGATAGTTGGCCAGGTTCAAACCAGCCAAAACTGGCAAAGGTATTTAGTTCAAGGATGCTTGCAGACCAGATTGATACTATCACTTAGTGCATCAATTGATACATGCTTTTGTTTTTAACTGATTACGTTACAGTAATATATTCCTTTCAGGACTGTGTAAGGAAAATATAAATCAGCGGTAGCTTGTTCAAAATATGGCAGAAGAATCTTAACCAGAAAATGAAAATCTGAGCACATTTCACCAGTTTTGGCATCATTACACTGGCTATCTGTGTTCTTAATGATACATTTTAAAATAATTTGAATTGTATATAAGGCTTTGAAGAAGCTAGCTCTTCTATATATTTTGGAATGTCTAACCCCTTACATCCTTAATCGTAATCTTAGGTTTGTGGTTTCCTAGAAATGAGCATATAAGAACTGGTTATGTGGCCTTTTGGTCATATGCACCAAAGATCTGAAATACTCTACTGATTGTGATACAGTGGGCTAGTATAGTGAAATGTTTCAGAACCCCTATTTATTGAATTAACACTGTTGATGCTGATTACATTTATATAGTTTGGTATATTTGATTACATTTTATGTAAATCACTTTGAGCCTGTATCTTAATGTATGAAAGGTGCTATATAAATAAAGTTCTTACTATTTTCAAATAGTTGATCAATCAATAATTGGAAGATCCCTGTACTCAGAGTCAGCATTCACTGCATTAAACACAAAGTACACTGCAGATGCTGTGGTCAAATCAACACGTACAACATGCTGGAGGAACTCAACAGGTTGGGCAGCATCCATGGAAATGAGCAGTCAACGTTTCGGGCTGAGACCCACTTTCACTCTGCCTCCTCTTCCAGCTGCCTATCATCTCTCTCATGATTCTGCCTTCTTCTACTACCCATAGTGCTTTCTCCTTACATTCCTTCTTCATCTTTCCTGCCTATCCCCTCCCTGCTTCCCCTCCCCCACCCCTTCATCTTTCCTCTGATTGGTTTTTCACCTGGCACCCACCAGCCTTCTCCTTCCTACCCTCCCCCCACCTTCTCTATAAGGACCCTGCCCCCTCTTTCAGTCCTGACAAAGGGTCTCGGCCCAAAATGTTGACTGCTCATTTCCACGGATGCTGCCTGACCTGCTGAGTTCCTCCAGCATGTTGTACGCGTTGATTCACGGCATTAATTTTGGATGTTTGGGATATCTGTTCCCAGAAGTTTTAAAACTATATCTTTCTGAAAAAGTGTCTGAAATGTATGCAATCACCCAAGTCGCATAAAAACAATATAAATGTAAGAGAGTAGTCAGCTTATTAGGAATGGTAAAGGAGCATCAAGACAAATGTCAGAAAGATGAGATGAACTAGTTTCCATTCCTGTGTCTTCAGTTTCTATGATGAATCATTGGTATGTCTTTCTAGCTTATAGAAATTGTACCTGTGCTTTGGAAATCCTTTGTGTTTTAGAAATCGTTTGTAATTTGGAATTTTTTTTATTTGTTTTAAGAGTTTTGTCTGGATATAAAAGTGTATCACTAAAAATAAATGAGCTGTGTTTAAACTACTTTGTTAGCTGAAGGTATCCTTTCCTTGGTAGGGTGACTTACTGCTCAAACAGTGGGCGGTGGTGGCTAATCTCACCATGCAGGATTCACAGGGAAGAGATCAGAGAAGGGTATCTGTAGCCATCTAAATCAGATAGGGCTTAATATCTTCATTTGAGTCTAGAACTATGTGGCCAGCAAAACCAATACCATCGCACTGGGAACAGTTGATCCAGCAGTTGGCATGTTTGGGCAGTAGCACTTCCAACTGCATGGTGGGCTACTTGATTGAATTTTGCTGATATCACCATTTTCCAGATGGTGGAACACACAATAAAATTCTGTACAGAGACCATTTTGTCTGTCTATGTGCCAGTCAACAGATGACTTGAAAATAAACACAGCCCAGCAGATGTCCAGAAACTTTGCAGTGATGGTACGGACTATACTTTTCTAAAAGCCAGTTCTGAGGCTTCAATGACAAGTCATGTTAATTATTTTGATCATCAGGATTTCCAACCTTTTTTATGCCATGGACCCCCACCATTAACCTAGGCTCTGTGAACCCCAGGTTAGGAGCCCCTGATACAGCTGGAATCATATGCTTTTGGTTATTTACACTAGTGAAGACAGAAACATATGTAACATGCTGTAATGTTTCACTGTTAATGTAATTGTTTCTCTGTAGCAGCAATATTTGGGTTATGACTAGAGATAACGGGGTTTGGAATGCTGGGGCTATCCAATGAGAGAAATGTTGTTTTTTCTTATGAGTCTGGAAGAGAGATTCTCACAGTCTTTTGCCGGGGAGAGATGAGAGAAAACGCAAATGGATAGAGTTGGTAGACCGCTAGACGGAGTGGACTTGGATTGAGGGTCCAATGGTTAATGACAATCAGAGGAGGTCGATGGTGGACGAATGGCTTATCAGTAAGCTACATTTGTGTACTAGACTGTTTTATGAGAATGAGCCCTTTTCTCTTTTTTATTTGTTTCCTTTACTAACCATATTTTGGGGTACTGATTTGTACTGGGGAATCAGCGTGCAGCATCCACCCAAACAAGATTTCATTAGTTTGGCCAGGCCAGGGGCTATCACCCCCTATATTAAGCCACTAGCTGAAACGAGAGTTACACATAGAAACAAAGAAACATAGAAAGCCTACAGCACAATGCAGGCCCTAGGCGCACAAAGCTGTGCCAAACATGTCCTTACCTGAGAAATTACCTAGGGTTACACATAGCCCTCTATTTTTCTGAGCTCTAAGATGACAAACAATGATGCACGCTTGACCTGCCAAAATGTTTGATCATTAGCTTTATACATTTTATGTGGTTGATGATGTCAATCATTTTCTTCATATCACTTACTACTCTTCTTTCAAAGAGATTTTATCTGTTCTTATACCTCTAAAATTGAAGAGTACTTTTTGTTCTCTGGTAAGCATTCATTTCATTATGAAAGCAGATTAACTGTTCTTATTTGATTGTTGCTGTCAGGACGTTTCAAGACACAAAATAATTGCCTTGAATAGCTAATATATAGAACAAACTGCTGCACTGTTAAAATCAATAATCTGGTCCATTGAAAGTTGCAATATCAGTGCCTTGGCTTGGTACTGAGTACTTGAAAGAAACTAAATAAGTTAAAGACATAGGAACAATTTTTTAAACTGTTTATTTCACTTGGATTTAGAACAGCTTCCACTCCTCTGACAGCAGTTTTCTGAACAGCTCATGAAGCCAATTTCATTATACCTTCTTTGCCCTATTGATTCAGTTTGTGATTTATAGTAATTTTGGTCTTTGCTCCATATTGCTACTGCAAAACAACAAATTTCATGAGATATAAGCCAGTATTATATAAAAAATCTGATTGGATTGCTAACTGGGAAGAAAGGCAGCGGCTTTGAACCTGGGTAAAATTGAGAACTGGAGAATTAACTTCACATCAAACTGGTAAGTTTACACAGGGCACCAAGGCACTTGAATCTGGGATGTGAGAAAAAGCCAAGCTCTCCTATCAAAAATACACCTCAGCAGTCTGGAAAGAGTGCCATCAAATGTGTTGGTGCTTTTATAGATCTATGTAAGCATGATGATTTGATCTGTTACAATTAGTACTGCTGGCAGCACACAGGCTCATCTGGTCATGAGTCCCTGCTGTCCATCATTGACTGAATGCTCAGATTTGTTCAGATACATGTCAACTGGGTTCTCACAACAAGGTAAAAAGGATCGGACATTGGATCCTCCATGTGTGATCCATCTTCCCCTCTCATTAATGGGAAAGTTGGGCAAATAAAACTAATAATGCAGATCACAAACGTGGAGCAAGTACCTCACTATTACTGTCAATGTCATGTTATCTATCCATCCTCTTGTTTATAATAAAGAAAAGCTCTTGGTCATTAAGATACATAGAAGCAAAAGGAAAAGAATATACTTTTTCTGTGGAACACGATCAGGGTGAAAGTAATGTTATTAAAGTTAATGGATTTTTGTATTGTCCTTTGAATGATTGTTTCATAGTAACTGTACAAATGTGATACATAAAGTACATTTGACCAATTGGTTTACACATTTCTAAATATTCAGCCTGATTCTGTGTCACCCATATGGCACCAGACAAGCACATTATATTTAAGCCCTTTCATTACATGATGGTATTTGCTTTATCTGATCCTTTGTCATCACTGTCCATATTGCTGTTAAAGTTGGATTCTCAGTAGAAGGCTGAAAAGCAGGACCTCCAGGGTGGTTATCTCTGGTTTGCTTCCAGTTCCTTGTGCTGGTGAGGGCAGGAACAGGGAGATATGGGATCTCAATGCGTGGCTGAGGAGCCGATGAGGGAAGCAGGGTTTTAGATTCACTGGGATCTATTTTGGGGTAGGGATGAATTGTACAAAGGAGACGGGTTGCACCTCAACAGGTGGGGGAGCAGCATTCTGCCAGGCAGGTTTGCCACTGCTAAACAGGTGTGTTTAAACTAATAAGTGGGGGGGGGGGGGGGAAGAGACAAACTGGAAATGTAAGGATGGAGTTAAAGGGAAAGAGAATAAGAAAAGTTAAGAAAGACAACAGAATTAAAGGGGAAGAAAGCTCAGGAAGGGATCGAAGAGTATGGCCAAGTGCAATAGGGATCAGTGTGAGAAGTGAGAGGAATAATAACCATATAACAATTACAGCACGGAAACAGGCCATTTTGGCCCTTCTAGTCCGTGCCGAACACTTACTCTCACCTAGTCCCACTAACTTGCACTCAGCCCATAACCCTCCATTCCTTTCCTGTCCATTTACCTATCCAATTTTTTAAAAAAATGACAAAATCAAACCTGCCTCTACCACTTCTACCGGAAGCTTGTTCCACACAGTTACCACTCTCTGAGTTCCCCCTCGTGTTACTCCTAAACTTCTGCCCTTTAGCTCTCAACTCATGTCCTCTTGTTTGAATCTCCCCCATTCTCAATGGAAAAAGCATATCCATGTCAACTCTATCTATTCCCCTCATAATTTTAAATACCTCTATCAAGTCCCCCCTCAACTTTCTATGCTCCAAAGAATAAAGACCTAACTTGTTCAACCTTTCTCTGTAACTTAAGTGCTGAAACGCAGATAACATTCTAGTAAATCTCCTCCGTACTCTTATTATTTTGTTGACATTGAAAGTATTATTAAAACTAAGATTAAAAGTATATATGAATGCACGAAGTATAAGAAATAAAGCTTCAGGCTCAGTTGGAAATTGGCAAGTATGATGTTGTAGGAATAACAGAGACATGGCTGCAAGAGGACCGGGGCTGGGAAATGAATATTCAAGGATATACGTCCTATCGAAAGGACAGCCAGGTGGGCAGAGGGGGTGGGGTGCCTCTGCTGGTGAAGAATGAAATTCAGTCTCTTGCGAGGGGTGACATAGGATCAGGAGATGTAGTGTCAGTATCGATAGAACTGAGAAATGGTAAGGGCAAAAAGACCCTAATGGGAGTTATCTACAGGACCCCAAATAATAGTCTGGATATAGGGTGCAAGTTGAATCAAGAGGTAAAGTTGGCATGTCGCAAAGGTAATGCTATGGTTGTAATGGGGGATTTCAACATGCAGGTAGACTGGGAAAATCAGGTTGGTACTAGACCCTATGAAAGGGAGTTTGTGGAGTGCCTCTAAAATGGATTCTTAAAGCAGCTTGAAGCCTACCAGGGAGAAGGCAATTCTGGATATAGTGTTGTGTAATGAACTGGGTTTGATAAGGGAACTCAAGGTAAAGGAGACATTAGGAGGTAGTGATCACAATATGATAAGTTTTAATCTACAATTTGAGAGGGAGAAGGGAAAATCGGAAGTGTCAGTATTACAGTTGGACTAAGGGGACTATGGAGCCATGAGGGAGGAGCTGGCCAAAGTTGACTGGAAAGATACCCTAGCAGGGATGACAGTGGAACAACAATGGCAGGCATTTCTGGGAATAATACAGAAGCTACAGGATCAGTTCATTCCAAAGAGGGAGAAAGATTCTAAGGGGAATAAGGGGCGACCGTGGCTGACAAGGGAAGTCAAGGATAGTATAAGCATAAAAGAGAAGTATAAAATAGCAAAGATCAACGGGAAGCCAGAGGATTGGGAAACTTTTAAAGAGCAACAGAAGATAACAAAAAAGGCAATACGGGAAGAAAAGATGAGATAGAAGGTAAGCTAGCCAAGAATATAAAGGAGGATAGTAAAAGCTTCTTTAGGTATGTGAAGAGGAAAAAATTGGGCCCTTGAAGACAGAAACGGGTGAATTTATTATGGGGGACAAGGAAATGGCAGACGAGTTAAACAGGTACTTTGGATCTGTCTTCACTAGGGAAGACACAGACAATCTCCCAGATGTAATAGTGGCCAGAGGACCTAGGATAACAGAGGAACTGAAGGAAATTCACATTAGGCAGAAAATGGTGTTAGGTAGACTGATAGGACTGAAGGCTGATAAATCCCCAAGGCCTGATGATCTGCATCCCAGGGTAATTAAGGAGGTTGCTTGAGAAATCATGGATGGATTGGTAATCATTTTCCAATGTTCTATATATTCAGGATCAGTTCCTGAGGATTGGAGTGTAGCTAATGTTATCCCACTTTTTAAGAAAGGAGGGAGAGAGAAAACTGAACTATAGACCAGTTAGCCTGATATCAGTGGTGGGGAAGATGCTGGAGTTAATTATAAAAGATGAAATAGCGGCAAATTTGGATTGCAGTAATAGGATCAGTCCAAGTTGGCATGGATTTACGAAGGGGAAATGATGCTTGACTAATCTAGAATTTTTTGAGGATGTAACTATGAAAATGGACAAGGGTGAGTCAGTGGCTGTAGTGTACCTGGACTTTCAGAAAGCCATTAATAAGGTCCCACATAGGAGATTAGTGGGCAAAATTAGAGCACATGGTATTGGAGGTAGGTTACTGACATGGATAGAAAATCTGTTTGGCAGACAGGTAACAAAGTGTAGGGATTAATGGGTCCCTTTCAGAATGGCAGGCAGTGACTAGTGGGGTACCGCAAGGCTCGGTGCTGGGACAGCAGATATTTACAATATACTTTGTACATTAGTGATTTAGATGAAGGGATTAAAAGTAACATTTGAAAATTTGCAGATAACACAAAGCTGGGCGGCAGTGTGAAATATAAGGAGGATGTTAGGAGAGTACAGGATGACTTGGACAGGTTGGGTGAGTGGGCAGATGTATGGCAGATGCAGTTCAATGTGGATAAATGTGAGGTTATCCACTGGTGGCAAGAACAGGAAGGCAGATTACTATCTGAATGGTGTCAAGTTAGGAAAAGGGGAAGTACAACAAGATCTAGGTGTCCTTGTTCATCAGTCACTGAATGTAAGCATGCAGTTACAGCAGGCAGTAAAGAAAGCTAATGGCATGTTGGCCTTCATAACCTGGGGAGTTGAGTATAGGAGCAAATAGGTCCTTCTGCAATTGTACAGGGCCCTGGTGAGACCACACCTGGAGTATTGTGTTCAGTTTTGGTCTCCAAATTTGAGGAAGAACATTCTTGCTATTGAGTGAGTGCAGCGTAGGTTCACGAGGTTAATTTCTGGGATGGCGGGACTGTCATATGTTGAAAGATTGGAGAGACTGGGCTTGTTTACATTGGAATTTAGATGGGTGAGAGGGGATCTGATTGAAACATATAAGATTATTAAGGGATTGGACATGCTACAGGCAGGAAACATGTTCCCGATGTTGGGGGGAGTCCAGAACCAGAAGCCACAGTTTAAGAATAAAGGGTAAGCCATTTAGAACGGAGTTGAGGAAAAGCTTTTCCACCCAGAGGGTTGTAGATCTGTGAAATGCTCTGCCTCAGAAGGCAGTGGAGGCCAATTCTCCAGATGTTTTCAAGAAAGAGTTATATAGAGCTCTTAAAGATAGCGGAGTCAAGGGATATGGGGAGAAGGAAGGAACGGGGTACTGATTGTGGATGATCAGCCATGATCACAGTGAATGGTGGTGCTGGCTTGAAGGGCTGATTGGCCTACTCCTGCACCTGTTGTCTATTGTCTAATATATTATATTGCCTCTAACAGTAGTTCCATTTGTGTATTAAGACTTACGAAGTGGTTGTAATTTCACCTTAGCAATTACTTCACATATTGAACTAAATAAACAATTTTATGGTCTGTAAACTCAAATGCAATTGTTAGATTAGAGAATCTATCGGGGGCATTTTAGATTGGGCGCTATTTGAAAATAATTTATGGAAAAAATCATTGTCAGTTTACATGTGATGAAGTTCAGAAGGAGGAATATTTTCTTTTTTACTCTAAGCCATACTTATTGAATTCCAAATGATAGATGGTCTCACTTTACCACAATCTGATAAATCTGACTCAAAGTACATTTCTTCTCAATTTGTTCTCATATGCTCAAGGCACAACATGAAGAATGGAATAGCAATTCATTTTACAAATAGTAAATACAAGTTTACAGAAAAGTGATACATACTTTGTTTAATATTCTTAAACTGTGCCAACGTTGGAATATATAGTCTCTGTTCCATCTAGATTGCATAGAACATGACTGCTGTCATGGATTGTATTCATTTAAGGCAGTGGATCCCAAACCTTTTTGGGTTACCACGGCTCTGGTTCCCAAACCACAACTCCATCTCCCTTTCCGGTCATTACATAAAAACTAATAAGAATTTTGTTTTATGATGCACAGTGAAAGAAAATAGGAACTGCAACTTCAAAGCAGTGCCAAACAATTGCAAAAATTATTCAAATCTATTTGAAGCTACAAATCAGATTTTCTCTTTAATTACTGTTAAATAATTAATCAACAGCTTTAGAGTGTACATAAGTAGTCCAATTATTCACTACTTCATTACTTATTCACCTTTCAATAAGATGGATGGGCTTGGTGCAGTGGTATCAGCTTCTCAACATCAGGCTGAATGGCACATTAGAGTCTTAGATACCAATGTTCAATTTGCAGTCTGTTTCATTTCTTCAACAAAAGTTGGGTGACTACACTGAAATCACACTCCTCTAAACATGATGTTGGAAAGGCAATAAACATCTTGACCCTTTTCTGTAGTGCAGGATAGCATTCAGAGATTTCTTTCTGCAACCATAGATCTTGATATGAATTTTTGAACCTCACTTCAGTTCAAAGTCATTGCTTCCAGATCATTGCTTCCTACATCCTTCCTGTTAAATCCCAATCTGGAATGTGGATCGACAGAAGGCCCTGAAGTCTCTCTGACAAGTGGGTACATTATATTTGGAGATCATCATCTGCTATTTTTTTTTTCTCTTGCATCTCAGAGACTTGGAAATTGGCCCTTAATTTGCTCTTAAATAGGGTTCCTTGGACAGAAATTTGAAGATGACTGATGTGATTTTGGTAAGATTCATGTTATCTTCTTGCAATTGAAGATTGATTTCATTAAACTTTGTAAGTAGTTCTGACAAATAAGCAATGTCATGCCTAATATTCTTGAGTTGGTTACTGAATGTAGCCTTCAATGAATTTTATCACTGTTTCAAAAAGCACATAAAAAATAACTCAGGCAGTTTCCTTTGGTGAGCCATCTGACTTTGGCGTGCAACTGCAGGTATTCAAATTGTCCATTCTCAAGAGAAGTCACTTAAAATAACTGATAGTTGAGGGCATGGGTCTTGATTTTATTTACCTCTGTGATAATGGTATTTAATGATTTGTGCAGCCAATCACGTGGGTTTTTTGGTGACAAAATGTTGTTTGTGAATTGTACAGTGAATGTTAAATAAGTCAGGTTCAGCTTTTTCAAGAAAGTAATCACCCTCCAGTGGTGTCCTGTCATTGGAGGTGCCCAGTCTGCTGCATAAGCAGGAGTGTTGGTGAGCAGAATATCCCTCTTTGAAAAATTGCTCAACAACACAAAATCTTAACTCCCCTTCGTATCTACTTCTAGTCCTCTTACAAATAACAACACAAGCATGCTTTCATCTTTTACGAAGCAAACATAAACAAGTAGAAAAGCTCCTTTGCTTGGCACAGTTGGCTCATCCAACTGCAGAGCAAATTTAGTTGCTCCAAGTATGTCACAAAACGTGTCTTCCACAT
Source organism: Hypanus sabinus (assembly GCF_030144855.1). Taxonomy (NCBI): domain Eukaryota; kingdom Metazoa; phylum Chordata; class Chondrichthyes; order Myliobatiformes; family Dasyatidae; genus Hypanus; species Hypanus sabinus. The sequence goes on from NC_082710.1 coordinate 96,060,169, forward strand.
TCTCAGACATCCCATCTATTTATCTTTGAACAGAATTGTCGATGAACAAAATTGCTTTAATTATTTGGTCACTTTGTTTTTCAGTGAATGTAACACAGTTCGTGCAAAGTCTAAGAGAATGGTGGGTTTACAAATGATCAGGTGATCAATGTAATGAATTATGTGGCACTGAGCATCAAATGCTCATAATAAGTAATTCATTTATTAAATTAAGTCTATCACCCCTCAGCTACCCCTTGCTACCACCACCCCCTTTATCTTTATTGTGCCCTTAGTAACTCACTGCCCCTGGGGCATGGGGGCGCAATAGCACCCACTTTGTGAATCACTGATTTAAGGGAAAGGAGTTATGTGAAATATCAGTACCTAAAGTGTTTGTATGGGCTCTGATTTTTTTTTTTTGAGTAGCCAAATTTGGGAAGAAAATAAAAAGGCACTTTTGTGTATTTTCTATTCTAAAAATAGAAATTTATTCACAAGTTTTTATTTTGTAAAGAAAGCTTTATCCTTCAGGTATTTGAAGACATTTAGGTTTTTCATTCATGAGAAACCAGACTGTCTGGGTGAACAACAATTCTGTAAGATTTCCAAAGCTCTTTTAATTAAAGGACAAGAATCCTCATATAAATGGGCAGTGGTGCAGCTCGTAGAGAGTTGCAGCCTTACAGCACCAGAGGCCCCAGTTTAATCCTGACTTTGGGTCCTATCTGTGTGGAGATTGCACTTTCTTATGGGCTTCGACAAGGTGCTCTGGTTTTCTCTCATATACTGAGCAAGTGCAGGTTGTTTAGTTAATTGCCCCCTGTAATTTGCCCCTAGAGTCTGTCAGGGGAAGTATACAGAGTGGTTAGTTGAAAGGAATGTGGAATGAATTAAAAATGATATAAAAATGTGATTAATGTAAGAGCAGTGTAAAATGGATGACTGATGTAATGCAGGCTGTATCTTTGTTCTATCTCTTGAAATTCACCTGCTATTTATTATCATCAGAAAGACAGATTCAAAACTTCAAAACAACAATGCTGATCAAAGCATTGGGAATTGCTATATTATGTTATTTTCAGCAGTTCCCAATCTGGGGGTCATGGACCTCTTGCTGAATTGTATTAGTCCATGGCATGAAAATGATTGGGAACACTTGGTCTAAGTGAAGAGTTCAGAAATGTCTGCCCCAACTACATACAAACAGGTACTAATGACAGCAGAAATCACCATCTCCTTACCTAGTTTAATCAATGACAGCCTAACCCCAAAATAGCTGCAATAACAAACACTGCAACAAGAAAATCAATGCTGAACTTCTGAAGCACACTACAAAGAAAGCCTCAGAGACAATCTGACAACCCCAATAGGAACTACAGAACGTCCTTAGCATCTGAGCTAAGATTGTCCAGCAGAGAGACTTCTAACTACTTTACATGGAACTGGTCTGATGAGTTTCTAAGATTGTCTTAGCCGGGGGTGATAGTGGGTAAAAGCTCCCACTGCCTACAAAGTGCTCCTAATGCGTGCATCATTTTTACAGCCTCTGACCACCGTTCAACTCTTGGCCTTCACGTATGGCTTAGATACTAGGCCAGGCGGAACTATTTCTACTGACAAGAGAAGGGTCAAAGGGGGACCACTGGCATCTCAAAATCAGTTGCTTTGGACAGCAGCCCACCAAGAAAAAGGAAAACTCTGATTTTAAATCTCCACTGCCTTGCGGCCATACCCTCCCACATGAAAGATTTTGGGAGTAAGCTCTGAGGAAGAAACCCAGAGCCGGGATCCCTAAGGCAGTTTGATGTTGTTTACAACTACACTCTGGCAACCTCTGAGATGACACCGATGCCAAGCTATATCGGTGTTTGCCCTTCCCTTGGACTACAGCAGTGACATGGAGATGGGGACCTGCTGAATGAGCAACAGCCAGTGCTTCAAATCTTCCCACCAAGGCTTGCGCCCTAGAAAGGACACAGTCCACCAGAGGCACAAATCCATGATCGATGGCTGCCTACTACTGGTCTGACGAGAATCGCCAGGAGATCCAGGAACTGAGTAACCACAGATGTTCTTTGATTGGAGACTCCCCTACACCTTAAAGTATAAGGAACAAGGTCAGGCACCTACAGAGTGAGGTCCAATGAAAACCCTGTGACCAAAGACAGATTTTGTGTTGGAAGACTGCAAGGGATTCAGCAACTTGCTGATAAAACCCAAACATGCAGAATCTTCAGCACTTTGAAGACCATCTATGGCAGAAGGAAATAAAGGGGCCATACAGTGAGAGCCACAAAGGGAAGAGAGTTTATTAGTGAAAGAGAGGCATTAATGCCTTATTGAAACAAAAACTTTGAAAAACAAGGTTCCAAGAACAAATGTTGCTGTACTGAAACTACAGAACTTAGCAGAGATGGATGTTGGTTATAAATTCACAACCTCTCCTCCCAGAATTGGGAAGAGGGGCACAAATCGGGAAAATCAGAGGTCCTGTAATGGGAACATCGACAAGAAAAGAGAAATAGGATGTAATAGCCACAGAAAGATTGCCCTTCCATCTCCCATTAGAACATCACAGCCTCCACTCCAAAATCAGAATCAGGTTTAATCATTAGACTATGTTGTGAAATTTGTTGACTTTGTGACAGCTGTACAATGAAACATACAATAGTAGAAAAATGTGAATTATAGTAAGTATATAGTTAAATTAGTGCAAGAATAGAAATTGAAAGGAGTAAGGTAGTGTTCATGGTTTTAATGTCCATTTGGAAATTGAATGGGAGAGGGGAAGAAGCTGCTCCTGAATTGCTGAGTGTGTGCCTTCAGTTTTCTGTACCTCCTTCCTGATGTTAGCAATAAGAACAGGGCATGTGATGGGAGTCCTTAACAATGTTCGTCATAATGAAAACGTTAATGAAGAAGTTAGATTGGCCCTCTGAATGTTAAAATAGGCCCAGACAATCAGAAGAAAAGAATGCTTGAATTTCAAGTCTTCAGATCCAGCTTGGATCTCATGGTATACTGGACAGTCGTGTCAAAGGAAACAGGGATATTTGGGATATTATTGAGAGCCGTGAGTTCTTTTTACTCGAAGTGGACTTAGGAATCAGCATAAATAGTAAAAAAGAAGATACTATGTCTTATACTATCCAGTCACATGCACCAGCAAGCATACAGCGTGCTGTCTGCAGGTCCCACACCAGGCTCATGGACCTTAGGACCTATTGAGCTGAAGTAGAGGTAAGTCATACTTGATCCCAAGGAACTGCCTGAGAGAAGAAGACAGATTTTCATCAATTTATCTTGGAGATAACATTGTATTAGTGCCTTTGTTCATGTGTCTTCTTGTACTGACCTCAAAAGGAAAACATACCAGATATTGATTTAGTGATTTATAGGTTAAAAATAACTTTTTGCTATAGTGATAATGTAATTTAGGATGACAATAAGAATGGTGGATATTGCTCTTCTGTTGTTTTTTAAGGCCACAGCAGACAGGCAGGACTTACTTTTCATTAACCTTTGTACTTATGTTAGAAATAGATGTATTGCACCAATAGTTGACCATGTGCTGTTACTCATGTGGATATCTTTCACCCCCTGAAGTTTGTAAAATTGAACTGAGTGCCTTAGAATTAAAAAAAAACTTTAAATGAAAGTTAATCTTTGGTGGGGCCTAACTTTAATTGACTTAAAAGACAGGCTTAAACATAGAAAACCTACTGCACAATACAGCCCCTTCAGCCCACAAAGCTGTGCCAAACATGTCCTTACCATAGAAATTACCTAGGGTTACCCATAGCCCTCTATTTTTCTGAGCTCCATGTACCTGCCCAGGAGGCTTCTAAAAGCTTCCACTACCATCGCCAGCTACCCATTCCACACACTCACCACTCTGTGTTTTAAAAAAAAACAAAATAACTTACCTCTGACATCTCCCCTGTATCTACTTCCAAGCATCTTAAAAATGTGCCCTCTTGTGCTAACCTCTGACTATCCACATGATCAATGCCTCTCATCATCTTATACACCTCTATCAGGTAACTTCTCATCCTCTGTCGTTTCAACAAAAAAACGCTGCGTTCACTCATAAGGCATGCTCCCCAATTCAGGCACCATCCTTGTAAATCACCTCTGCACCCTTTGTATGGCTTTCACATCCTTCTTGTAGTGAGGCGACCAGAACTGAGCACAGTACTCCAAGTGGGGTCTGACCAGGGTCCTATATAGCTGCAGCATTACCTCTCGGCTCCTAAATTCAATCCCATGACTGATGAAGGCCAATGCACTGAAGCTTTCTGAACCATAGAGTCAACCTGTGCAGCAGCTCTGAGTGTTCTATGGACTTGGACCCCAAGATCCCTCTGACCCTCCACACTGCAAAGAGGCTTACCATTAATACCATATTCTGACATCATATTTGGCCTACCAAAATGAACTACGTCACACTTATCTGGGTTGAACTCCATCTGCCACTTCTCTGCCCAGTTTTGCTTCTTATCAATATCCCACTGTAACCTCTGGCAGCCCTCCACACGATCTACAACACCTCCAACCTTTGTGGCATCAGCAAACTTACTAATCCATCCCTCCACTTCATCATCCAGGTCATTTATAAAAATCACAAAGAGTAGTAGACCCAAGAAGAGAAGGGGTGCCAGAACAGATCCTTGAGGCATACCACTGGTCACCAACTTCCATGCAGAATATGACCCGTCCACAACCATACTTTGCCTTCTGTAGGCAAGCCAGTTCTGGATGCACAAAGCAATGTCCCCTTGGATCCCATGCCACCTTACTTTCTCAATAAGCCTTGCATGGGGTACCTTGTCAAATGCCTTGCTGAAATCCATATACACTACATCTACTGCTCTACCTTCATCAGTGTGCTTAGACACATCCTCAAAAAATTCATTCAGGCTCGTAAAGCATGACCTGCCTTTGACAAAGCCATGCTGACTATTCCTAATAATATTATGCCTCTCCAAATGTTCATAAATCCTGCCTCTCTGGATCTTCTCCATCAACTTACCAACCACTGAAGTAAGACCCCCACGCCCTCACCTCTTTTGCCTCCCCTCCCTGTTCTTTCTGAAACATCTAAAGCCCAGCACTCAAAGTAACCATTCCTGCCCCTGAGCCATCCTAGTCTCTGTAATGGCCACAACATCATAGCTCCAAGTACTGATTTCTGCTGTAAGCTCATCTGCTTTTTTCATTAAAATAGACATCTCAAACCATCAGTCTGAGTGTGTCCCTTCTCTATCACCTGCCTATCCTCTCTCTTGCACTGTCTGCAAGCTTTCTCTACTTGTGAGCCAACCACATCTTCCTCCGTCTCTCCAGTTTGGTTCTCACCCCCCAGCAATTCTTGTTTAAACTCTCCCCAATAGCCTTAGCAAACCTCCCTGCCAGGATATTGGTCCCCCTGGGATTCAAGTGCAACCTGTCCTTATTTTACAGGTTACTCCCGCCGCAAAAGAGGTCCCAATGATCCAGAAATCTGAATCTCTGTCCCCTGCTCCAATCCCTCAGCCATGCATTTATCCTCCACCTCACTCTATTCCTATACTCACTGTCACATTCCACAGGCAGTAATCCCGAGATGACTTCCTTTGTGGTCCTGCTTCTAACTTTCTTCCTAACTCCCTGTAGTCAGCTTTCAGGACCTCCTTCCTTTTCCTGTCTATGTCATTGGTGCCAATATGCACCACGACCTCTGGCTGTTCTCCTTTCCACTTCAGGATATCGTGGACGCGATCAGAAACGTCCTGGACGCTGGCACCTGTGAGGCAAACTACCATTCATACTACTTTCCTGCATCCACGGAATCGCCTGTCTGACCCCCTCACTATAGAGTCCCCGATCCCTGTTGCCATCCTCTTCCTTTCCCTATCCTTCTGAGCCACAGGGCCAGACTCTGTGCCAGAGGCTCAGCCACTGCCACTTCCCCCAGGTAGACTGTCTCCCCACCCCCACAACAGTACTCAAACAGGAATACTTATTGTCAATGGGTACAGCCTCAAAGGTGCTCTCTAGCGTCTGACTCCTGCTCTTCCCTCTCCTGAGTGTTACCCACTTACCTGTCTCCTGTGGCCCTGGTGTGACAACCTGCCTATAGCTCCTCTCTATCACCTCCTCATTTTCCCTGACCAGATAAAGGTCATTAAGCTGCATCTCCAGTTCACTAACGTGGTCCCTAAGGAGCTGTAGCTCGATGACCTTGTGCAGATGTGGCCATCCGGGAGGCTGGGAGTCTCCTGGACTTCCCACATCTGACACTGAGCACAGAACACACATACTGTATTCTGTATAGGTAACCTACCTGGCCTCAACACATTAACGGCTAAGCCTTGTTGAGCCAAAGCCTTCTAAGTCTGTCTCCCTCTACTCCATCGCCCACTCCTCTGCTGCCCGCTCTATAAAGCTGTCTCCTTTTTAATTCTTCTCACTGTTCTTACTGGCTGAGATCCATGGGCTTGTACAGTCATGCCCTGATCAAACCACTGAAGAAATAACATTATGTGCGCTCTGCTAATATCACAAGTAACTGGAAACAATGGCAAGGTGGCAATGGGACACATTCCAAACGATAATAATCACTATCAATTGCAAGCAGACTTTCTAGCGTCGAATGATAGGTAAAAGTCAGTTTGCAGTTGCTTAACAACATTCACCGTATCCGTCACAGTCCTGACCTCAACAGAGAACTGAATTTGATTTGGCTCAGATCTTATGAAGATATACACCTCACAGTGGTTGGAAGCACATGCTTCTGGCATTGTATATTGTCAGTTCTTCCTGTGAGAATATGTAGGTGCATCTGAAAGAAACTCCGTTGAAAAACTCTTCTTCCAATTCAGATCAAACTACTTTTTAAATTAGGTACTTTGAAACTATTGTTTCCAAATTCCATTTGCTCATTCTCTTGATGGCTTTTCTCCTCTAATGGATGCTATATGAAAAAAGCTGTTTGCGTGACTGAGTAACCTCTGTAACCAAGGCTGTACGAAGGTATTTTTTACGGGTAGAATTCAGGATTGTGAAACAGCCAAGAGAATTTTAAGACTGAGCAGAATATTACACTATTAAGGGCGGCCTTTAATCATAAGACCATAAGGCATAGCAGCTGAGTTACGCCATTCTGCTCATCAATTCTGCTCCACAATTACATCACAGCTGATTTATTATCCTCTTAACCTCATTCTATTGTCATCACCCTGTAAAATTTGACACCATGTCTAAATGAGTACCTATCAGCCTCTGCTTAAAATTTACACAATAGCTTGGCCTCCACTGCCAGTTGTGGCAATGAATTCCACAGTCTCACAACCCTCTGGCAAAAGAAATTCCTCCTTATAGAAACACAGAAAACCTACAGCACAATATAGGCTGTTCGGCCCACAAAGTTGTGCTGAACATGTAACAACCTTAGAAATTACTAGGCTTATCCATAGCACTCTATTTTACTAAGCTCAATGTACCTATCCAAAAGTTTCTTAAAACATACTATTGTATCGGCCTCCACCACTGTTGCTGGCAGCCCATTCCATGCACACACCACTCTCTGAGTAAAAAACATACCCTGACATCTCTGTACCTACTCTCCAGCACCTTAAACCTGTGTCCTCTTGTGTCCATTTCAGCCCTGGGAAAAAGCCTTTGACTATCCACATGATCAATGCCTCTCATCATCTTACACACCTCTATCCTCCATTGCTCCAAGGAGAACCTATTCTCTCAACCTATTCTCATAAGGTATACTCCCCAGTCCAGGCAACGTCCTTGTAAATCTCTTCTGCACCCTTTCTATGGCTTCTACACCCTTCCTGTGGTGAGGCGACTGGAACTGAGCACAGTACTCCAAGTGGGGTCTGACCAGGGTCCCATATAGCTGCAACATTACCTCTCAGCTCCTGAATTCAATTCCATGCTTGATAAAGGCCAATGCACTAAATGCCTTCTTAACCACAGAGTCAACCTGCACAGCTGTTTTGAGTGTCCTATGGACTCGGACCCAAGGATTTCTCTGATCCTCCAAACTGCAAGAGTCTTACCATTAATACTATATTCTGCCATTATATTTGACCTACCAAAATGAACCACCTCACAGTTATCTGGGTGGATCTCCATCTGCCACTTCTCAGCCCAGTTTTGCATCCTATCGAAGTCCCGCTGCAAACTCTGACAGCCCTCCACACTATCCACAACAGCCTCAACTTTTGTGTCATTAGCAAATTTACTAACCCATCCCTCCACTTCCTCATCCAGGTCATTTATAAAAATCACGAAGAGTAAGAGTCCCAGAACAAATCCCTGAGGCACACCACTGGTCACCGACCTCCATGCAGAAGATAACCCGCCTACAACCTCTCTTTGTCTTCTGTGGGCAAGTCAGTTTTGGTTCCACAAAGCAATGTCACCTCGGATCCCATGCCTCTTTACTCTCTAAATAAGCCTTGTGTGGGCTACCTTATCAAATGCCTTGCTGAAATCCATAAACACTACATCTACTGCTCTTCCTTCATCAATGTGTTTAGCCACATCCTCAAAAAATTCAATCAGGCTAGTAAGGCATGACCTGCCCTTGACAAAACCATGCGGACTATTATACCACTCCAAATGTTCATAAATCCTACCTCTCAGGATCTTCTCTATCAACTTACTAACCACTGAGGTAAAACTCACTGGTCTATAATTTCCTAGGCTGTCTCTACTCCCTTTCTTGAATAAAGGAAGGCCATTTGCAACCCCCCAATCCTCCAGAACCTCTCCCACCCCCATTGATGATGCAAAGATCATCACCAGAGGCTCAGCAACCTCCTCCCTCGCCTCCCACAGTAGCCTGGGGTACGTCCCATCCGGTCCCAGTGATTTATCCAACTTGATGCTTGCTAAAAGCTCCAGCACATCCTCTTTCTTCATATCTACATGCTCAAGCTTTTTCAGTCTGCTGTAAGTCATCACTACAATCACCGAGATCCTTTTCCATAGTGAATACTGAAGTAAAGTATTCATTAAGTACCTCTGCTATTTCTTCCGGTTCCATACACACTTTCCCACTGTCACACTTGATAGGTCCTATTCTTTCACATCTTATCCTCTTGCTCTTCACACACTTGTAGAATGCATTGGGGGTTTTCTTAATTCTGCTCTCCAAGGCCTTCTCATAGCCCCTTCTGGCCCTCCTAATTTCCTTTTTAACCTCCTTCCTGTTAGCCTTATAATCTTCTAGATCTCTAACATTACCTAGCTCTCTGAACCTTTTGTAAGCTTTTCTTCTTGACTCTGTTGTAAATGGATGTCTATCTATTCTGAGGGTGTGGCTTCTGGTCCTACGTTCACTCGATGTATTCTCTCTACATCCGCTCTATCTAGGCTTTTCAATATCTGATAAGTTTCAATTAGTTGCCCCTTCTCATTTCTTCTGAACTCCAGTGAACACAGGCAAAGAGGCATCAAACGCTCCTCATACATTAACCCTTTCATTCCTAGAATCATTCTTGTGAACCACCTCTGGATACTCCTCAAAGCCTGCAAATATTTTCTTGTGTAAGGCACCCAAAACTGCTTACAATACTCCAAGTGCAGTCTGACCAATGCCTTATAAAGCCTCAGTATCACATCCTTGCTCTTACATTTTGAAATGAATGCTAACATTGCATTTGCCCTCCTCACCACTGACTCAACCTGCAATTTAACCTTCAGGGAATCCTGCACAAGAACTCCCAATAAAACATTACCTTAATATTGATGTTGCTCTAAGGGAGAATATAAATGGAAAGAAAGGGGAATGGTGCTATATAATTGTGTAGGCAGTTATAGTGGATGAAAAATAGTCAGTGCGATAATATTAAGGTAATGTTTTATTCAAAGAATCAGTGGCAATGGAGATTAAGTGATTCTAGATCTCTTTTTGATTTCTCTTTGCCAAGCCCTATACTGTCGATGTCAATTAAACCTTTATTTTATAGTCAGTAGCTACAATATCTGTCATATTATTAAGGAAATAGAAATCCACAATATGCTTCCTTTATTATCCTCCACTATTTATTTCTTCTAAATTATCCTGTGTTCATTACAAAGACAACAAATCCTTGGGTGAAATTCAGATTTCATTGCGTTTCCAATCCAAAGCATTTCCTGTATTTTTTCCCTGACTGAGTTTCATACCTTTCTGCAGTTAGGAACAGCCTGGAATCCGTAACGTCAAATGTCAGGTTGCTCAGCTGCAGATTTATTAATGCCTTGTGCCTTCTCACAGAGAAAATATGGCAACTGTGATTTTAAACTTCCCTCATGGACTGTTGATTGCTGGCTATCTGGTGACCATTTAAGCAACACACACAAAATGCTGGTGGAACACAACAGGCCAGGCAGCATCTATAGGAAGAAGTACAGTCGACATTTCGGGCCAAGACTCTTCGTCAGGACTAACTGAAAGAAGAGATGATAAGAGATTTGAAAGGGGGAGGGGGAGATCCAAAATGATAGGAGAAGACAGGAGGGGGAGGGATGTAGCAAAGAGCTTGAAAGTTGATTGACAAAAGGGATACACAGCTGGAGAAGGAAGAGGATCATGGGATGGGAGGCCAGGGAGAAAGAAAGGTGGAGGGAAGCACCTGAGGAAGATGGAGAGCAGGCAAGGAGTGACTGTGCAAGGGGCAGAGAGAGAGAGAAAAAAGAAAAGGGGAAAAAATAAATAAATAAGTAAGGTATGGGGTAAGAAGGGGAGGAGGGCATTAACAGAAGCTAGAGAAATTAATGTTCATGCCATCAAGTTGGAGGCTACCCAGATGGAATATAAGGTGTTGTTATCCCATCAGGTTGGAGGCTACTCACTCCTTTCCCAACCAACTTTCGAGCTCTTAGCTTCATCCCTCCCCCTCTCACTTTCAAATCTCTTACTACCTCTACTTTCAGTTAGTCCTGACGAAGGGTCTTGGTCCAAAATGTCAACTGTACTCCTTCCTATAGATGATGCCTGGCCTGCTGCAGTCCACCAGCATTTTGTATGTGTTGCTTGAATTTTCAGCATCTGCAGATTTCCTCGTGGTGACCATCTACAATTGCTTCAGCTTGCTGGATACAGAAGACCTGCCCAGCCCTCTTAAACTTGCTTGACCTGACACAGCTCTTGTCATTGTTCATGAGTTGTGGGGGAAGTTATCTCCTATGAGCTGGCCTGCCAAATGAACATTTATGATCAAATCCTCATGGGTGACTGAAATTCTCAATATTAACATTCTGACTCTAAGAAAAAAGCTGAGATAATCATATAGAATTGCATCTTACCATAAACTTAATCTAATCATGCTCACTTTACACTTGCATTGAGCTCACAGGTATAAATAATGGACTACAGAATCCTATCTATTATGGCACCATAATAACCTATTTGATATATAGATGTGTCCTTTGAGAAAATATCACTTTTGATTTTCTTTACACTCAATATGGCTTTTAAAAGCATAGAAATTCTATAATTTCTGAGGAAATATTTGCTCTACTTAAGTAGTTAATGAGGGTGAATGGAAACACTCACTGAAAGTTGAATTTTATGTATAAACTCTCTCCCAGAGATGCATAAGAAAAATTTTATAATAATTACAAGGAAGAACAGAGATGGCATGGCAATTTAGTAACAAAACTCATAGTCCAGAGCTTGGACTAACAATTTAGAAGCCTGTGAACAAATTACACCATAGAAAGTCATATATCATATAACAATGCTGCATGGATAGAGGCACCTCAACCTAACCAGCCCATACTGCCCATGTGCCCACTCAGTTTGACTGAATTTCCTGCATTCAGCCCATATCTTTCTAAGCCCTGCCCCACCATGTGCCTATCCAAGTGCTTCTTAGTGATACCAACTGTACCAGCCTCTACCACATTGCCTGATAGCTCATTCTGAATACTCACAATCATCTGCATGAAAAAGTTACCCCTCAGATCTTTTCAACTCTTTCCCTTTTCATGCTAAATCTATTGCTCCTAGTTTGGGCCTCCTCTGCCGTGGAGAAAGTGACATTAATAGGTGTGGAATTTGTATTACTTAATAGTGTGGACATTGGAAAACATTTAAACTCAAAAATAAGGACCACAAAAACTACTTAAATGGCACAAGAAGAGTCTGCAAGCCTGCTCCACCATTGAACAAGAATGTAGTTGATCCTGTTACGAAGGATGAACAGCTCTGATGGGCAGAAGGGTGCAGGGTTGCCCATGTCCCCCTCCCCTGGGAGAATTACAAACCATTACTGTTGCCAGGCTGTTAATGAGAGAGAAAGAGATGGAACAAAAACATACTGGGACTGGAACATTTGCTTCAGACAAGGGTGAGATAACACCAGGGGAGAGAGACCATATTATGACTCTTATAAGACTCACGGCTCCAGAGAGGGCTGTTTACTTGGTACTATTCTGTTCATTAAAATTCCTCAGTGGACAGCCGGAGTGGGCTGGTTTGATGGGCTAAGCCATTCAATACTGATTGACACCTGAGACCTCGTGAGTAGGGATAAAAGTGAGGTCTGGGGAGACACCCCTCAGACACACCAAGAGACACACAAGTGAGCACTGTTTAAGTGTTGGAACCCACGAGAAAAGTGTGGGTCATCTGAGGCCGAACGAAGGATCGGTCAATTTTAACTCACAGTGTTTATAGCAAGGCCGGTGGGGGCTTGTGTGTGCGTCCACCCTTGCCTGGGTGATGAGTCCACCATAGAAGAAAGGTCTAGCTAAAGGACAGAGGGGTCATAGCTGCATAGCCACAACAACACATCGACGGATCAAGAACGTAAAGGAAGGTTTGACTGGCTGTCACTGTTTGATCTCTCTCTCTCCAACAATTACAACACATTGACCAACAACTACCTCAGCTTGTATGAACTGAACTGAACTTTATATTCACATATGACAATTCATTATCCCCTAGACATCGATAGAGCTTGTTTATTTTTGATTATTATTATACCCACACTTTTAGGTTTAGTTATTGCTAATGTGTATTATCTGTATATTTGCATTGTTGTTATTGATTTGTATATTTTACTAATAAACACTGTTCTGAAAATAGTACCAGACTCCAACGGATACTTCTATTTTTGCTGGTAAGAAACCCAGTTATGGGGTACATAATAATCCAATATTTCTGGTCAACTTTCCTGCCCTTTCCTCTGAACTCTTACTTCAGTAGTTGCTTAGAAATCTACATGTTCCAGCCCTAAATGTACCCAAGTAATCTGAGCCCATAGCAAGCAGCTGTGAAGGCACAGCCTTCTGAGAAAGGAATGTCTTTGCCCGTTGTCCTGTTAGCTTGGTTGTCTACCAGAAAGAGTGATACAAAAGTGTGTGTGTGTGTGTGTGTGTGTGTGTAGAGGGTGGACAAGCAGACAATATCCACTTGTGTTTATCTCTTCCTACAATTAAAGGAGATGTTTATTTTCAGTTTTTATATTCCTTCCTAGTTTGCGCCCAGTTTACCTTTCCTCTGTTCATTACTTTTTATGTCTTCCTTTCCTTCTGAATTTATCCTGCTTTCCCTATCTACTCCTAACTTTTACCTTTTTACATTTACTCTTTACCTATTATTCTCCTTAAGTACCTTGCTTAATCTTGATTCATTCAACCCTCGCTTTCAATCTTTTCTCTGTACTGGGATCGATTCATGTCACGAATTACCTCCTTCAGGTCAGCCACTGCCTTCTGTTGTAACTCCCTTTATTTAATTTAAAAACAGAGTGGCCTCTAACCCAAGTTCTCTCAAATTGAATAAAACATTTTATCATTCTATCATCACTATTATTAAACCTGCTGCATGGCCTGTTATAAAAACAGAAATATTGGAAAAGCAAGTCAAATCAAGTGGAAAGAGAAGGCAGCTGAAGTCTGAGGTAGGAGATCCTTCATCAGAATTGACAAAGAGAGGTTAAGGAGCAGTTTTTGTTACATACTATCATATCTAAGATTGCCTATTTCCTGGATCCATAACATATTGCTCTAATAAATGAGCACAAATGTTTTCTGAATTTGTTAGGGACCTTCAAACATTCTCAGAGGTAACAATGATTAGCAACACATCATCATCCACAACTTTTGCCATCTCCAAAGGGATTTACCACTAAACTTATCCAAACCTTCCCCACGCTCCACTCTCTGCAGGAATTTCTCCTTCTACGATGCCCTTGCTCATCCCTCCCCGCTAATCTCCCTCCTGGCGTTTATCCCTGCTAGTGGCCCAAGTGCTACACCTGCCCAATAACCAATTCCCTAACCCCGTTTCAGGGCCCCAAACAGTCCTTGCAGGTGAGGCAGCACTTCACCTGTGAACCTACTGGGGTTATCCATTGTGTCTGGTGCTCCCAATGTGTCCTCCTCTACATTGGTGAGACCTATTGTAAATCGGGGAACCACTCCATTCAGCATCTATGCTCCATCCACCAGAAGCAGAACTTCCCCATAGCCACACATTTTAACTTTAAATCCCATTCCCATTCTGACCTGTCGGTCCATTGCTTCTTCTTGTCCTAAGATGATGCCTCCCTTATAGTGGAGGAGCAGCACCTTATATTCTGTCTGGATAGCCTCCAACCTGATGGCATGAGTATTGATTTCTCCTTCCAGTACATTTTTCCCTCCTCCACTCTTCTGTTCCCCACTCTGGCATTTTTTCTTATTTTTACCTGCCTGAAACTTCCCCTGGGTTCCCTCCTCCTCTTTTCCCTCTGATCCATTCTCCTCTCCTATCACATTCCCTCTTCTCCATCTGTTTACCATTCCCACCCATTTGTCTTCACCTATCACCATCTAACTAGACTCTTTCCCCTCCCATCCCTCATTTTTTATTCTGGTATCTTCCCCTTTCCATTTCAGTGCTGAAGAAGGGTCTCGGCCTGAAACATCAACTGCTTATTCATTTCCATAGATGCTGCCTGACTTGCTGAGTTCCTCCAGTATTTTGTCTGTGATCCTCAAAATGTTTGGGATCTTAAACACCCTCATCTTCAGTGAGGTACAGTATAGCATACAAATGTAGAGCAAAAGAAAAGGCTGAAGAATTCACAACCAACTTCACAAGAAAAGGCAAATAGGTGAACCAAATTGATTTCCTCCTAAGATCACTGCTAGTTCTGAAGCTAGTCTCCAGATAAATCTATTCAATTCCCCTGATATCAAGAAACAATTGCACTGAATGCAACATATTGTAGGCTATAGGTCACATAACATCACAGTTCTAGTACTGTATACCTTTCTTCCAGAACAATAATGCCTCCAGCCAAATCCAATAAAATTACAATACCGGCATCTACACAACAATGTCCACAATTGCCCAGGAAGTTGGTAAAATAATAGAACAAAATATAATCTGTTCTACATGGAGAATGTGAAAAGTCAGTCCCCCCAGTTTCATGACATCTTTACCAGAGTTCATAAAAACTGTGACTTTATTACTTCAGCTGCTTCAATTCCATCATTAGGTCTGAAGTGTGAATACTTGCCAATAATTCTGCAACAATCACAAATCATCAACAAATTAAACAGTTTGTCCCTGCATGCAGAAAGTTTCATTCGCCATGTGAGAAATGCAAGACCAGAAGGGCTACCTAAAGAGATCTGCTATTTTTTTCAATTATTTCCTTATCTTTGTACAGTACAGTATCTTCTTGTAAAGTCCAGGCTAGTTAGGGATAAAGTTTAGAAATAAATTTCAATGACAATTGGAAAGAGAGAGATGAAAAATGATGAACTTACATTTGCAGGTAACATTGTCCTCATCTAAGTATTGACCATCAGCACAAGCACAAACTCTGCCTCCAGGGATGATTAAACACAGGCCATTGCATCCACCATTGTTTCCCCGAGTTGAATTTTCACCTGAAAAGATAAAGCACAAAGTCAGAAACTATGGTTAAAGGACTTGTACATACTTGATAAATATGTTTGGTTTCATATCTCTGCAATTGGCAAAGGTTTTATAAACATTCTGAATATAGCACATATCCTATTATTACTGAAATACTGTAAAATAGTATTTTTTTACTATTTGTGGACAAAATTTAAGTATTGTATTCCTCCTCTTCCATTGTCCAACATTTGGCTAGTACAATATCTCTTTGTTAAAAGACTCTGGTTCATTATTATGGACCAGGGCATATTTAATACACTTTAAATAAGCTTAGAACAGCAACCTGCAAATTGGGTATGTAATCTCATCTCTGTCTACATGCCAGTTGGACATACCATCCAGGGTCACAATCTTGGAAAGACTGAAACACACACATTACTGTCAAAAACAGTTCCCAGCATATTTAGGCAATTCCACACAGTCAGTCCAAATACTCAATCCAAGCAAAAACTTTTGGGGAGAATTTTATTTTTGTAAATAATGTTATTCATGGTGTTTAGCTTTAAACATCGCAATGTATATATAGCTGCTACGTGGGTTTCAAAGCTCTAAGCTCGAAGTTAATTTATTATCAAAGTACACAAATGTCACCATATGCAACCCTGAGATTCATTTTCTTACGGGCATTCACAGTAACTACAAGAAACACAATAGAATTAATGAAAGACTGCACCCAAAAGGATGGAAAATCAGTGTTTTCAAACAAACTGCAAATAAAAAATAAATAATAATAATAACTTCGGGATGATATCGACAACTGGTATCATCACAAAGTCACTACACAATAGAATTAAACAACTAGGCCTACAGTGTGATATTTATGTAGATCTCCAGAAAGCCACAATACTAAACCCCATCAGAATAGTCCTGGTAATTGAGAAATGAGGTGCTTGGCTATGTCAGTATGCCTGTTTTTACCAGCTTGAGCTGAGAAAATATATAATAATAAATAAGCAATAAATATTGAGAACATGAGATGAACAGTCCTTGAAAGTGAGCCCATAGGTTATGAGAACAGTTCAGTGATGGGGTGAGTTGAGTAAAGTTATTCCCTTTGGTTCAAGGGCCTTAAGATTGAGAGGTAATAACTGTACCTGAACGTGGTGATGTGAGTCTTAAGGCTCCTGTACCTTTTTCTTGATGGCAGCAGTGAGAAGAGAGCCTGTCCAGGCTTGTGTGTATCCTTGATGATGGATATTATAATATATTAAAATTATGTATTATATTTAATTATCTGGATCATGTTATCTGCAATCACTCTTATCAGACTCTTGAATGGACCTCCTCTGTGATAAGATAGACTCTTGCTGTAACCTCATAATCTATCTTGTTTTGATCTTACACATTACTTACCTGCACTGCATGTTCTCTGTTGCTTTTGCACTTTATTTTGCATTGTTATTGCTTTACCTTGTTATAACACAGTGCACTATGTCAGGATTTGAACTGTATGACAGCATGTAAGATCCTGGTTCACGTGACAAAAATAAACCAATAATATATTGCAAAGAAAGCAGTGCTCAGTAAAAATCCCTCTGGTTTTCACCTTTCAGTATCCTAGTGTCAAACTGTGAATCAATTTTTAAGTTTTCAGCCAATGGAACAAACATAAGACCAAATATTTCTGAGCAACAAAGATACTTTTTAAAAATACTATTATATTTTTGTTTCATAATTTGGAAAGAAAATGTTAAAATTGATTCACAGTTCTAAATTCAACACTATAAATTGCATCCTTATGAAAGGAGAAAATAATATGAGTGACGGCATGTTGGTGCAGATCAATGGTTTATGGTTAACAACCGATTTATGGAGGAAACCGCAAAGCACTATAAGAAACCAGCAGGTCAGGCAGCATCTATTGAGGGAAATGGACAGTATAAGTTTTGATTTGAGGCTCTTATCTAACATGTTAATGGATATAGTTTAGATAATTTTTTTCCAGATAAAAACTACACTATACATATTTCATATTTTTTTTTGTAAAAAAAAAGTTCAGCCTTGCTACAAGGCAGACATACCAGTCTGATGTCTTTTAATGGACATCAAATCAATTTATGTATAAGCTATCTTGTATGTTTATATTTATTGTGTTTTTTGTGTTGCATCAGATCGGGACTAACAATTATTTCATTCTCCATTAATTGTTTATTACAAATGACATGAAACATTAATCAATTCCAGGTGACATGCTATCAAGTAATTTAAATGTTGGTGAATCTCCCTTATATTCACAAGCAATCAAGACCATTCAAAATTTATCAACAAAATTAATTCCAATGCAAAAGCCTTAGAAAACATGAATTGCCTGAAAATGTTTTCTTTCTTTGAAGCTACTTCTCCCATTGAAGCAAATGTATCTGCTCTTCCTATGCCAAGTTAACTGGGAAAATCTTCCACATGTTAGTTGGGGAATTAGCACTCTTAAACACTGGACTTCATTGATAAGATGGAAACCAGTATCAAAGCATATTGATAGCAAGAAACTCTCAAAACAGTACTTTCTTGGGCATCTATTCTTTGGGCAGGCAAATCTTAGTAAATATTTAATTCAACTACACATTAGTGCTTTAGTCAGGTGTATAGGACAAAGTTGTTTGTTTTTTTTGTCAGGTTTGGTTTTGTGGGAAAAAGTATAAATGGATGATCATCAGGTGTGAAAAGAAGCCTTCAGTGATGCAAGACTACAAGTTTTGTTTCAATGGAATCGGAAGCAACAGGGCAAAAGAGAAAGATACACAAAGTTAAAATCCAAATAAAAAGTGCAGGCTTAATCGCTTCCAATGATTGAAGGAAATGCAACAAGTTTGTGATGAGTCTCGAGGGTGGATCTGCAGATTTTATTTATTTATTTATGGAGGTACAGTGCAGAATAGGCCCTTCTGGCCCTTCGATCCGCCCCGTACAACAACCCACCTGTTTAATTCTAGCCTAATTATGGGACAATTTGTAGCAACCAATTAACCTCCTATCATGTACATCTTTAGACTGTGGGAGGAAGCCGAGCACCCAGAGGAAACCAATGCGCACAATTGAGCAAACTTACAAACTTTCGTACAGAAGCCACCAGTATTGAACTAACTCCAAAGTGAGATACCCAAGCACGCTAGCCACTACTCTACAATGGAAGTCTGTTGAAAGAAGTGAATTAAAAATTGCCCAAAGGGTACAAATAATAAAAATACAAAAGATGAGGTGTGCACTCATGGTTTGGTGCAATAATGATGTATTCCATTCAAGTACTTCTACGTGTAACCCATAGTGAATTATTTAAAGAAAGAATGCTTTATCAAACAATATATTTACAATATTATTCAAATATTACTGAAATATCAAATGTAAAATGCCCCTGCCTGTTTAGTATAAACTCCAACTCAATATAGAATGCATTCCATATATATATATATATATATATATATATATGTACATATACTGTATATAAAGTATACTTGTAAATTAGCTACTATATATATATATATCCACAGCATTGTAAATTTTAAATGATCCCATTCAAGTCTAAGGATTTAATCGCTGTAGAGGATTGCTTGATAACACCTTTCCTGATGGGGTGGGGTCACTTTGCCTGGCAGGAGAGTCTTGTGGCTTTGAAATAATCCGTTCCAGGGACTCCTCCATGGTGGATGTTGGAAATGATTCTGGGACTGCAGGAAATGGTTTGGACAACACTGGACATCTTTCTTCTCTGACAACTGACCCTGTTCTCCTCAAATTATTGATGTGTCATCTTCAGATGATCAGATGCAAAATCCACTGTGTAGAAGAGTGCTCCAGTTCTGGCCTTAATCTTTCCAAGTATCCATTTCTGATCATCTCTGTAATCCCTAGCAGGGACTGCTTGTCCAGGAGTGAAACATCAGAACGTCTTGTTTGAAGGTCCCTGGATTTGTCTCAGCTGTTTGCCCTGCAAACATCTTTTGAGATTGAGTTTGAGCGGATCCAAGCCTGACCACAAGGAATGACCCAGGAAGAGCAGAGCTGGTGAGTTGTTGGTTGGAGTGTGCTGCATTGTGATATGCAAGGAGGAAATTAGTGAGCTACTGATTCTTTGTCAGTGTAGTTTGTCCTGTTAATATTGTTCATAATGTTTTTTTAGATTCCTGGCAACCTTTCCACCAAGTTGGATGGCATAGTGCAGATGTATTATGTCTTATTCTATTCATTTTCAGCATTTCCTCCATAAACTGTGGTCCAATGTCACTTGGTGAGTGAATCTGGAAAATCAGTCCTTGAGAAAAAGCTTCTCAACACATCAAGAATGAACGAGGCTGTAGTGGAGGACATTCGGAATACTCCCTGCCACTTTGCAGCTGCATCCACTGTTACCAACCAATTTATGCCCATAAATAGTCTGGCAAAAATCACATAAATCCTCTGCCAGTAATACAGGCATCTTCCCAGGGTTGGAGAGACATTGCTCTTGCCAACCCAACAACCCAACCCAACCCAAACTGATTGATCTGCTCATCTTTTCCAGCCCACCAAAGCTTCCAGCCAATGCTCTCACTTTGACCACGCCTAGATGATGGCCATGTAGATTCTCCAACATTTTAGCTCATGGCTTGGATGGAACAACAACTCTCAATCCTCACATATGGCAAACCCCGTCAAGGGCAAGTTCATCCTGGCGCTGGAAGAATGAGGAAATTTAATTTCTGATGTTCATTCCAGCCATTTTAGGTTACCATGCAGACCTCAGACAGCATGGTATCTTTTCTGGTTTCCTTTCGGATCATCTCTGCCATAATAGGAAAAATATATCAAAGGGAGTGTCCTCTTTTGTAAATATTTCAGGTATTTCTTCTTCCAAGGGTAAACAGAACAACCCATCAGCTTTTGAACAATTAGTTATCCTCATGAATTGGATCTTGTAATTGAGTCCTCCAAGAAACAGAACACATCTCTGCATTTGTGATGCTGCTCTTTGCAGAACACCCTTCAGTGGATTAAAAATGGACATTAGTGATTGATGATCAGTAATAAGGCTAAGCTTTCTCTTCCATTCAAGCACTGGTAAATGTTTAACACCCCAAACCTGATTCAAGGACTCTCTGTCCATCTGTGTGTAGCTTTGTTTTGCAGCAGTAAGGGAGCATGACACAAAGGCATTTGCATTCATCACTCATAACATGTGACATGACTGTACCTCTGTCATAAGATGAGGCATCACAGGCATGCTACACAGGATGCTGTGGATCATAATATGTCAGAACAGTGTCTGACATCATTATTTCCTTTACCTTTCGGAAAACAATCTCACACAGTCCATTGCTCTTTCCTTCCCTATCTGTAGCAATAAACTCAAGGGGTGGAGAACAGTGGAGAACAACTTTGGCAGGACCCTGTTAGATTAAGTGACAAATCCTAAAAAGGACCACAACTGTGACACGTCCTTTGGCCTTGCTTGAATTTTCGCAACACACTGTTGTAATACTTGTGCGTCAATGGTGTAACCACAGTAAGTGATGTCTGGTTTAGCAAATTTACAATTGTTGTATTGTGCTCTGAGCCCATAATCTTCTTACTGGTTTAATGCTGTTTGAGATTTTGGAGGTGCTCCCCGTCACCCTCACCAGTAACAATGATGTCATCCAGGTAACACTGACTGCCTGGATAGCCTTGCATCACCTGGTCCACAGCTTCTTCCAGAGGGCAGGTGCAGATGCTATTCCAAAAATAAGCCTATTATAGTGATAAACCCATTTGTGAGTGTTTCTGGTGAGAAGCCCTTCCGATTCTTCTTCCACCTCCATCTGTAGTTATATAGGTAGACCTCAGCTAAGTCCCCTTTGTGTCTCTATCCTGGGCAGAGTGTTTTGATCTACTTTCAGTACTGGGTTGATGGTGATCTTAAAGACCTGAAAGACTTATTCTTCTTGGTTACTGTGACCTCTGATGTTGTCCTTGGGCTCCTCTCAACTTGGAAAGAATTATTTCAACCTCAGTGTGGTCTAGCTCACTGGCTACTTTATCATGGCTAGTATAAGGAACCAGACAGACTTTGCAGAATTTGAGTTCAGCAGTTGCATCTAACATTATCCTACCCCTGATATGTTTAAGTTTTTCGATGACATTCTTGAACACTTCTCTGTTGTCATCCTGTACCGTTCTTAATTGGTTTTCAGTTGACTAAGTTGCAGGGTTGTGAAATGTAAACAGTGGTGGATCTTTAAGAATGTTGTATTTGTCTCAGCTAATCATGCACCCACTATGCTGGCCCTTCTGTTTTTATCACATTCAAGCTCAATTTGGCTTGTTGGTTGTTGTAATTCACTGTTACAAATGTCATTCCTACAGGAGTTATGTTTTATCCACATAAGTTCTTAGCCGGATGTCTTCAGGCTTCAGTTCACTGCTTTTGAAATGCCATTCAAACACATTTTGTGGAATGACTGAAACAGCTAAGCCTGTGTATAATTCTATCTTAATTAATTTGCCATTCACTTTTAGTGTAAACTACATCGCTTATCTTTTGTTAGTTTTCACATATTAAAACTCAAGGCTACCCAGTCCTGTGTCACTCTCATCATTATCAGATGTTTCATCAAAGTGTGCAGATTATTGTTCTTTTTGAAACTGCAGCTTGACTTTAGATCTTGCAACTCTGTGTAGTTCATTTATTTTTGTCTGCCTAACATGCTATTTTTATGTGTCCTACTTTGTTGCATTTTCTGCAAATTTCACCTTTAACTCTGCTTTTGTCTGATGTATGTGAGGCCTTGCCACAATAGTAACATAATATATTCTCCAGACAGGTTTCTGCTTGGATATTGCAACTTTGTTCACGCTCACTTTCTTTCCTGATTTCAACTCAGTTTCATCTCTTTCAGCTGTTTTGATACAGTTAGTTCAACTGCTCTTTTAAATGTAAGTTGTGCTCCACTTAGGATCTGTTTTAGAATATTTCCTTGTAAGATTCCACAAATTAAACAATCACTCAGTGCATCATTAAGCACATCACTGAACTGATAATGCTCAGGCAATTTCTTCAGTTCAACTGCAATAGCTGAAATGGACTCCCTGTCCTTTTGAATCTACTTCTGAAATCTAAAGCATTCTGTAATCAACAATGGATTTGGTTCTAAATGTTCCTGCATTACTTTCATGATATCAGCAAAGGTCATTTCAGCTGGTTTGGTTGGAGCAGTTAAACTTCTAAGCAAACTATATTCCTTTCTACCCAATGCACTCATTAAAACTGGCTGTCTCTTTTCATTGGGTATTTCAATTGTTTCAAAATAGTTATCAGTTTCGTCAGTATACAATATCCCATGATCTCTTGTGCAATCGAATACATATATTTTATGATGTAGCCAGTTATTTCTGCTGTTTTTTTTATTTACGATTATTATCACCCAGTATTCACTGTTTTAGAACCAATGAATTTTGTCCATTTCTGCCTTATTTTTTAACTTGACCATCTTCCCTTGTGAAGAAAATCAACGTGCTGTGCTTTTTTAAAACTCAAATGTCTCACAACACTTTTTTAGAACTTGAACATCTTTCTGATCTTCAAAAGGTGGATAATTAACTTGGTTTCATTTAAACCTTCCTTGTTGCCACTGTTATGTTGTGTAACTCCTAAACATAAAGCTAATTGAAAGTAAAAGAGGGGAACCCAGGAAAATGTCTACATCTTGTTTTTACTTTTAGTGAAAGATGCACTTATGACATGGTGGCATAATGATGCGTGCCATTCATGTACTTTTACACAAGACCCATAATGAATTATTTAAATAAACAAGGAATGCTTAATCAAATGATATGTTTAATTTCCAACATGACTCAAATATTTCTGAAATATTAAACACACAACATAATCCTAAGAATATCCCACCACCAGTGTTGCTGGGAAAACATGGACTAGCTGTGGAAAGCAGATGCAATGGGGATCTCTTGATGTGTTGTAGGAAACCAGTTACTGAACGAACTCAGTAGACCTGAAGCAGGACCTTGAAACATTGAATAACACACACAATATGTGGAGCACCTTAGCAAGTCAGACAGCATCTATGAAGAGGAATAAAGAGAGGATGTTTTGGGTTGAGACCCTTCACCCCTCAGTGGAAACATGGACATGGAGCATTCTCTTTGCTCCACAGCTGCTTCTCAGCCTGCTGAGTTCTACCAGCAGTTTGCTTTCTTTTGCTCTAAATTATAGTCTCTTGAATCTCCATCACCGGATGCATGCCTGATGTGGAGAATGTGTCAGATGTAGACAAATATATATAAAAACTGAGGTGTTTGGTCACATATCCAATTTGTAACCAAGAATTTGGCCAGAAATAGATGCAATCATGCCTACTTCAGAAAAACAGGAACAAAATTGTTTAGGTAGGTGGTGGAATAATGAAAAAAATAAGGTTACTCATCCAAAATTTCTCAACCTCTGTTCTTCAGTTGAAAACCAGGGTAACCAACAGTAATAATTCAGCTTTAGCACAGCATGCTTCACACGCATAATTGTGTCTTGGCCAATGTTTGATTCCTTCTGCTTGAACTAAGTCAGAACAAAAAGAAATCACAGCCAATCCCTTTTTAACCCTTGAGGAGCATTGTATATTTATTTTCAGATTAACAATCAAAAACATGTTTTATCTTTTTGCCTTCAGTACAAAAGCCTTCAAGCAGATGGACACATGAGAGCTGAAAAGAAGAACAAGTTACAGTACATTAAAAAAAAAGAATCTTTTCTTGCAGCTGCAGGGGTTTTATTGATTCATGCAACAAATAGTTTTCATCCCAGTAGCATCCATCAATCTTGAAATGGAAGCAACTTGATAATGACACTTTTGTGCTTCATTGAAGATTAATCACAACTGCTAAATCATTATTAGTCCTTCATAATCGGTTGCAAGGGGTTATGTTCTTCATTTGTGTATGTTTTACTGTATAACCCACAGGAGGTGTTACTGAGATTACCATACACAAATATTAAGGCTTAGGTCAATTTTTGCTGTGGTAGTTGCACCACAGCTCTGATGTATTCTTGAGATTTTAAAGAAATTGCTGCATGATTACTTAGTTAATACAATGCCCAGAGGAACAAAGTCTTATTTATAAAATAATTATTTTTTTTTTGTTTTCACTTTTGATGCTTCTAATACTATTCCAAAGATGTAAGAGGAAGTTTTGAATACCTATCAGACTCACTTCAAAGCACATCACACATAATGAATGACCTTGAAGAATAATGATTGGTGTGATATTAATGATATACCTCAACATGTGTACAGAAGGATCATCTCATGATCAGCAGATCAGGTTACTTGAACAGTTGTCTGAAGAGATAGACTTGTTCTTTGAGAGCTCTTGATGTCCCACTTAAGACAGCATTCCAGAAAAGGTGTGTCAATATTCTACTCACATGCTATTCATTAAGAACATAAGAAATAGGAGCAGGAGTAGACCATCTGGCCCATCGAGCCTGCTCCTCCATTCAATAGGGTCATGGCTGATCTCTCCATGGACTCATCTCCACCTACCTGTCTTTTCCCTGTAACCCTTATTTTCTCTACTATGCAAAAATCTATCCAACCTTGTCATAAATATATTTACTGAGGTAACCTCCATTGCTTTATTGGGCAATAGCTCTTTCCTATTTTCTTTATCTGTACTCTCATAATTAATTCTGACCTCAGCCTCCTATATTCCAAAGTAAGCAATCTTGGCATGATTTATCCTTCCCCTTATCTATAATTTTCTAGGAATGGACTGATGTGACCACTGACACCAGGCAGAAAACCTCTGAAGTGTATTGATAATGTCTGGGGTCATCCATCTTGTAAAGATGCTGCCCAGAAGAAGTCAACATCAAACTGCAGAAAATTTTGCCAAGAACAGTCATGGTCATGGAAAGACTATGATTGCCCTCTTCATATGACTTGGTACACAATGAACAAAACAAAACAGTCATGGTATGATCTATTTTCATTACAACCATTGGGGAGGAGATACAAAAGGCTAAAGACCTACACACAGTACGTGAGGAACTGCATCTTTCCTTATGCCATCAGATTTCAGAATGTTCTATGAACCCATGAACACTAACTTGATATTCTTCTTTAACACCATTTATATATTTATTTTTGAAATGTATATTTTCCTGTCTTGCACTGTACTGTTGCCACAGAACAATAAACTTCCTGACATATATCAGTGATAACAAACCTGATACTGATTCCGATGCTCTTTTATTCTGCCCTACTAGCTCTTTGTGAATTTTAGAGCAAATGTCAATTTTTATCATATTACGAACACTTTGACATTCCAACTGATATAGTATGTCCAGAATTGAAGGAAAGACAGTTCATTAGTGGATATGATGGGTCTTTGACCCAAGACATTGAGCTTCATTTTCCACAAAAGCTACCTGCCCTGTTGAGTATATATCCCCAACATTTGCTGTTCTCATTCCAGACTGAAACAAAACTGATTGTTATGATATTTCTTCTCCTCATGTTACTCCATTATTATAGCCATGAACTCATTTTGGTGTACTGAATTTCCATTTAGAATACCTATACCTATATATTTTTTTTTACTTGTGGTGCAACATTTCAATGCATATTTATGTAACTTACTTTTGGGTGGGGAGCATTACAGTAATTTACATTTGCGGTTAGCTATCAATAACATTTTCCATGAATCTTTGGGAAGTTTGTATTTATACCTCACCATTTATCATTTATTAATTCTACTTTTATCTTTTTCTTTTATCCTTTATGCACAGGCTGTCTGGAGTATACAGGATCCATGCTGAAAAGGCTGTCTGGGATGTACAGTATCCATGGTGAACATTCTGTCTGGAGTGTTTAGGATTGATGGTGAACAGGCTGTCTGGAGTGTACAGGATCCATGGTGAACAGGCTGTCTGCAGTGTACAGGATCCTTTTGGAACAGGCTGTCTGCAGTGTACAGGATCCATTGTAAAAAGGCTGTCTGGAGTGTACGTGATCCATGGTGAACAGCTTGTCTGGAGTGTATTCTTTTATGTGCACTGAATTGAGGACAATTGAGAGTACCTCTGAATATCATATCCTTCTATTACAAATTGTCTTTGAAATAAAGCTTCTAATTACTTTGAAGATATTGTTTCAAATTTTCCACAAATAGATCAGTTTGCATTTGATATCCATATGAAATCTGCCTCTGATACTTGAAATATTCACAGAAAGTTCAAGTAAAACATACAAGCTCAAGAATCATCAGATCCAATGAAACTTCTATTTGTGAATAATTGGACTTAGCACAAGGTGCCTGAGCAATGGAAACTGGAAATAATAACACACTGAATTTTTCATAAGCAAGAAGTATTTGCAAACATCCTGCAGGATATAAATGGAAATTAGTAAAAGTAGATTTAAGGTTTTACATCAGGAAGAGCTCAGAGAGTGAGAAACATTTCCATATCCAACAGAAATGATGGAAGAAACAGAAATATCACTCAGTTTGATGCCAGATGCTCTGTTGGAAAATAGCCCCTGCTAGAAGGATTACACTGATGGGACGTATGTCCTTACCTTGTCCCTGACTTACGAACAAGGTTAATACAAAATTCATTACATTTCCACAGCAGAAACATTGTGACATTTTAAGATAATCTCATTATCTCGCCTAAAGTGTGAGATCCTTTTATTTTACTGCTGTAATTCTGGCAGATATATTTAAAATATTTATTGATTGCATAATTGATTTTTCAGCACATAATTTGAGTAACCAAAGTGCTTTGTAACACAACTGAAGTTTTTTTTAGTTCAGTATCTCCAGTCTTTTTCTCTAAAAATCCATAACTCTCCTTTCACATACATTAATGGATCTTTTTGTTAAAGAAGTTGATTTAGGTTTTAAATTTTAAGAATCCAGAAATCATTTTATTATCAGAATGGATTTTTTCCAAAACCCCTCATTCAATCTTCTCTTCTTCCAAACCCCATCAATTGCTTGTATCTGTTTGTAAGATAATCCACCAAATCAAAGCTTTATTACTAGCCGCGTTGTCATTCCTGCAGTGGATATCTTGAAAACATATTTTTCATCCAGAAATGTGTCTGAAATCGTTGTATCATTTTCATTCTTGCACAAGCTACACATTCCATTTATCATCACCTCATAATCTGAAGTCCTATCTTTCCATCAGCACTTATTTCTTCTGAATTGCTGTGACAATATTTCATATTGAATTTTAATATGTTAACTGACCCCTTAGTAGTTTAAGTCTTTGGTGGCAAGTAATCTTAGAGGATTGGAATTAGTAGTTAGGGGTAATTCAAAAGCTGATTTAACTTTTCAAATGTGGCTCAAACTGTTGCTACATCTTGGAAGCAAACAATTCCGGAACAGCTTCTTCCCCTGCCATCATGATTCTGAATGGACATTGAACCCATGAATTAGCTCACTACTTTTCTATTTCTATTTTTGCAATACTTACTTAATTTGTCTAATATATATATACTGTAAATCAGTTATTTCTCTATTATTTATATTATTATGTGTTGCATTGTAGAACTACCACAGTTACCAAATTTCACAATATAATGCTGGTGATATTAAACCTGATTCTTATTCTACTTAATGGTAAAGGAAACCTTAATTCTGTTTTATTTTCCAAGAGTAAAGAGAAGATCCATTTTGTAAAAAACAAGCATATATTACAATAAATTACTTGCCCATCAAATTGACCTAATTTTGACTCAGAGTCAGGACACTTTTACACTGAAGGTTGATGCAAAATACTTATTATGTTCATCTGCCAATCCTTTGACCCCCATTACTACATCACCAGCATCGTTTTCCAGTGGTCCAATATCAATTCCCATCTCCCTTTTTACTTTTCATATAAATGAAAAAACATTTAGTGTCCTGCTTTATATTATTGGTTAGCTTGCCCTCATATTTCATATTTCCCTTCTTATGGCTTTTTTATTTGCATTTTGCTAGATTTAAAAATCTTCTCAATCACCCAGCTTCCCACTTACTTTTATACCATTATATGCCCATTTCTTTGTCTTTCATCTAGTCCTTAGCTTTCCTTATCAGCTGTCGTTTCCTAGCCCTGCCGTTTCAGAACAACTTCTTCTGTGGGACATACGTATCCTGTGCTTTGTGAACTATTCCCAGAAACTTCAGCTACATCTGCTCTGCAGTCATCTCTGCCAGTATCACCCTGCAATCCACCTGGCCTCTATAATTTCCTTTATTCCATTGTGATACTGATCCATATGGCTTTATGCTGCTCTCTCTCAAATTGCAGTATGAAATCAATCACATTATGATCACTGCCTCCAAAGGGTTCCTTTACCTCAAGCACCTAATAAAATCTGGATTTTTACGCAGTACCCAACCTAAGATAGCCTTTCCCTGAGTAGGCTCAAGGACAAACTGCTTTAAGAGTCATCTTGTAGGCCTATATGATTCCCATAATGTTTTATTTACCGTTGCAGTTTCTTAACTCCACCCACAAAAATTTGACATTCTATGCCCCATGTTGCCTTTTTCTAAAGACGTAATTCCAACTCTTTCCAACAGAGCCACACCGCCGCCTATGCCTTCCTGCTTGTCCTTTTGATACAAATTATATCCTTTAATATTAAGCTCCCAACTACAATCTTCTTGCAGCCACAACTCCGTGATGCCCACAACATCATACCGTCCAATCTCTAATTGCGCTACAAATTCATCCACCTTATTCTGAATGCTAAGCACATTTAAACTCAGCATCTAACAATCAAGTATTCTGTGCCCTTTTGAATTTTGCCTCTGAGGTACAAATAATCTCTTTTCACTGTCTGCATTTGTACCCATACATGGGTTTTCCTTCTTTGCATTCATGTTATGCACATCATCTACTTGTAAACCTGCCAGCTCATCCTGAGCTCTATCATACCGGTTTCCATCCTCCTCCCATATTAGTTTAAATCACTCTGAACAACTCTGTATGTGAGTGGTCCCATTTCTGTGCTGTACTTTTCAGGGACTCTATGACTGCAGTCATAAATTATCTCCAAATCTCTGTAGCTTTCTATGCATTTTCAGAAGACTTGCCAAACAATGGGAATGTGAGTAGTTTAAATGACAGACTTAATGAGAGTTGCTGAGAATGCAGTTGATAGGTTTTGATGTCAAAGCTAGTTTTGTTTCCCAGGACCTTGACTGGTGGGACAGTTTGTTCTGGAAGCTTTGCACAACATGCATGTTTGGTGGTTTTCTGTTGCCATCAGTTCTGCAATAAAATAGATTCTGAGAATACTTACTGGAAAATGATATGGAAATTCACATCTGTAAATTATATAAGCTGCTTTCAAAAACTGGACAGACATCAATTTCCAGAATAAAACTGTTTCAGAAATCAGAAATTACACACTAACAAATAAATATCAATCTGAAAGGCATTTGGTGATTCCAAAATAAGCCTATGTGACTTAAAAGGAAGTTGCTATCATGTTTATTCTCTCTCGCTTTTTTCACCATACTTTAAACAAATGTCATTGGGGAAAAACTGTGATTCTGTTCAGCTTCTGCTTGAAATGATGGAACAAGAAACTACCTTGGTCTCTTGCTTACCAAAGAATCACTGATTGCAAATGTCGCTTCATACTCTGACAAGTATGCTGCTGTGAGTACAAGGACAAAGTACAAATTGGTAGCTAATTGACAACTCAAATTACTGGCTTCCTTCTTCCATATTTCTTCCTGCCATCTAAATCTACTTCCCAACATAAAAGACAATGTAACGTTTGTTGATTCATTCTTTGTGCACCAGCCAGAATCCCCAAAACAAATCAGATGCATGACTTTCTAATTAGGAAAATAAAACACGCCACTTTGCAATCAGTGGAATTTCTTAACACAAATCATAGATGATAGATCTAACACACACAAAATGCTGTTAGCCAGCCAGCAGTGTGAGGCAAATGGTCCTGAGTTCAAATTCGGTGGCTCCTTGCATGCTTTCCATCCATGATGGGTTGAGATAGAAAGCTGGTCTCACAAGAAGTAGTCACATGCTATGGAAACAACAAGATGTGAAAAGGAACAACAAAATACTGGAGGAAATCAGCAGGACAGTGAACACATGTGGAAATGAGTAAGCAGTCAATGTTTCTGGCTGAAACCCTTCAACAGGACAGGAAAGGAGGGAGAAGATGTCCGAATAAAAAGGTGGGAGGGGAGGGGAAGTAGAATAGGTTGGTGAAGCCATGTGGGTTAGAGATTAAAGAATCTGAAAGGAGAGGAGAATAAGGGGAGATTTGATTGAGAGGGGTATGAGGGGTATAGCAAGAAACTAAGACCTTAGGCCAAAGGGCAAGAGAAGGAGACTCGTGGGAAATTGATAGGCAGGTGAGAAGAGGTAAGTGGTCATAGAGGTAAATAGAAGAAGAGGGGAAAGAAAAGAAAAGATTGTTTTTACTGGAAGGAGAAATTGTTATTCATGAAGCTACCCAAATGGAGTATTGTGGCACAAGAGGTGGTCATGATTTGACATTTTGGAAAAGGAATTGACATTGGAATTAAAATGTTTGGCTATTGGGAAGTTCCACTTTTGGTGAATGGAGTGGAGGTGCTTGACAAACTGGTCCACCAACTTACAATGGGTCTGACCAATGGAAGGCCACATTGGGAGCAACAGATACAATAGATGACCCCAGAAGATTGGCAGGTGGAGTTTTATCTCACCCAGAAGGACTGTTTATCGTCCCTGACAGGAGGGTGAGACAGGAGGTGAATGGGCAGTTGTAGCACAATTGTTGCTTGTGGGGATAAGCATCAGGAGGGAGATCAGTGGAGAGGGATGAATGGACAAGGAAATCATAGAGGGAGCAATCCCTGCAGAAAGTGGGGTTGAGGTAAAGATATGCTTGGTGGTAGGATCTCTTTAAAGGTGGCAGAGGTTGTGGAGAATGAAGTGTTGGGCGTAGAGGCTTATAGAGTGTTAGATAAGGACAAGTGGAACTGTTAAGGTGGTGAAAAGATGGGATGAGTGCAGATGTTTGGGAAATGAAGGAGGTGCTGATGAGGAAGCCTCAATGGTGGAGGAATGGAACCCCTGTCCTTTGAAGAAGGAGGACATGTCTGATTCATGGAATGGAAAGCCTCATCTGTGAACAGAAATGAAGGAAATGAGAAAAGGGAATAGCATTTTTACAAGGACAGGGTGGGAAGTGTTATTGTTGAGAAAGGTGAGATGGAGATCCAGAGATGGAGACAGAGAAATCTAGAAAAGTGAGTCAGTTGACAGAAATGGACCAAGTATGTTTAAGGGCAGGGTAGAAGCTGGAGGCGAAGTTGAAGAAATTGACGAGCTCAGTATGGGTGCAGGAAGCAGCACCGATGCAATCGTCAATGTAGTGGAGGAAGAGTTGGGGAGCCTCCTGGAGAAAGCTTGGAAAGTAGAACGTTCTACATAGCTAACAAAAAAGTGGGCATAGTTGGGACCAATGCGGGTGCCCATGGCTACGCCTCAGATCTGCAGAAAGAGGGAAGAGCCATAGGAAATATTGTTGACCAGTTCTGCCACTCAGAGGATGGTGGTGGTAGAGAGAGGCTGGTTGGTTCTTTATGTTATGTTGTGTATCAGTCCATGTCTATCCAAATACTTAGTCCCTTATAATACCTTCAGGAACCTATCCACCACTGATGTCAGACTCATCAGCCTATAGTTTCCTGGCTTATTCTTAGAGCTTTGGAACAACTTGAGCTATCCTCCAATTCTCTGGCATTTCACCCACGGCTAAGGACACTTCAAGTACCTCTGCTAGGGCCCCTGTAATTTCTAAACTAGCCTTCCACAACATCTAAAGGATTACCTTGTCAGGCCAAAGGGATTTACCCATTCTAATTTACCTCAAAACAGCAAGCAACGCTTCCTCTGTAATCTGAGTCCATGACTTCACTGCTATTTGCCTCATTTCCATAGACCATCTGCAGTGTAAATACAGAAGCAAAAAGCCTATTTAAGATCTCCCCCACCTCTTCTATCTCCATGCATAGACAACCACTCTGATCTTCAAGAGGACAAAGTTTTCCCTCTGCCATCTTTATGTTCACAGCTTCCCTTTTGTTATCCCTCTACTTTTATAACTACCGCTCTCCATTGTGGTGAGTCTCTCTGCCCTCCCTATTACAACCACATCCTTCCTGCAATGGGATGACTAGAACTGTACATACTACTCCATTTACGATCAAATCTGTTCTGTTCATCTGCGATAGATCATTCCCTCTCTTCAGCTCAATGGAGGCACAAGAGACTGCTGTTGTTAGAATTTGGAGCAACAAACAACCTGCTGGAAGTTAGACAAGATCTGTGTGGGAAAAGGAATTGTTGATGCTTCAAGCTGAACCCTCGCATTAGGAGAAACAGTGAAAGGTCCAAGCACCAATCCCTGCAGTCCATAACTTGTTAATGACTTCCATTCTTCTTTCATCAAGTTCCTGAGACAGCTTCTGAAAAAACTCAATTGAGTCTATGAAACATCATCTCCCTGCTGATTTATCTTAATCCGTCTATGTCTTTCCAAGTGAACATGAAACCTACACCTCAGAATAATCTTCAGTAACTTCCCTACCTTTCCTGTTAGGTTCACCGGCCTTTGACAAGGTACCACATGGGAGGTTTGTCAAGAGGTTCAGTTGCTTGGCATTCAAGCTGAGTTAGTAAATTGGATTAGACATTAACTTCATGGGAGAAGCCAGAGGGTTGGTATAAATACTTCCCTTTTTGCCTGGAGCCCTGTGACTAGTGAAGTGCCTTGGAGATTGGTGTTGGGTCCATTGTTGATTGTCATCTGTAATCAACAATTTGGAAGATAATGTGGTAAATTGTATCAGCGAATTTGTGGATGACACTAAGATTGCGGGTGTGATGAAAGCTATCAAAGCTTGTAGTAGCGTGACCTGGACCAGCTGGAATAATGGACTAAACAATGGCAGCTAGAATCTAATGCAGATCATGTGACGTGAAGCAGTTTGGGAGGACAAACCAATGTTCGGCTTAAGCTGTGAGTGGTCGGGCACCAATGGGTGTGGTAGAACAGAGGGATCTGGGAATACAGATGCATAATTCCTTGAAAGTGCCATCAAAGGTAGATAGCATCATAAAGAGAGCTCTTGGTACATCGGCCTTCATAAATGAAAGTATTGAGTCCAGGAGCAGAGATTTTATACTGAAGTTCCTGAGGCCTAGTTTGGTGATCATGTGGAGATCTGCTCACCTTCCCACAGGAATAATAGTAATTAGATTGAAAGAGAGTTTAGAAAATTTACAAGGATGTTGCTGAGACTTGGGGATGTGAGTTATTGGGACACATTGACTACATTAGGACTTGATTCCCTAGACCGTGGGAGAATAAGGGGAGGTTTGATTGAGAGATGCAAAATTATGAGGGGTATAGCAAGAAACTAAATGCAAGCAGGATTTCCCCACTGATGTTGGGTGAGACTAGAACAAGAGGTCAAGGGTTAAGGGTGAAACATGGAAAGAAACTTCTTCACTCAGAAGGTGGTCAGAGTGTGTAAAAAGCTGCCAGCAGAAGTGGTGGATGTGGGTTCAATTTCAGATTTTAGGAGAAATTTGGATAGGTACATGGATGGGAGGGTATGGGAGGGGTATTAGAGGGCTAAGGTCTGGGGGCAAGGCAATGGGACTAGGAAGAATAGTAGTTCAGCATGACTAGATGGCCCTGTTTCTGTGCTGTTGTTCCATGACTCCATGACTTAATAATCTTAAAGAAGATAAAAATTGAGTGGAATTAATGCGATAGGCAGTCAAAATTTTTTTTCAGGGCTGAAGAGCTTAAAACCAGTGTACACAGGTGTAAGGTGAGAAAAAGGATGCTTAAAAGAGAACTGAGGCACGAGAAAATCTGCAGATGCTGAAAATTCAAGAAACACACACAAAAGGCTAGTGGACTGCAGCAGGTCAGGCAGCATCTATAGGAAGAAGTACAGTAGACGTTTCGGGCCGAGACCCTTCGTCAGGACTAACTGAAAGAAGAGATAGTAAGAGATTTGAAAGTGGGAGGGGGAGGGGGGAGATCTGAAATGATAGGAGAAGACAGGAGGGGGAGGGATGAAGCTAAGAGCTAGAAAGATGATTGGCAAAAGGGATACAGACCTGGAGAAGGGAGAGGATCATGTGACAGGAGGCCTGGGGAGAAAGAAAGGGGGAGGGAACACCAGAGAAAGATGGAGAGCAGGCAAGGAGTGATTGTGTGAGAGAGAGAGAGAAGGGGGAAAATGATAAATGAATAAATAAATAAGTAAGGGATGGGGTAAGAAGGGGAGGAGGGGCATTAACGGACATTAGAGAAATCAATGTTCATGCCATCAGGTTGCAGGCTACCCAGTCTTCCATTAATGCCCCACCTCCCCTTCTTACCCCATCCCTTATTTATTTATTTGTTTGTTTGTTTGTTTGTTTATTTATTTATTAATTATTCCTCCCCCCCCTTTTTTTTCTCTCTCCCTCCCTCTCACACTCACTCCTTGCCTGCTTTCCATCTCCCTTTGGTGTTCCCCTCCTCTCTTTCACCCTAGGCCTCCTGTCCCATGATCCTTTCCCTTCTCCAGCTCCGTATCCCTTTTGCCAGTCGACTGCCCAGTTCTTAGCTTCAACCCTTCCCCTCCTGTCTTCTCCTATCATTTCCGATTTCCCCCTCCCTCTCCCACTTTCAAATCTCAAACTATATCTTCTTTCAGTTAGTCCTGACGAAGGTTCTCAGCCCAAAATGTCAACTGTACTTCTTCCTATAGATGCTGCCTGGCCTGCTGCATTCCACCAGCATTTTGTGTGTCTTGGAGAACTGAGGGGTAGGTTTTCACACTGGTAATTCCGGTGAAATGGAATGAGCTGACAGCAGAGATTGTGGCGGCAGTTACAGTTACAATATCTAAAGTGCATTTGGACAGATACTTAGATTGGAAGAGGATATTGGGAGATGGGACTAATACAGTCAAATGGGATCAGCAAAAATACAGATCTTGATTGGAACGAATGAGTTAGGCCAAATGGACCCATTTGTATGCTGTATCATCCTATTACTTTAATTCTTACACCAAATTTAATGTTTACTGTTGATCTTATCAGTTACAAGCCCTGATTCACCCTTCCACTTCCTTCATTCAACCGAAATTCAAAGATGAATTCCTGTCTGACACCATTGCTCCAGTCTCATCCCACCGACTCCTCACTCCCATTCAGAATCTTAAGCTATTTCCTTTCAGATATATTCGGACTGCTGTGAACTTGATACCCAACCACAAGCACCCTGGATCTTTCGCTCCCTGATGCTCCAGCCACACATTTCTGCATTCAATCAAAAACTAGTCATCACAGTGAAAGAAAATATACAGTAGACTGGTAAAACGACCACTTAAAAAGAATCAAAGGAGGAGCCTAAATGTTCATTACACAAAACAGAATTGATAAAATTCAGAAAACATCACTTGGAAGTAAGAGATTCCCTAGCTGAAGAAAAGTTTTTTATAGTTTATACAAAAATGTGTTATCAAAGCTTTGGAAACACTCAGATCTAGCCATGATGCTTTCAAGTTATTTCAAATGAATTAATACATCTGTGAAAGTAGAGGACATAGAGATTTCTTACACACAGGTTATAAATATTGTTATGACCAATTTATAAGATAATAGTTTGATGTATGTAAACAAATTAGATGAGCTTCTCAGCGGCTGCTTTAATGATAGAAGAATTGCAAAAATGCAAACTGATGTACTTAGTAAATTGAAGAGGCATTCGGAGTGGAGTCAATGGTCAGCTCAGATTTATAATCCGCTGATCACACTCATCTCCAAAGAGATAATGTAGTGCTCTGTGCATGCCTACTTATCTGATGATCTTATTAAATGTGTCCTTTCATGACAAGCTTAATTTGAGAAGAATTTGAAAGGCGCTGTGTTGTATAGCAAGATTGGAAACAAGCCTTTAACATTTGAGACCAGGGTTCAATCCATTCTGCATTGATACGATGAAAGCTTTCGCTGCCTGCTGACAAAAAGAATCCCATGTAAAATACATTTTGTTTGTCTTTATCCAAATCCCAGTGGAGATGAGCATGCAGTGTCAAACTGACCTCAATTTAACTGTAATTTCCACTATATTGATAATATCGCTAAATGTCATACTGTGCAGAAGTATTCTTCTTTTGAATCTGGCACTATATTCATTGTTAAATGGAGCTTTACTCTGCACTTGGCCATGCTATAATTACCACTGGATTTCAAAATCAGAAATGTTCCCTTATACTCCTTTGATAAGCACAAATTGAAATCAGCAGGATAAAATTGAAGCAGAAGGTTCAAAGATCAATCCCTAATGCTAAGGCTTAAAATTCTTTTTTTTAACAGTTTGAGTCTGAAGCTGAAGTTGCAGGCTGCCAATCGAAGGAAAATAAAAATAGTACAATAGTATTAGTTCAATCATTGGGAAGAAAGCACAACAGCAATACACACAGAGATTATTTCTACAGGTAAAAAAAAATCTTAACATATGGTGTGGTTCTTTTATTCAAAAGTCGCACTCCTTGCAAAGAGTAGAATTATAGAAAGAGAGCGAATTATATAAAGAATTAATAACGAGGTGGCCTACAGGGAAGAAGTCTTCTCTCTGACAGAGTGGTGTCAAGAAAACAAGGTCTCCCTCAATGTTGCAAAAACAAAAAAGCTTGTGGATTACAGGAGGAATGGAGACAGGCTAACCCCTATTGTCCTCAATGTATCTGGGGTTCAGAGGGTAAACAGCTTTAAGTTCCTCGACAACCGTATCACCAAGGACCTCACGTTATCTGTATGCACCAGTTGTGTGGTGAAAAAGGCACAGCAGCATCTCTTTCACCTCAGACAGTTGAGGAAGTTTGGTATGGGCCCCCGAATCCTAAGAACAGGGGCACAAGTGAGAGCATCATGACTAGCTGCATTACTGACTGGTATGGGAAATGTACCTCCCTTAATCGTAGCATTCGGCAGAGAGTGGTGAGGACAGTCCAGCACATCTGTAGTTGTGAACTTCCCTCTATTCAGGACACTTACAAAGACAGGTGTAAAAAAAGGGCCCGAAGGATCATTGGGGACCCAAGTCACCCCAACCACAATCTATTCCAGCCGCTATCATCCAGGAAATGGTACCGCAGCATAAAAGCCAGGACCAACAGGCTCCGGGACAGCTTCTTCCACCAGGCCACCCGACTGATTAACTCACACTGATTTGAGTGTATGTCTATGTTTCATTGACTGTTCTATTTATTATAAATTACAATGATTTCACATTGCACATTTAGAGGTAAAGATAATGTAAGAATTTTTACTCTTGTATGTGAAGGATGTAAGAAATAAAGTCAATTCAATTAAAAAAGATATTTTTATAATTATATGGCTCCAAAGGTAGGGAACTTCTGATGTTAATGTTCAAAGTAAAAATGTAAATTATTCTCAGGTTTTACAGTTATCTTCTTAGTTTCTGTGTCTATGTAAGTTATAATTGGATGAGGACCTTGCACGATTTTATTTAAAGACCGACACAAGGTAAGGATAGTGTATGACTCAGAAATCTTGGCAGACCAGATGAGAACAAGAAGTATTGACAGTGTGTGTGGGTATGCTTGCATGTATTGGGGGGTGCCAGGGACTAATGATGCTGACAGTGAGAGAATTGGATATGATAGTGTAAAAATTGTGTCATGACATTTTAAACCTACGGTGTGGTAAGTGCACAGGAAAATAAGAGCAAGACTAGCCACTTGACTCCTGCCATCCCTCATGACCATGACTGACCAATACTAACCTCAATACCTATTCTGTGACCATTCTTCATATCCTTCAAATCTTCTAACTTTCAAATATTTATTTATCTCACCATTAACTAATGATGTGCCCTTCACTACTTTTAGAAACATGAAATTCCAGAGATGCAATTCCCTCTGAGAAAAGGAAATTCTACTTTATTTTTATTTTATTGAGATGCAGCATGGAATAGGTGCATCCAACATCTTGATCCACACTGCCATCAATGCCCTGATTTAATCGTAACCTAATCACAAAACAATTTACAATGACTAATTAACCTACCAATGGTGCAGTTTATTTAGATTGTGGAAAAACCGCAGCATGTGGAGCAAACCCATGCAGTCACAGGAAGAACGTACAAACTGCTTACAGGCAGCAGCAGGAGTTGAACCCACATCACCTACACAGTAAAGTGTTGCGCTAACGACTACACTACTGTGCTGTTCAAACACCCCAGGTCTAAATCACCAACCCTTATGTCTGTTTGTTCATGACTCTTTCACAAGTAGAAACACCTCAATGTTGACCCTATGAGCTCTCTTAGGATCTCAATTCAAAAGTTTCAAAGGTACACTTAATGTTAGAGAAATGTATACAATATAGAAAAACAGAAACACAGAAAACCTACAGCCCAATGCAGGCCCTTCGGCCCACAAAGCTGTGCCTGTACATGTCCTTACCTTAGAAATTACCTCAGGTTACCCATAGCCTTCTATATTTCTGAGCTCCATGTACCTATCCAAGAGTCTCTTAAAAGATCCTATTGTATCCACCTCCACCACTGTTGCCGACGGTCCACTCCAAGCACTCACCACTCTTTGTGTAAAAAAACATACCCATGACATCTCCTCTGAATCTACTTCCAAGCACCTTAAAACTGTATCCTTTCATGTTAGCCATTTAGGCATTTCAGCCCTGGGAAAAAGCCTCTGACTAACCACAGGATCAATACCTCTCATGCCTCTTCTTGTTTTTTTAGTTCATTCAGGTCTTCAGTGCTTGCCGCTAAGCCATGGAACGTAACCATACTCTGGATTGGCAAACATGTGCTCCACTTGCTCATTTTTATTGAACAATTTCAAAGGTTTAGGGTGGGGACAGACTTTTTTTTTAGTTCTTTCAGGTCTCCTGCATCGTGCTTGCTTAGATGTATTATTAACATACATCCTGAAATTCTTTTTTCTTCGCAACTATTCTTTACATAGAATCAGTCCTCATTTGTCTGAACTGCAAGGTATACAAACCCGAATGGTGAAATGTCTCTTGATAAGACAACCTTCTTATTCCAGGTATTAGTCAAATGAATTTCCATTGGACTACCTCCAATGCTACTATATCCTTTGTTATGTAAGGGAGCCAAAACTGAGTACAGTATATTCCAGATATGACCTCTCTGACATCCTATCACTATAACACTCTTTTAAAATTCCTATAAATGTCAAAATCTTCTAGTTGAGATTCATTGAATTGCATGGTCAGGTTTCTCTGTCTAATGCTACACATAATGTCACTTTAGACTGGCAACTCTGACCTTACAGTCATATATTTAAGCAACACACCAGAAAGCAAACATCACTCTTCTAACCACAGGGAAGTGGTACTACTGAATGATGTTTGCAGGAAGCATTTTCTATCTGTAAAGGAGCCATGGAGATCCTACAAAATTACAGTTGGTTTCCTTGGCAGGAGGTTGCCAAGGAGGTATCTGTAAGTGGTAGCAGTGTATGTATGTCATCTATGGATGCTTGCACTTTGGAGATAGATGCTTGCTTTGCAGGTAAATTGCTGTGCACTTTGCTTTGCTCCTGTGGGCTTCTCTTCAGCCCACAGGAGCAAAGTCTTCTCTCCCAGTGTATTAATGTTGGATGATCTCCTGAGAGTAGCAGTGTGCAGCAAATGGTAATACATGGTAAAATCAGCAGGCACCAGGACTGATCCTGAAACCTGGGAATCCAGGAATGACTGTGACCTTGGCCTCCTCAAGTAAAGTAATTGAAGTTCTGTGAGACTGCTTTTGAAGTTGCAAGAACCCACAGATCGCTGTGAAATTGTTGGCACATTAACAACAAAGTTTTAGTTAAATCTGATGGTTCTGTGCATAAAAAGAACTACAGTTTTCTTCAGTCTAATGAGGTTGAAAATCCCACGAGAATCGTAGTTTGACT
This sequence comes from Hypanus sabinus, assembly GCF_030144855.1. Classification (NCBI taxonomy): domain Eukaryota; kingdom Metazoa; phylum Chordata; class Chondrichthyes; order Myliobatiformes; family Dasyatidae; genus Hypanus; species Hypanus sabinus. Next base: position 96,101,039 of record NC_082710.1, read on the forward strand.
GTTAAGCTATAATTGATAAAATCTGGGTTTGTTTTTTGCAGAAAGAAGGTACCAGAACAAATGCAAGCACAGCTGAATAGATTGGAATAAAATTTCCTGATGAGCACTGGAACATCCAGAAACGAACCCAATATTATTCAGTCAGACATTAAGTCAATGTTCGACTGCACATTTGGTATTTTTTTTAATGGAACAGGAATTTCTTGGGCTCTCCCATCAGAAGAGAGGTGAAATAAAATCAAAAGTTGAAAGGATGACTATTGAAAGCAAAGATTGAGTTTATTGTCATTTGCAAAGCACTGTGGATTACAGTTGATGTGAGATTATCTATTTCAATTATTTTATAAAGTACAGTCATTCAGAGATATGATTATTACAGAAAAAAGGTATGTTCCAACTTCTGTCCATATGCAAGTACAGTGCATATGTATGCACAAATAACCAATTCCATTAAGCATATATATAATTCATTATTTCATAATCCACTATTTTGTGCCATCAACTGCAAATCATGGAACTTGAATATCCTACAGTCAATGATTTTTATTTTCCCTTCAGTGAAGTCCATTACTGCGTACTATGGTTGCAGGTTGAGGTCAGTTTCAATTTTCCAGTTTTTGGCAGCTTGTCCATGTGAAGACAAGGTGGAAATAGAAAACAGCATGTAAAATGTGTGCTTTCTAAGAAAATTATTCAAATATCAGAGATGATTCTGTTTTTTTTTTAATAAGTGATTGCTCAGACTCTCCTGGAAAGTATCACATGCAATCCCACAAGAGATTCTTTAATGCCTTACTTTGCAATTGAATAGGATTTATAAATCATGATGGATGAATGGTATTTTTATATTTCATTTTAAGCTTTTTACACCAAGAAGTAATGAATAACAAGATATAAAGAATATCATCTCTCTTACCTCTGCACAATTTATTTTCGGAGATTTGTCCAATGAGTGAAAAAATAACTCTGCTTGACCATTGCGAATGTACATTACCTTGTAACTGTTGCTGAACATCATAAATCCTCAGCCCAAACAACGGTGGTCTTTCCTTTCGGAGCAGTGTAACGTTTCTTGTCAGCAAGTCCAATTGGAAAATAGATCCATTTGTATATTCAGTCCAGTAAATAAACTTTCCATAATGTGACAAGCCAAAGGGGTGATTCACTTCCTTGCCAGCATACACTATCTGAAATATTTGTAAAAGTATAAGAGCTAATTATAAATAACCTTCAAACTGAACAGAAATTGGTGATAAAATGTAATAAATCAACAAAGAAAATACAAATTTTATATAAGCATTTTTAAAAATGTTATTTTTAGCAAAATATATCACAGTACAAAACAGAATTAATTATGGTTATTACATATTTTCAGAAAAACCTCATTATACTGTTTTTTTATCATAACTAACTAAGCAAGATGAAGTAATGTTTGGGTTCTGCAGGAATGGTGCAGCTTAATGTAAGTCTAATATTGGGCTTTGCTTACATCGGACACCCCATCAAATGGTGCTGATTGTTAACTGATGGGATTGTCAGTCATCAGCCATCTGTGAATCAGGACAAATCAAACTTCTATTGGCATTGTACATCTCTTACTTCTCTTACCTAAATGGATGTAAAATATTTATGTGTGCATTAATGCGCGTTAAGGTTCCTAAGTTTGTTTTAGCCAGTGGTGGCAATGGAGAAAAGCTCCCACTACCTATTAAATGCTCCCAATGCCATTCGCCTCAAATAGCCTCTGACAACAAAGTCCAGTTCTTGGCCTTCACTTATGGCCTAGCAACTAAGCCTGGCAGTACCGTACTGATAGGAGAGGGTCAAAGGTGAGTTACTGGCGCCTTAAAGCCGGTTGTTTTGGGCAGGTGGGGTTCGTCAGCCATGGTTGGCAGCTCATTTAGGAGAAGGAAACATCTGATCTCAAACCTCTGCAAACTTGTGGCTATATCCACTCATGGAGAACACTTCAGGAGTAAACCCCCGAGGGGAAAAGTCCGGAGCTGGAGTGCCTAAGACAGTTCTGCATTGGGTTTGTCGCAGACTGGTAACTCCTGCAACTCTTCTGGTACCAAACTATATCAGTGTCTGCTGTTCCTTCAGGTGCATCAGATGCGTGAAGAGCGGGGAGGGTGGGAGAGCTTGCTGCATGGAGAATAGCTTGTTCTCCATATCGCACTGCCAGGTTTGTCTATCTAGACTGCTAGCACACAATATCCATGATTAACTCTGACCAACGGAGTCCTCAGACCTCAGAATTTGCTTTAATCAATTTTAAAATAATTACTTGAATCTATTTGAATTGTTTTAAAATAGCTCCGTCAAGATCATTTTGAAATATTACATAGCCTTAGTTAACCAATCAGGTGTGGAAGTTTGTGGACAGGCTCTTACGATACACTATGTGAACCATACTCACCTCCCAGTATCTGCAGTGCTTCATGGGATGCTAGTCAGGTCAACTTGTTCTCTCCTCTGCAACCAATAAAGTGGCAGGATGGACATGTGGGCAGCAAGTTTGTGTTTGGGATATTACAGACTGTTAAATTGCTGTGTGTAGCCCTGGGAGAACTGGATGTTCAGCTGTCCACAGAGTGTGAAGAAGGGTAACCAAGCTGTGAAGTGGGAAGGCAGGAAGAGTGGCCACTCGGACATTACATTCCAAGCTAGGAAAAGAGCCATTGCAGAAATGGAAGGGTATGAAAGAGGTTGCTTGAATGCACAGTCATAGTACCAGCTCTCTTCTGTCTCTCAGCTCCATTTTCCTTGTTTTTGTGAGCTACCTGTTAGATGATACTAAGGTCTGGTATTTCTGCGTTGATTCATTGTTGACTGCCTATGGTGGTGATTCTTTAAAGCAAATTAATGTAAGTAATCAAACACTTACAAGAATTTAACTGTTGATGCTGGTGTATATATATCACAAGTGATATTTTGATATTTATTAATATGTCAGGGCATAATTCAACTTTATAATTAAACCTATTCATCATATTTGAGGAAAGCAGGTGGGTCATACCTAAGTGAATTGTGGTATTCAAGGTTAAACTATTTAACCAATTAAAGACCTCCTCTTTCTGTTGTCTGAATACAACTGGCACATAATCTTCTGGAACAAAGGAAATAATACCTGTTAAGTGGTAGTATTATCAATTTCCTGTTAACTTTGCAAATTTTATGCTTGACCCCTTGAAGAGGAGGTTGAATGTTAATAGGTGGCGGGCCCAAAATTTTGTTAGAATTCTAGCAATTGAATCCCAGTGCCAGGACTTATACATTAATTGCAACAAAAATAACAATCATACTCACCATTCTCCCTGTGCCATTCAAAAAGATTCTTTCAATATGATCATAGTATGCATCACACCAATATAGTATCTCAGTAGTCAGGTCTATGGTTAAACCATTAGGCCAAAGCATCATCGTTGTCACAAAGAGTTGTCGATTGGAGCCATTCATCCATGCTCTTTCAATTCTTCCTGTCATATTGTCGATCTCCTCTTCTTCCCAATCTGTCCAGTACATCCAGCTGCACACAATACAGTAATGTATTAAAGCTTTATTCAGCAATAAACACTATTGTTTAGAAACTAAATTGCAAAGTGATGTGTGTTATGGCACTATACAATCAAATGACAACCTGCTATGCAATATGTTGGCATCTATTCGCAGACTATTTGGCTTAACTTTAAACATTGATCCAGACGACCTCCCAGTGTGAGGTCATCAAAATACATCATTTCCTTTCAACACCAATCCATTCTAAAAGATTAAAATTTATGGGTCAAAATATAATTTCAGAAAATTCTATTTGTAGAAATCAAAAATTGCTATTTTTCTGCATTTATGGATGAAACTGCTATTGTGCAATCTACAGGCAGTGTAGGTTTTAAGCATTGATTTGAAATATTGTAAGATGTAGGATAGAACATATCCCAGTAAATAGAAGGATACAAGATTCTGTACCTTCTAACCATCTTTTCAGCTTGATGGTCATTGATTATATGGTCATTACAGCATTTCTTTATTGGCTATTATCTACAGTACATCTACTTTTAAATAAAGTTATTTTAGTCAAATTAACAAACACCAGTGTTTTCACCTTATCAAACATCAAATAAGCAATGAGAGGTATTAAAAAGAATACCCTAACATCTGTATTGTTCCTGAACAAAAATGGATTTTCAGTCATTGTCTTAGCAAAGACAGCAGAACAATTTCTAGCTCAGAAGGAGTAACTTACTTTTGGTAAACAAATGGTCAAGTTTGTTGACTGGTTTAGAAGACTTATTTTTCCAGACAGAAGCAGCAAGTGAAATTGATGATACAACTTAGTGAAGCATGTGAAGTACATTCAACTTGAAATTTTCATGAGACTACTGGGATCAGCATCTCCACCCTGCTGCTTCTGGCAAGGCGTCACAGGGCTCTCACTGCATGCATCATGCATGTGAATCAGGTGTTGGCTCCAGAGGGACCGTGAAGACACTGATAGCATTGACAACAGTACACTTGTATCCCTTTGGGAAGTCTCATCCCTGCTGTTGTGACCATAATGTATATTTGTCGCCGTGTAATATTACTCAACATACATTCCACTTACTTTAGATGCAAAGCTATAACGATTTTGGACTAAAGAAAATTTTAAAAATATGGATAATAATATTATTTTTCAATTAAACAGAAACACCTGATCACAGTAATCAATTATATCTTTTGATCATTTTCTATCTTTTTCTAATAATGACATTAGTGGCTCAGAAAACTACATTGGTTTTCATTTCTGATCAAATTTATGTTTACAGTATTCAGACTCTGCTGTTAGATTGACCAATTAGGACAAATTTTCCACACTGCATTTCAAATAGTTCAGCAGGTCGATCAGCCTGTGTGGGAGGTTAGAAATTGTCTACAATTTTAGTATGAAACCGTGCATCAGGACTGAGAGTGAAGAGGGCAAATGGCCATGAGAGGAGAAAGGCAGTGGTAAGCAAGGCATCTGAGGCAAATGGTGGACTGAGGTCTGGACTGTCTTACGCAGAGAGGCTAGAGAGACTGGGCTTGTACACGCTGGAATTAAGGAGATTGAGAGGGGGTCTAATTGAAATATAAAAGATTATTAAGGGATTGGACAAGATAGAGGCAGGAAATATGTTCCAGATGCTGGGAGAGTCCAGTACCAGAGGGCATGGTTTGAGAATAAGGGGTAGGTCATTTAGGACAGAGTTAAGGAAAAACTTCTTCTCCCAGAGAGTTGTGGGGGTCTGGAATGCACTGCCTCTGAAGGTAGTGGAGGCCAGTTCTCTGGATGCTTTCAAGAAGGAGCTAGATAGGTATCTTATGGATAGGGGAATCAAGGGATATGGGGACAAGGCAGGAACCGGGTATTGATAGTAGTTGATCAGCCATGATCTCAAAATGGCGGTGCAGGCTCAAAGGGCCGAATGTTCTACTTCTGCACCCATTGTCTATTGTCTATTGAGGAGGGGTGTAAGATGACTGGCAGGTAGTACTAGCTAGGGGAGGTGAGCAGGGAATACTGGCAGGTAAATTATAGGTGGATGCAAATAGAGAGAGAGGAGAAAGTTTTCAAAAGCAACAACTGGAGTAAGATGAGGAAAGGAGATTGTGATGATGGGAAACAATTGCTGACAGAAGATGAGCAGTAATACCAATGCTGGATTCTGATAAGTAGATGAGTGAATAGGACAATCAGAAGAAGAGGGAGAAGTGAACGACAGTCGGACCCAAGTGGTAGGTTTGTGGTGGAGGGGGCTGGGGGCGAAGCTGTAAGTGGTGGTAAAGTTAAAGGTAACTCTGACTACCTCTTCATGTTCATTAGTATGGTCACTGGATCAAAAGATTAAAATCATAAACAAAAATCTTAAACTTTTCTCTACAATATTGGAATTTCAGACCAATTGAAGTGCCCCGCTTAGATTGACTTTATCCAATTGAATGCAAGCCTGGACTTAGATTTTTTCCTTTCCATGTGTTTGGTTTGTCTGCATCCTTCAAGAACATGAGCCTTAACATTGTTTTGATGTGAAATCCTTTTATTAAACATATCAGAGGTTTCATGTGCCAACCATTATTTAGCTTCTGTGGGCATTTACACACCAGAAATGACTGTAATTGATATATTGTAGAAAGTTATAATACTAAGGCTTCAAGTTCTTGAATTTTTAATCATCAAGGCTTAACCAAAGTGTATTCATAACTTAGAGCATGTCATGTGTTCTCTATCTAACAGTGGACCGTGAGACAAAACAGAGATCCTACAGTTTAATTGAGGCCATTCAAAAGGCCATAGGGTTGAATATCTTGAAGATTTTCCAACACTTCTTGTTGACATGGATAGGAGATGAACAGTCCACAACGCACCATTCAACCAACCAATGCTCTCTAAGTCTTTTCTATGCAAAATGATAGGAACTAAAGCACGTGTAATTCAGGCAGAGTGACAGGGTCACTAGCAAACTCAAATGCAGGAATCCCAGAGACTTTGGCAATTCAAACTAAACAAAAGATCTATTTCAGAAATGATCAGCAAAACCTACAGAAACTCAGGCAAACTTCACAGAGTCTTGAAGAAGAGAAATCACTCACAATGCACAGAAGAACATGGTCAGGATTCACTATACGGGAATTTACAACGACCAAGCAAAGAAGGGTTGGCAAACCCCCCTGAAATATACCCTGGAACATGTAGGGATTCAGGACCAATCAGACAACCCCAGTGTTGAGAAGACGCAATAGACCCCAAGACAACAGCTACAATGCAAAATATTGAAAATCCCATTACCCCAAATAGAATAAAACTGATAAATACACAGTGAGCTTAACAGTCCCCATGATATCCAAATGAGACACCTGTAACACATGGTGAAAATGCAGAGCTTGTCCAAAGACAAACAATTAAACATAAAAGGTAAGCAGTCGAAGGATGCTACATACCCACAAGGTTACAACGAGAAAATACAGTCCACATACTAACCAAAACAACAACCTCTGGTTTGACACCGCCTGTTTTGTGTCCCATTTTCCCAGTTTGTTAACCTACACTCCAGCCCATGAAGACACATTCAAAATAGAATTTCAGGTATTGTCATAAACATGTCTTGGAGAAATGTTAATTCCTAGAGCAAGAAAAATTAGGAATTTTCTTGTTAATAATATTAAATATTTAATGATTACATTTGGCCATCCAGAGAATTTGGAAAGATCATTAAATATATACATATACATACATTTGTAAGATTATTCACCATTCAAAGAGTATATGCAAAATTCAAAGTATATGAGATGGATGTATTTCTTGTGACTTGGTAATCAATTGTAAATCAGCAACTGATTTCCTTCACTGGGAACGAGAGCAGAAAGCCTCAATGCATCTACCGGGAAGAATATTCATATCACTCACATCATAATTAAAGGTATATCACTTTGGGGATACCTCTTTATATCAGCGTATCATGACATAGCAGTATTAACAATATTTCATAAAGGCAAAAAATATTGGTAAGAAGGAAAAATTAAATTCCAATTTGATGACTCACAGTGAGTTATTACTTACATTACAGAAACTACTTTTGAGATTTTTAGAATGAAAACTAATAGGATATTTCTGAGATGCTCCTCTCTGCACCAATATTAGCAATTGGTGTACGTCAAAGCGCAGAATACTGTTTGGTGTTCAATATTACATTTTCCTTAAAGTTAACTGGTCCAGCAGATTTGAAATTTTCCATGAAAACAAATAATTTAATACTATACAGGCAATCCCCTATTACACTCTTATCATTTTCGGAGAAAAAAAATCCCATTGTAAAGCAAACATCACTGTTACTCTCTCTTTTGCTGAAGAACCACAAGGAGAAATAGGTTTTACATGATATTACTCTTCCATCTAATCAAATGTTGAAGGAAGAAATATGAGGAGGACTGGGCCATCTGGTCTGCTGATTCTGCCCTGACATTTAGTACAATCATGGTTGATCTGGCCATTCTGCAGCTCCAGTTACCTGTCTTTTTCCTATAACCCTTTATTCCCCTGTTAAGCAAAAATCCTTCTAAATGTATCTTAAATATATTTAATGAGGTAGCCTCTTTTGCATCGCTGGGCAGAGAATTCCTCATGCACTACTCTCTGGCAGAAGGAAATTTCTCTTCATCTTTGTACTAAGTCTATTCCCCCAAATCTTGAGGCTATGTCCTATAGTTCTAGTCTCACCAGTGGAAGCCAGTTTCCTGCCATATTATCTATGACTTCTTAATTTTATATGCTTCTATAAGATCCCCTCTCATTCTTCTGAATTCCATTGAGTATTGTCCCAGCTGGAATCAGCTTGGTGAACCTCCTCTGCATGCCTCCAAAACCAGTATGTATTTCCTCAAGTAAGCAGGTCAGTTCTGCATGGAGCACTACAGCTGCAGCCTCACTAGCATCCTGCAGAATTGCAGCATAAGCATAAAGTCTATCTCTCTAACAATGAAGAACATTCCATTTGCCTTCTTAATAACCTGTTACACCTGCAAAGCATCCTTTTGTGATTCATGCACCAGCATTTTAATTCCTCTGCACAAAGGTATGCTGCAGTTTTTCATCATTTAAATAATAATCTGATCTTCTCTTTTTCCTTCCAAAGTCGATGATCGTATTGACCTCCATCAGCTAAACCCTTGTCCTTTCAATGAATCTATCTATATCTCTCTGCAGGCTCTCTGCATCCTCTGCAGAATTTGCTTTTCCATTCACTTTAGTGTCATCAGCAAACTTAAATACATTACACTCAATCTCATCTTCCAAACTGTTTATGTATATTGTGAACAGTTGCAGGCCCAGCACCAACTATTGTGGCACTCTGTTCACCACTGATGGCCAACCAGTGAAACACCATTTATCCCAAATCCTGCTTTCTATTGGCTAGCCTTTCCTCTACCAATGCTGATACATTATCTCCAACACTATGCACCCTTATCTAATGGATAAGTCTTTTTATGGGACACTTCATTGATTGCCTTTTGGAGAACCTAGTATAAATCATCCACTTGTTCCTCTCAATCCACTACACTCATTATATTGTCAAAGAACTACAGATGTTTTGCCTTTCTTGAATCCATGCTTTGTCAGCCTAATGGAACCATGTGTATCCAGATGATTTGCTATTTCTTCCTTAATGATAACTTCAAGCATATTCCCAACTCAGATGTTAAGCTAACTGCTCTATATTTACCTGCATTTGGCCTACATTTGTCTTTTTTAAATGGTGGCATGACGTTGGTGTCTTCCAAACTGCTGGGGCCTGCCCTCAGAGCATAAAAGAGTGATAAATTATTACAAACGGCTACACTGTAACTTCTGCCAATTCTCTCAATGTCCCTGAAATGCATCCTACCACAACCAGGGGACTTGTCTAAGTTTAAGCCCATTAATATGCTCATTGCTATCTCAAGGTCAGTGATCGCATCAAGGTCTTCATCTCCTATCACATCCATAACATCTCTCTTTTTCATGTTAGACATATCATTCACCATGTAGATTGACACAACATAGCAATTCAAAGCCTCATCCATTTGCATAGTATTCAATATTAGTTCCTCTTTCTCATCTTCCAATGACTCTACATTCACTTTAACTACCCTTTTCTGCTTTATAGAATTATAAGAAACAGATCATGAATGTAAACTAACTCAGAATATAAAAGTAGATAATAAAAATTATCTTCCCTTTCCTTATTAGTTGCTTAGTGGTTGTGTATTGGTTTTTAAAGTTTTCCCAATCTTCTGGTTTTCCACGACTCAGGTGATTTTGTATGCATGGCCTTTCAGTCAATGCCTTCTTTTATTCCATAGTTTTTGAGGATGGCTCTCCACATCCTTACTGTCCTTGCTTTGAACTGGAATATACTTCTGTTGAGCACTGTGAATCATCTCTTTGAAAGTTTTCCACTGTTCCTCAACACTCCCACCAGTGAGCCTGTTTTCTCGTCCCAGTCTATTCAGCTCCTCCGTTTGTAGTGTGCCTTGTTTAGCCATAATACACTGTTTTTAAATCAAACTGTTGTAGTTGTATGATAAATTCAATTACACTGCAACCTTCACTCTTTTCAAGAAGATCCCTAACTACAAGATAATTAATTTATCTGTCTCATTGCACAGGGCCAGATCTAATAAATTATTTTCCCCTTGTAGCTTCACTAATATGCTGCTCAAAACAGCTGTCAAGATGTATTCTATGAAGTCCTCCTCAAGACTGCCTGATCCACCCAATCTATGACCAAGTTAAGATCCCCTATGATCTCTGCCCTTCTATTCTTGCATGCATTGGATATTTATTGGTTTATTTCCTGTGTTACAGTAAAGCCATTATTCAGTGGCATATAGATAACTCCTACGATTGATTTCTTTCCCTTTACAGTTTTTAATCTCTACTCAGAGAAATCAACATTCTGCTCCTTAGATCTTATTACATTTTCCCATTGCCCTGATCTCAGACTTAATTAAGAGCACCACCCACTTCACTTACCTTCCTGCCTAGCCTTATGCAATGTTTGATACCCTTGGATGTTTAATTCACAATTATTTCAACCCTGCAGCCACATTTCTGTAATGGCCCTTAATCATACCCCTGAAGATTCAAAACAGAAATACCAAATGATGATTCTGAACATCAATATCAAATAGAAGTAATGGCATATCATTAAAAAGAATAAAACATACAAACTTCACCTTCAGTTTTGATAAACATATGTGATCTATTTAAAAAAATAAAATATTTATGAATTGGGAAATCATAATTATGCTTTTCAGTGCTCATCAATTATGTATCCTGGCAGCATTTGATGTTTTGTGTTTTCAAAGACTTTATAATGTATCATTTGAAACAAAATAGACAAAGAATTTGGACAAAAAAAAAATGGATGAAGTTAGTCATGATCAGAATCGACTTCTGTCTCAGCAAGGACCTTGCTGAAATTTGCCTGGCAGCAGAATAGATCCACAGTGGATGCAGTCTCACTGGCTCTCCACTTGGCTGTTGATCTCCTGGACAATAACAATACCTACATCAGACTGTTGTTTATTGATTATAGCTCTGCGTTCAACACAATCATACCCCCAGTTCTAATTAACTAGCACCAAAACCTGGGTCTCTGTGCCTCCCTTTGCAACTAGATCCTCAACTTACCAACCAGGAGATCACAGTAAGTGTAAAAATAACACATCCTCTTCTCTGACAATCAACACCTCAAGGATGCATGCTTAGCCCACTGCGCTACTCTCTCCACACCCATGACTGTGTGGCTGGGCACAGCTCAAACTCAATCTATAAATTTGCTGATGAAATTTGTTGGCCTTTTTCAGGTGGTGACTAGAGGCATACAGGAGCGAGATAGATCAGTTGGTTGAGTGGTGTTTCAATAACAACCTTCACAAGGAATGGTCTACGGGGGATGAAAGTAATTAAAGAAATGGCGAGAAGCTAGACTGGACTGCCAACACAGATGCCCTGTGCAGGATAGCACAGAGTCGACTGTACTTCCTCAGAAGGCTGGCGTCATTCAATGTTTGTAGTGAGATGCTGAAGATGTTCTTTCGGTCAGTTGTGGAGAGCGCCCTCTTCTTTGTGGTGGCGTGCTGGGGAGGCAGCATTAAGAAGAGGGACGCCTCACATCTTAATAAGCTGGTCGGGAAGGCGGGCTCTGTCGTGGACACAGAACTGGGGAGTATGACATCGGTGGCAGAGCAGAGGGCGCTGAGTAGGCTACGGTCAATCATGGTAAACCCTGAACATCCTCTGCACAGCACCATCCAGAGACAGAGAAGCAGCTTCAGCGGCAGGTTGCTGTCAATGCAATGCTCCTCAGACAGGATGAAGAGATCATTACTCCCCAACGCCATTCGGCTCTACAATTCAACCACCAGGGGCAAGACATGTTAAAGTGCCGGGGTTAGGACTAAGCTTAAGTTACCACTCAATGCACTTTAGTAAACTATTTAAGAACTTTTTAAAAGCTATTTATTAATGCTTTTTGGGAGGGTGATTTTAGATGCATATCATATTTATACTGAGTTAAATACTTTGTGTAATTAGTTTTGCTACAATAAGTGTATGGGACACTGGAAAAATGTTGAATTTCCCCTTGGGGATGAATAAAGTATCTATCTATCTATATATCTATCTATCTAAGAAAAACAATTGATTAGTGATTGTCAAGTTGTTAGAATCTGTTGAGGTATCCCTTGGTTTAACAGGCGTAAATGAGAAAATTTAATAGATAAAAGCTATAGTTTTCAAAAGCTTGAGATATAAGCAGTGAGCCATGGGTTAAAAAGAATCTGCAATTATTTGCTTGAGAAAAAAAGAGGAACAAATTGATAGCTTCTAATATAAATTTTGTAGGAGCTGCTGAAGATAAGTAGCCTAATTGTAATCACCCAGAATAAGCAATGGAGGAAATGTTGTTGGGCAACTAAAAATAAAAATGAAATCTAACCCCAATCTGTACTGTTTCCAGCTGCATGTATTCCCACCCATAGCTCAGTGCAATGCCCAGGGACACATACTCTTAATGGTGCCGGATCCTTTCTATTCTCCCCTCCCATGTAATATATGTACGAACACTCAGTGACCATTTTATGAGGTATTACCTGTACACCTGCTTGCTAATGCAAATGTCTAATCAGCCAATCATGTGGGAGCAACTCAATGCACAAAAGCATGAAGGCATGGTCAAGAGGTTCAGTTGTTCAGACCATACCTCAGATTGGGGAAGAAAGGTGATCAAAGAGACTGAGCATGGAATGATTGCTAGTGCCAGAAAGGGTTGCTTGAGAATCTCAGAAATTGCTGGTCTCTTGGGATTTTCATGCACAAGCCTCTAGTGTTTACAAGGAATGGTGTGGAAAAACAAAAAAAAACATCCCGTGAGAAGCAGAACCATGGACAAAAATGCCTTGTTAAAGAGAAATTTGAGAGGAGAATGGTCATACTAGTTCAGACTGACAGGAAGGTGCCAATAACTCAAAGAACTACAATGATGTACAGAACAGCATCTGAATGCAGAACACGACAAATCTTAAAGAGGATGGTTTGCAATAACAGAAGACCACGAACAAGGTATAGGAGGTACCTCATAAAGTGGCCACAGAGTGTAAATTAATTTGATACTGTTCAATAGAGACATACAACATAGAAACTAGCTCTTCAGTCCAACAGTCCGTGCTATCATCATCAAACACCCATTTACATTAAAACTCCGTTAATCTCATTTTTATTGTCACAAGAATCTAATCAACTTTCCTCAAATAGTATCACTCAATTGCAAAACAGGTGCAATTATACTGGCCAGTTAGGCTACCAGCCATATTCCTTTGGGATCCAATGGCTTGCATCACAGCCTGGTATAGAGGCTCCAAAGCACAGTTTCGCAAAAGGTTGCAAAAGGGTGCAGACACTGCCAGTTCTACCACAGGTACAACTCCTTCATTGAAATTTTCCCACAACCAATGACTCACTTTTAAAGATTATTCATCTCATCTTCTCAATATTTATAGCTTGTTTGTTTATTATTATTATTTCTTTCTTTTCATATTTGCAATTTATTTTTTGGCCTCTGCACTCTGGTTGAATGCTCAAGTTGGACGTCTTTCATTGATTCTGTTATAGCTATTATTCTACAGATTTATTGAGTATGGTTGGATATGGTGACATTTTATACACTTTGATAATAAATTTACTTTGAACTTTGAACCCTCCCCGTCATTGAGACACTACCTCAGGAGGATTGCACACATTACCAAGGACCTTGCACTAATATGGAGTTTGTTTTATTTGTTTCCCTGCGCATCATTTACAACCGACATGCTAATAATGCTGCTTATACAAAGCTAGGTACTGTGATGCTTCTGCAAGTAAGCTTCTCATTGCACCTGTGCACACACAATACTTTCGCATATGGCAGCTTAATGTGAAAAAGACTAAGGAGCTGGTGGTGGACCTGAGGAGGGCTAAGGCATCGGTGACCCCTGTTTCCATCCAAGGGGTCAATGTGGACATGGTGGAGGATTACAAATATCTGGGGATACAAATGGACAATAAACTGGACTGGTCAAAGAACACTGAGGCTTGTCTACAAGAAGGGTCAGAGCTGTCTCTACTTCCTGAGGAGACTGAGGTCCTTTAACATCTGCCGGATGATGCTGAGGATGTTCTTTGAGTCTTTGGTGGCCAGTGCTATCATGTTTGCTGTTGTGTGCTGGGGCAGCAGGCTGAGGGTAGCAGACACCAACAGAATCAACAAACTCATTCGTAAGGCCAGTGATGTTGTGGGGGTGGAACTGGACTCTCTGACGGTGGTGTCTGAAAGGAGGATGCTGTCCAAGTTGCATGCCATCTTGGACAATGACTCCCATCCACTCAATAATGTACTGGTTAGGTACAGGAGTACATTCAGCCAGTGACTCATTCCACCGGGATGCAACATTGAGCCTCACAAGAAGTCATTCCTACATGTGGCTTTCAAACTTTACAACTCCTCCCTCAGAGTGTCAGACACCCTGAGCCAATAGGCTGGTCCTGGACTTATTTCCACTTGACATGATTAACTTACTATTATTTAATTATTTATGGTTTCATATTGCTATATTTCTTCACTATTCTTGGTTGGTGTGGCTGTAACAAAACCCAATTTCCCTCGCAATCAATAAAGTATGTCTGTCTGTCTGTCTGTCTGTCTGTCTGTCTGTCTGTCAATAAACTCAACTTTGATGTTCCCCACCTGGGTCAGGCCCACTTTTCATTACCACCATCAGAGAAGTGGCCAGAAGACCCACATTCAATGATTCAGATACAGCTTCTCCCCATCTGCCATTGGAATTCTTAACAGTCCATGACCAATGAACACCAGCTAGTCATTCCAACTTTTGGGCTATATATTTATTTTTTAACTGGATATTAATTGTTATGTGTTTACACTGCACTGCTGCCACCAACCAACAAATTTCACACCATATAAATCAGTGAGAGCAAATCTGAGTTGATTTTGAAGGAAATTGGAGCATCTGGAAGGACTCACACAGTCAGAGGGACAACAGGAACACTTTACATAAACAGTACCTATAGTCAGAACTGAGTCTAGTACTTTGGTGCTGGGAGACAGTGGTTCCACTTCCAGTTCCACTGTGGCACCCTCAAATGCATTATACTGCATATACTTCTTGTGTACAAGGCCACACTGAGCAGAATCTTTACATAAATGGCATATACCTTGTTTGAGCTCCTCCTATTCCAAGCAAATTCAGCCACATGTTCTGCAATGGGTTTCATTAGAAGTTAAAATCTTGTTGGTTCCACATATATATTCCAACTCTCATTCCCTGATCCACCAATGTCTGCCTCCACCCCTATCCAACCCTAAAATCTTGACATTCCCTTTGCAGCATGAAAGATGCTAAGCAGGCCAAGCTAGCTAGCCAGTGGGAAAAACTATTTATATTTTAAAATAATTCCACACAATAATTAAACTTTCTTTCATGAGGTCTTTCAATTACCTGTCTGAAAACTCTCCCATGTCCACTTTTCCCAACCAAACTGACCAAGCATTGAACCTGCTGTCAGCAGTCCAAGGAAGATTGGGATGGATTTGTTTAACAGCTCATGCTTGACATATCTAGCTAAAATGTTAGAGGAGGACGTGAGAGTATCACTATCCATTTTGCAGAAAACCCATAAAATATTTTGCACTTGGAAGTATGAGTAGAAATGAAAGCAGATGGAATTGAAAGCAATTTTGTGATTGGGAGGTAAGAAATGGAGAGCAAGGATAAAGTCTTACTTTTCAATGCCAGATTATGTCAATAAACCTTATTCCAGACTGCAATGGAGTCTCAGCTTCACGTGATATATTGTTACCCCGCATGGCTGAATGAAAATGAAGCTTTATTTTAACTTGGCGAAGATAAATTAGTTGTAGAAATATAGAATACAAAGTTAGACAGGTTATTGGAAAAGCATGGATTTCAATGTTCAAAAGTTGCAAAATCATCTACCTTTAGGCTGAAATACAATTAACAGTGTTTTCTGGATAGTAAGAGGTGCGAAAATGCCAACAGAAATGCTGCAGTCAAACAATATTGGAATTCAGAACAACAATGAACTATTAAATGGTGAATAAAAACACAAAAGGCTGGCAGAACTCAGCAGGCCAGACAACATTTATGGGAGGAGGTAGTGACGACGTTTCAGACCGAAACCCTTCATCAGGAGGGCCTACACGAGGAAATCTGCAGATGCTGGAAATTCAAACAACAACACACACAAAATGCTGGTGGAACACAGCAGGCCAGGCAGCATTTTGTGTGTGTAGCTATCAGGAGGGCCTGCTGAGTTCTCCCAGCATTTTGTGTTTTTATTTATTTCCAGCATCTGCAGATTCACTTGTGTTGCTATTAAATGGTGAAAGTGGTCAGAGAGAATGAATGGGTTCTTCATGTCCCTTGACAAATAAACTTAGATAGTTGTAGCTGTAAACCAACCCTCCCCCCCACCAAGTGTAGCTACAGTTTTGATTCAACAAAATATCTTTAAAATTGCAAATTTCAGGCTGAAATATATAAACAAATCTATGACCCTTTGATGTATAGCTCTATTGGGAATAAAGGCATGATAAACAGAGCCACTGATTTAAAATATAATTTATTTAATTTCCCTATACGTAGCCATAAAGACAAATAAATAAATCCTTAAAGGGTAAATTTCAAACAACAACACACACAGAATGCTGGTGGAATGCAGCAGGCTAGGCAGCATCTATAGGGAGAAGCACCATCGACATTTCGGGCCGAAACCCTTCATCAGGACTAACCGAAAGGAAAGATAGTAAGAAATTCGAAAGTAGTGGGGGGGAGGGTGAAATACAAAATGATAGGAGAAGACCGGAGGGGGTGGGATGAAGCTGAGAGCTGGAAAGATGATTGGCGAAAGTGCTACAGAGCTGGAGACGGGAAAGGATCATGGGACGGGAGGCCTAGGGGGAAAGAAAGGGGAGGGGGGGGAAGCACCAGAGGGAGATGGAGAACAGGCAAACAACTAAATATGTCAGGGATGGGGTAAGAAGGGGAGGAGGTGCATTAACGGAAGTTAGAGAAGTCAATGTTCTTGCCATCAGTTTGGAGGCTAACCAGCCGGTATATAAGGTGTTGTTCCTCCAACCTGAGTTTGGATTCATTTTGACAGTAGAGGAGGTCTGATATGATAGACATATCAGAATGGAAATGGGACATGGAATTAAAATGTGTGACCACTGGGAGATCCTGCTTTTTCTGGCGGACTGAGCGTAGGTGTTCCGCAAAACTACTTTCAAATCTCTTACTATCTTTCCTTTCGGTTAGTCCTGATGAAGGGTCTCGGCCCAAAACATCGACAGCGCTTCTCCCTTTAGATGCTGCCTAGCCTGCTGTGTTCTACCAGCATTTTGTGATTTTGTGTGTGTTGTTGTTTGAATTTCCAGCATCTGCAGATTTCCTCATGTTTGCAGGGTAAATTTCAGCTTTCACCTTTCAGAAGAAGTTGACACCAATGAACTATGTGAACAAAGCAAGGTCTGGCAGATAGTTCGCAAAACTACTTCTTTTACTTCTTCTTTCAGATATGGTTCTGCTACTATTTGGAGCCCGTGATTTACATTTTGATATTGTGTTTACAGGTCAATGGTACTGGATCTGGTACTTTGCTATTTTGGGCAAGGTTTAATTATGTTATGATATGTTTCTAGTTTCTGGTTACTCCTTTGTTTATTGTTATTTTGTGTGATTTTGATTGGGCGGATTGGCTCTGTGGCCCGCAGTCAATGAATGACACAGTGCTAAATTGAACTGAACTAAACTTCATGAAAGTTCTTAGACTGTTTTAATGGTTTGATGTTTTATATTCTGTGTTTCTCGCTTGTCTTTTTGCCATTTGCAAGATTTGTTCTTTTTTTGCACGCTTGGATGTAGATGCTCTCTATAAACAGGTGCCATGATATTTTTTTGTTTTGGGGCAGTCTGCAGGAAGACAAATCTCAGGGTTGTATACACCATACATACTTTGATAATAAATGTACTTTGAATCTTTGAATCAGTATGTTAAGATATCATACAAATTAAACATTCTTACAATTATTTTGCAATGAATGCGTCCTCTCCAATGTTATGCTATTTTGTTTTTTTTATATCCCATACAACTTGGTTCAACTGTGCAGAAATACAGGGGAAATGTTTTTCCATCATGAGGAATTCCTGCAGTCACAGTCACATCCATGCTCACAGTTAACCCTTCAAAGAGACCTTGTATGTCTCATTGTAACTGTTAAATAACTTGTCTTTGTGCTTGTCTCCTCCCCCTCCCCCCTCCACACACACACGCACATATTTTCTGTTTGAATATTACACTCAGGAATTTCTCCCCCAAATTTATGAAATTAAGAATATTTAACTTTTAATGAAAAATCTGTTTTATATTCAACCTGATTGTTGTGTTAAAATGTGAGTGACTTCTTACAACAGATTTCTGCAGAGTTCACAGCTTGTTCAATTTGCCAATAGGAATCAGAGGAAGAATGCCACAGCTTTTTACATTACATTTGCAATAGATCCACTGCATTGCATGAGTACAGCCATGTAAAAGGCTGCCAAAAATAGAAAATGCCTGTTTCATTTTCCTAACATGAGCTTTTGTTAGAAATGATCATTGTTGTGTTAAGTTGGCACAAGAGACCTTTGTTGAGCAGTTGCAATACTTCTGTTCATGTTTTCACAATTGGGACTATTTCTGATGGATGTCTCACCCACTGAAAAATTGGATTAGACACTTTTGAAACTAACTAACTTAGTATAGATTATGATTTTCCAGCATCATTAATATAGGAGATGGCATCATCAATGGACTTCGTAACACAGCTTTGTTCTTTGGCAGATGTGTAACCAATGTGCAACCACCATCCTTCATTTATAACCCCAAGTAAAACAGGGAACAACCGCAGTGGCTTGTCATTTAGGGGGTCGTTGGGAGCTGTGAATTAATATTTTCATCTGTGATATCGATGTGTTGATGTCTGAATGTGCCTGGCTGAGTTTTCAATGTCATGCATCATTGCAGGCCTGACACTGTTTACTGCAGATTTCAAAATCAAACCCGATACAGTCATACAGAATGTGATCCCTATCTGAATAGTGAATCCCTGTCTCATGGTTGCCATTAAGGGGATTATGGAGAAGAGATACAATCTTCCCCTAGAAGTTCACTTTCAATGAACATTTTTAGTTTATAATAGTAGAAGATAGGAACAATAAGCTCCTGCAGAGACTTATACTAAAGTTAACTGCTATTAACATAAGAGTCCTTTACACCAAAAGAATCAGGAATCCTCTATAATTCATCCAGCCAGCTTCCTTCAAAGCCACATTAAAACATTTGGGTATTTCATCAATGATTTGAATTGGAATCTTCACTGCCACATCAGTAAGAAAAAAAAAATCCTGACAATTGCAATTATTAATTCTTCAATCTCTGTACCAGAAATCATTTCAAAAGTCATTCATGTAATGAAAAATCACATCATGACAAGCCACATCAGCAATGCTAACTTTTGTGCATTTGGTCAAGGAAAAAGGAGTTAAGGAAAAGGAATCATTAGGAGCAAGTGATCAGCATATGACAGAATTGACCTTGCAGTTGGAGAGGGAGAAGCTGAAACTGGATGAATTGTTATTACATTTGTGTAAAGATAAATATATAGATGTGAGAGACAAGCAGGTCAAATTTGATTGGGAGGGAGCACTATGGCAGTAGAGCAGCAGTGGCTGGAGTTTCTTGGAGTAATTCGGAAGACACAGGAAATCCTCATCCCAAAAAGAAGAAGAAATTTAAAGGGAGGAAGAGATAACCAAGGCTGACAGAAGAAATCAATGACAGCATAGAAGCAACAGACAGACATACAATATACCAAAAATTATCGAGAAGCTAGAGGATTGGGAAGCTTTCTAAGACCAACAGAGGGAATGAAAAAAGCAAAAAGGAGAGAAAAGATGAGATATTAAGGTAAGCTAGCTAATAATATTAAAGAAGATACCAAAAGTTTTAGCAGGAGAGAGGTAATAATGGGGAACAATGAACTCAATAAGTACTTTGTGTCAGTCTTCACAGTGGAAGACAATTTCAATATGCCAGAAATACTCAAGAAACAGAGATGAGTAAGAAGGTGCTTGGGAAGCTGAAATGTCTGAAGGTAGATAAGTCACCTGGACCAGATGGATTACACCATAGGGTTCTAAAAGTAGTAGCTGAAGAGATTGAGGAGGAATTAGTGGTGTTCTTTCCAGAACCATTACAATCTGGAATGGTTCCAGAAGACTGGAAAATCACAAATATCTTTTCACTCTTTAAGAAGGGAGGGATGCAAATGAGATGAAATTATAGGCTAATTAGCCTAACTTCAGTGGTTGGCAAGATGTTAAAGTCCATTATTATGGATGGTATGTCAGCATACTTCAAGGCATTTGATAAAATTGGCCAAAGTCAGAATAGTTTCCTTGGGGGAAATATTGGCTGACAGATCTGTTGGAATTCTTTGAGGAAATAACAAGCAGGATTGATAAAGGAGAGTCTGTGGATGTTCTTAATTTGAATTTTCAGAGAGCCTTGGACAAGTTGCTGTACATGAGGTTACTAACAAGATGAGAATCTATGATATTACAGGAAAGATACAAGCTTGGATAGACAAAGAATGGAGTAAAGGTGAGCTTTACTGATTGGCTGCTGGTGACAAGTATTGCTTAGCACAGGTTGGTGTTGGCTTCATTACTTTTTACGTTTTATGTTAGTTAATCTGAATAATGGAACTGATGACTTTGTGGCCAAGCTTATAAAGGATACAAACATTATCTGGAGGGATAGGTGGTGTTGAGTAATCAGGGAACCTGCAGAAGTACTTGGGAGAATGAGCAAAGATGTGACAGATAAAATACAGCGTAGGGAAGTGTATGATAATGCACTTTGATTGAAGGAATAAAGGCACATACAATTTTCTAAATGGGAAGTACATTCAAAAATTGGAGGTCCAAAGGGACTTCGGAACCCTAGTGTAGGATTTGCTAAAGGTTAACTTGCAGGATGAACCCAAAGTAATGAAGGCAAGTTTGCATTAATTTTGAGTGGAATAGAATATAAAAGTAAGGATATAATGCTGAGGTTTTGGATAACATTGATCAAACCTCATTTGGAGCATTGTGAGCATTTTTGGGCCTCATATAGAGTCACAGAATCACAGAACAACACAGTAAAAGTTGCATGGGCCCATCTGTCTATGCCAAACAATTAATCTGCTTAAACCCATTAATCTGCCTTCCATAATCCTTCCATCCAAATTTCACTTAAATATCAAAATTGAACTTAAATCCATCACTTTTGCTGGTAGCTTGTTCTACACTCTGACCACCCTCTGAAGAAATTCCCCCTAATTTTCTCTTTAAACATTTCACCCTTTACCCATGACTTCTAGTTCTAATCTCACACAACCTCAGTGGAAAACAAAACATTTCGATGCATTAATCCTATCCATGCCCCTCATAATTTTGTATACCTCTATCAAATCTCTCCTTATTCTCCTCCATGATAGGAAATAAAATCCTAACCTATTCTGTCTTTCCATATAACTCAGGTCCTCAAGTCCCAGAAGCATTCTTGTAAATATTCTCTGCACTATTTCAATCGTATTGATATCACTCCTGTACGTAGTTGACCAGTACTGAACACAAAAGCGAATTAGGCCTCACTAATATCTTACACAACTTCAATGTAACATCCACACTCCTGTACTTAATACTTTGAATTATGAAGGCCAATGTGTCAGAAGCTCTCTTTATGAGCTAGCTACCTGTGACACCACTTTAAAGGAATTATGGATCTGTACTCACATTCCTCTGTTCTACCCCACTCCTCAGTGCCCTACCGCTCACCGTTTAAGTCCTACCCTGGTTTGTCCTCCCAAAGTGTAACACCTCACACATGTCTACATTAAGTTCCATCTGCCATTTTTCAGCCGATATTTTCCATCCAGTCCAGATCCCGTTGCAAGATTTGATAGCCTTCTTCATTATGCACCAAGCCCCCCACCCCAAACTTGGTGTCAAAAACCCATCACCTGCTCTATAACATTCCCTAAAAGGAGATCTACTATCACACTCCTGCTAGATGGGGTCTCTACATATTCATAAAGAAAACGTTCCTGAATACATTTGACAAACTCTATGCCAGCCATCCCTTATACAGTATGGTAGTCCCACTCAAAATGTGGAGAGTTAAAATCACCTACTATCATAAGTCTGCAATCTCTACAAAATTTCTCCTGTAAATCCCACTGACTATTGTGTTGTCTGCCATTTTGCTGTTACTATATCTGTAGAAAGCCTTGAGATTGTCCTTCACCTCACCTGCTGGAGAAAACTCATGGCTTCTTTTAAACCTCCTGATTTCCTTCTTAATTGTTCACTTGCATTTTTATACTCCTCAAGTACCTCATTTGTTTCTGCCTTCCTATACCTGCAATGCACCTACTTCTTCTTAATCGCGGCTTCAAAATCTCTTGAAAACCAATGTTCCTTAAACTGTTATATTTGTCTTTTATTCTGATAGGACCATATAAACTCTGTACTCTCAAAATTTCACTTTTAAAGATCATTCACTTTAGCTCTGTTGTACCTATTTGTAGTTAAGAGAACTCAGCCAAATAGATGCCAAAATCAGGAGTGTGCCATTCATTTGGCTGAGTTCACTTAATTGGGGCCAGTAACTCTGGAATTTCAATTCCTACTCTCCTTAGTATGATATCAGGATTTAGTTATCGTAACCATTCTCGTGCCCTTTGTTCATCACATCAGCTACCAGATTCCTGTAACTTTATCAGCAGCTTCATCATTGGCAGCAAAAAATTCAGTGTATTCATTTAGATTCCCAGCCTTATCATACACCTCCATACACTGAATCTCCTTTTTGTTCTTTAATTGGTCTCAGCTCTGCTCTTACCACCCATTTATAATTTATATGCTCTTAGAAGACACTTTGATTCCATTTCATGGTCATTTTGGACTGTTTCAGTTTATTTTTTATTTGTTTCATCATCATTATTTTGTCTAATTCTCACCCAACCTCACATCAACCAAAGCATCAAAGTATCAACCTGCTTTGATGGCTTCTTCTTTTAGTTTTAGTTTTGTCTGACTACCAGGAGCACTAACTTTTATTGCCTTACCTTTCTTATTGCTGACGATGGCTTTAAACGTTGCCTATTTAATGCTATTCATCAATCAACTGTTGCTTCCCCTTGCAAGTTATGACACCATTTAGTCACGCTGTTTTGTATATTCCTGTTTAGTACAAATTCTCTTCATTTTGTTCTGGAAGCCTTGTCCTCACCACCACCACCAACAATCCACCCCTCTCCAAGCTCACATGTATAAAACCAACAGAACATTCGAAATGATTTTCTGGAATAAAGACACTAAAACCAGGTAGCAACTCTGCCTTCAGCTATTGTACTTGCAAACGAAAAGAAAACGGGGAATGACTCTCAGGAATTCCAGAGATCCCAGGCACTGAGCCAAGTCCTATGTTCTTCAGCAAGAACATCTATCCAATTACATGCCCAGGGAAGTACTTCTTTTGTCACCAGCATGATATCAAATTATCATTGCCGATAGTTTCAGTGGCATTAAACGCTAATGCATCTAGAGAAATAGGATAAAGTTAGAGAATGTTTAATGTAAGTATACTAATAAAATCTAGAAGCTGTGTCTCCTATGTGATATTCTCTGCTATAGAAAGCAGAAAATTTGGAAATAATATCTGATTTTGAAAAAGTAAAGTATTCTGCCCCCTTGAAAGTTTATGTTTTATTGTTTTACAACATTGAATCACAATGGACTTAATTTGGCATTTTTGACATTGATCAACAGAGAGGACACCTTCATGTCAGAGTGAAAACAAATTTCTACAAATTGGTGTAAATGTATTACAATTATTAAACACAAAATAATTGTTTACATAATTACTCATCTCCTTCAAGCCAGTGTTCTCTAGATGCACCTTTGGCAGCAATTACAGCCTTGTGTCTGTGTGGATAGCTATCTAACAGTTTTGCACATCTGGATACTGCAAATTTTCCCAATTGCTCTTTACAAAATTGCTCAAGTTCTGTCAGATTGTAGGGGAATTGTGAGTCAACAGCCCCTTTCAAGTCCAGCCAGAAATTCTCAGTTGGATTGAGTTCTGGTCTTTGACTTGGCCACTCCAGGACATTAACTTTGTTGTTTTTAAGACATTCCTGTGTAGCTTTGGCTTTGTGCTTGTGGTCACTGTCTTACTGGAAAACAAATCTCCTCCAAATTCACAGTTCTCTTGAAGACTGCATCAGATTTTCCTCCAGGATTTCCCTATATTTTGCTGCATTCATTTTACACTCTACCTTCACAGGCCTTCTGGGGCCTGCTGCAGTGAAGCATCCCACAGCGTGATATAGCCATCACCATGCTTCACGGTAAGGATGGTGTGTTTCTGATGATAATGCTTACACCACACATAGCATTTAGTCTGATATCCAAAAAGCTTAATTTTGATTTCATCGGGCCATAGAACTTCTTCCAGCTGACTTCAGAATCTCCTACATGCCTCCTGACAAATGCTAGCCAAGTCTTTATGTGAGTTTTTTCAGTAGTGGCTTTCTCTTTGCCACTCTCCCATAAAGCGATGACTGGTGAAGCACCTGGGCAGTAGTTTTTATCTGCTTAGTCTCTACCATCTCAGCCACTCCTCCAGAGTTATCATAGGTCTCCTTATGCCCTTCCTCACTAATCCCCTTCTTGCACAGTTACTCAGTTTTTGAGGTCAGCCTGCTCTAGGCAGATATACAGCTGTGCTATATTCTTTCATTTCTTGATGATTGACTTAACTGTTGTTCAAGAAATATTCAGTGACTTGGAAATTTTCTTGTATTCATCTTCTGACTTGTGTTTTTCAATAACCTCTTTGTGGAGATGCTTGGAGTGTTCTTTTGTCGTTATGGTGTAGCTTTTGCCACGATACTGACTCACCAGCAGTTGTACCTTGCAGATACTGGTGTGTTTTTACTATAATCAATTGAAACACCTTGACTGCACACGGTGATCTCCATTTAACTAATTATGTGACTTTTAAAACAAATTGGCTGCACCGGTGATGATGTTGTGTGTCATATTAAAGGGGGTATATACTTTTGCAAACAATTATTTTACAATTTGTATTTGTAATTAATTTAGATTACTTGGTAGAGATTTGTTTTCACTTTGACACAAAAGAGTCCTTTCTGTTGATCAGTGTAAAAAAAGACAATAAAACAC
Source organism: Hypanus sabinus (assembly GCF_030144855.1). NCBI lineage: Eukaryota > Metazoa > Chordata > Chondrichthyes > Myliobatiformes > Dasyatidae > Hypanus > Hypanus sabinus. Next base: position 96,126,449 of record NC_082710.1, read on the forward strand.
AAAAACTTCAGGGGGGGTCTAAATATTTTTATGGGCACTGTATCATTTTAATAAAATGTTGCTGCATATCTCATTAGATTATGTGGATTGTTTCCATTTTAATATTCATCTATAATTTCTCAAGAGATGTGTTGCTGTCTCATAGATTTATTGTTGATTGGGTTCTTGCTTATGTGCTTTGCCTTTACACTATTGACACTAACCCCAATCTGGTCAGTATTAAATTCAATGAAATTAGGTCTGCTGAGGCTGAAGTCGTATTTATTTGAAATAAAGAGGCCAGCAAAATGCAAAGGAATGTCACTTGTTGCTGAGTAGTTGTGTGCACTACTCTGTGCATGACTGAGACATTTGGAAACTATTTTAACATTGTCCTCAAGATGGTAATTGACTGAGCCAATGTTTTCTATTTCCTATTATAAACAAAGGAATAAAACTCACCAAATTTGAGTGATCTGCCAAGCCACCTTAGTCATGTTGTACTACGCAGTCTCTTTTCCATCTATGCCAAATAAACTCTTATTTTTGTATCCTGGTTGAAACTGGAATTTTTATAAGACTTTTCATTATCTAAAGTCATGTCTAAGTGCTTTGAAGATATGAACTACTGTTGGACAGTTTCCACTATTGAAAATTTGGCCTTCTATCCTATAGAAAAATGGTCTACAATGATTAGGTATATGAGAATAAGAGAACTGGAAAAAAGGAATGGGAAAAAGTGTATTGATAACATCCTATAATCACTATGAAGATTACCTTAGTTCCTTGTGATACCGTAGGTTAGAGCTTTTCTATGTTAAATCAAGATAAAGGTAGCTGGCTAGCAAGTCTGTTTTCAAATATAATTGAGGTAATGGAATTCTCATTCCTTCAATAATTATTGATGGTCACCAATCCAGGGGTCTTTGAATAAGTTATTCAGCATTTATGTCCTGTCTTTGGACCCATTCTGGCGCTTCTGCTATGAGCTGGCCTAAAATGTTCAGAATGATTACCTCCATGCGTAATCTAACCTTCACTTCTGGGATGATCCCACTCTAGATGGAAAGAAATCACACAGTGTCCAGAGTTTACTTTCAAAATGAACTTGACATCAACAGGGAACATCAACATTCATCTTGGAACAATTAAGTCCATAAGACATAGGACTAGAATTAGGCCACTCCGCCATTCCATCATGCCTGATTTATTATCCCTCTCGATCCCATTCCTCTGTCTTTTCCCCATAACCTTTGATGTGCTGACTTATCAAGAACCTAGCAACCTCCACTTTAAATATACTCACAAACAAGAGAAAATCTGCAGATCTTTAAAGAAACAGTCATGAGTGCAGATTCAATAATTAGGCCATCATTTAAGTTTGAAGAAGGTGAAAGAGAGAGTACTTACCCATGTAAGGGATCCAGAACTATAGCTCTGGGGTGTGACATTTGACCTTCCACCAAGGTCTTCCGGGTCTGAGAGGCCTTTTCAAGTCTTGCTACACTTATAGACTTTCTGTAACTATCATCGGTCCAGTATAAGTTGTTTCCAATCCAGTCCACAGCAATACCTTCGACATTATCCACGCCTAGAAGTGACAAGAAAAAATGCAATCTTCAAACATTCCCTCCTGGTGGAGAAAATAAAAACTTCCTTCCAAATTCAATTTTAGAAACTAACTCAGAGGAGCGGAGTTATTGACACTATTGATTATATCTGTTGTAATATAATAGCCCAGCTTTGCTTAGTTTAGTTTTTTTAAATTTCTAATTTGGGGTTTTTCTTTTTGGCATTTCTTTTCCCATTAAATTAACTACATCAAGAGTTTGGGAGGCTTAATACATTTGTGTTATCTATAGTTTATGCTTGTATATATTGTTTATTAACTATGCATTCCCAATCTCTCTTTATTACTATTGTTATTAAGCCTATGTCTGAAAATTAATAAAAAGATTTAAACAGAAAAGAAAGTAAATAACTCTTGTGGTAGGACAGGTTTATTTCCCATTCCATAGCCTCTGAAGATCTGCTGAGAAATTCAAACTACTGCAGCTATTGTGTTGACAGTCGTCCCACTGTGTTATTATCTGGTTTTCCAGTATTTTGGCAACTGCAGTGGAGAATTAACATCTGTGCCTGGTTTCTCAGATATGTAGATGGCACATATAAAATTATTCAAGACAGGATGGTGCCTGCATTGGGGGTATTCTGTTTGTATTTGTCATTTCAGCTTGTGGCTGCATGGAGAGAGAGAAAGAAAGTCAAGGTGAATGGAAGTGATGAATGACTACAGATATCTGTGCCTTGTGCCAGATATCTCATAGATGATAGATATTAAGTTCCATTTATCAGCCTAAATCACAATGTTGCTGAGGTCTTACTCCATGGGGGAAATGTTGTTTCATTAGTTGTGGAAATGGAAATAAAAAAGGATTGTGCAACAAACAACTCCATCTCATATCTATCACTGGTGAGAATACTATTGAGGAAGCACCTGAAGGTGTTTGGGTCTAGGAGAACTCAATGATCTCTGTTGCCATACTTCATCCAATGCTGATGTGAGATCTGTGAGAATCTCTGTCACTTCATCTGTGGAATTCCTTCTTTTGATCAAAATTGAATTGAAGCTGCAAGATTTTGGTGGTGAGGGAAGCATATTGGATCAAAACTGACTGATAGTGAGCAGATTATTGTTTAGTTCAGTGTAATTTGACAACGGCACTGAAAAGTAGCTCCAATACTTTGCTGATAATTGAGATTACATAAACTGGTAGGATGGTAATTAGCCAGATTGAATGTGCCTTTTTCTTTGTTGACATGCCATCCTTGGGCAATTTTCCATATTGTTGGATTGAAGCCAGTATGCTAGTTGAAACAGAACAGCTTGATGTTTATGTTATATAATTAAATTTGATTTCCTAGTTAAATTATTACTATTTATTTGGAACACTTCTGCTTGGACACAATGCTTTGTCTTAAATTCTGCTCCCCTTTTGGAGAATTGCTCTTCAATGTGAACCAACTATTTAGCTAATTTGTTCCATTACAGTCATAATTTGAAAACTATATTATTTTCTGTATGAATGTTATGCACTTCCAATGCTTCCCTTACCATAAAGATCTATGACAGATGACATATTTGTTGAATTTTTCTGAAACAATTGCCAGCCTTTCGATATTCAAAAAATAAAATCACATCAAATATATGGGAAATCTGCCCACTAAACTGCATTCAGAAAGGATCAGAAAGCAAGTCATTGGAATGGAGGGATAGAGCTGTCATCGAGAAAGATGAGTACAACTAACTTTTCTGCACACAACTGTTATAAGTAACTAATGTATATATTGGAATAGGCCCTTCCTGGCCTTCAAGCTGCATTGCCCAGCAACCCTTGATTTAACCCTAGCCTAATCACAGGACAATTTACAATGACTAATTAACCAACGTATTGTTATGTCATTGGACTATAGGAGGAAACTGGAGCACCAGGAGAAAACCGCTGTGGTCATGTGGAGAACGTACAAACTCCTTACAGACAATGACAGTAGCAAGAATTGAACCTAAGTCGCTGGTACTGCAAAGCATTGTGCTAACCACTATGCTACTGTGCCGCATCAATTTGTCATTTTCATTTCTACTAATCTTTTTCAATAAGCAAAAATTATCTTCCTAGGAAAGTAAGACCATCATTAATTAATAAATGTTTTTTTTTACTTCCCTCTCCTTCCTAGATTTCATATGCCCTTCAACATTCAGATACCAACCATGTCTCTGCCAGGTTATTGTTATTTGATTTCATTTACACACTCAGTACATTGGTTATGTTTATATATAATTCTTCAGTTAAGTATAATCCTTTATTCTTTATAATCACTGAATGTTGTTAATTTTTAGTTGCATGCTGCACCCTGACCAACACACTACATGTACTCTTCTGAATGCATGTAAGTGTACAGTATATCCTCTGAGAGGACCACAACCTTGTCACGGTTTGGAGGTTTGAGTACCTCAATGACCCAGCGAATTATGTTGACGGGAGTCAGGGCTTTATACTTCGATTGTTGTCAGGGCATTATGCTTTGACTGTTGTCATGGTCACCCATGTCAGACAGGTCAAAGGGTAAAGGCCAGACTAAGAGCGGTCCACCACTCCTCCAGGTTCGGGGGTTCAGCTCAGGGTTAACAGTTGTTACAGAAAAATAATGAAGAATACCTGATTGTGATTATATTCCTGAGTATCTAAATTGGACTTACATGACTGACAGTAGTGAAAACCAAGATGAAGCTACTAACATGATGAAGGAAGCCTTGAACACCGCCAGAGATAGAGGACTTTTGTCGCTGCCCCAAATGCCAGTGGCATAACAGGCAGTAAGTACGCAAGTACACAATATGATGAATAACGTGATTCTTGATTCTTTTATTTTAAACTCTATGTGCATTAAAATACAGTCTTGAGTTTTGCTCTTTAATTGTTTTTGTAACCTTTGGCCACTCTCGATGACCTACCTTTACTTTTGCACTCTCTTTTCCTTCCTGTCACAGTCTGTTTATCACTTAAGAAAATAATATTTTTCTCACTTGCTTTATTGATATTCTTTAACTTACTTCATATTTCAAACATTGATCTCTTGCATTGATTTCTCAGTTCAAAATCCTCTCGACTTCCCTTGTTACCCAGCTCACCAATTCACTGGTCCTAGCATGGTTCAGAAGTTGTCCAATCCAGTGTAACAATCACCATTTTCCAAGCACATGCGCCAGTGTCTCTCGAGCTGGAAACCATTTCCACCATACTAGTGTTTGATTCAAACACTTATTTATCTTTTTTTATTTTCTTATGGCTCCAAAGATATTCTAATGTTTAATTAGGTGTGTCCAGGACCCCACCTTCTCAGTATGAGGTCTTCTCACTGTTGCCAACAGGAAGAAGGTACAAGAGCCTCAGGACCAGTATCACCAGGTTCAGGAACAGTTACTACCCCTCAACCTTCAGGCTCCTGAACAAGAAGAGATAACTTCACGTCCTGTCACTGAACTGTTCCTACAAACTATGGGCTCAGATTCACAGACTCTTCATCTCCTGTTCTTGATAGTTATTGTTTGTTTATTAGCGGTATTGTAGTTTTCTTTTCTTTATGCGTTTGAACCGTTTGCTGTTTTGTTTTTGCACATTTGTCATTGGCTGTTCTTTTGGGTGCGGTCTTTTATTGATTCCAATGTGTTTCTTGTACTTACTGTGACTGCCTGCAGCAAAATTAGTCCCTGAGATGTATATGGTGACAAACATATACTTCGATAATAAATTTACTTTAAATGTTGGTATGTCAGGCTGATTCACCAGTATCCCTTTCTTAACTTTTTTTTTACTTTATATTTATCTGTACTAAAATACTATTGCCAATTATTTTAAATTTGTTTTATTATGTCTGAAATATTGCCAAAGATTCAACCATTCTAGTTTGGTATAATTTTGTGATGGCATTGAATTTGCTGACCACAAAGTTCTACAATCCAATGAAGACCTTAAGCACTATGGAATATAGATGGAGGTACACTCACTAATGGGAGGTCCCACTGGAACTATCTACTCTTAAAAGCTAGTTCACATTTCAGTTATCCTCAACAGTAAATTCAGTTGTTTGAGTGGTGGCTCCCCCCTCCCTAGGAAGAGATTCTTCCAGCTAACAAAGTAATTTAAACACAGTTCATTTATATTTAGTAATACACATTTAAATTCCGACAAAACTTTTAAAATACATTTTAAACTCGCAGAGGACTTTTACCTTAAAACACTTCCAAATTACAATAGACTTCTAAACACAAAAGATTTCCACAACATAGATACAATTCCTATAAGCTGAAAAGACATACCAAGGATGAAGACAAATGAATCATCTGTCACCCTGACAGATTCTGGTCACTCTGTCTTTCTATCATTCTTCTTGATGTTTTTTAACCATTCCCTACATTTATATTGCTTTCCTACCACTTGGGTGACTTCACATATATGATATTTTTTCAGATACCTTTTTTATACAAATGGTAAAAAAGCTTCTGGAGACAAAGTTTCCAGGTACCCACAAATAAATTCAAGTTTAAGATTAAGTTTAAATATCATTCAAGCATATGCATGAATACAGCCAAATGGAATGTTGTGAATTTAACTATTTAAGCATACAAGTCAAGTCAAGTCAAGTCAAGTCACTTTTATTGTCATTTCGACCATTCTGGTACAGTGCATAGTAAAAATCAGACAATGCTTTTCAGGACCATGGCACAGTACAAAAACTAGACTGAACTACGTAAAAAAAAAACCACACAGAGAAAGCTACTTTCCAAGTATTAACAGATCAGCTATTTTATATGGCAAGTGATAATATCAATATGGTCTACAAGTTTTCGTGAACTAAATATCTTAGCCAGTTTGTCTGGTTTAAAATAAGCCAAATCAAATAATCCATTGTTGTACATTGAGAGGTCAGTCCAAATGCTGTGAACCAACATCCTGCATTCTATGGACAGTGTGGCTGTTTGCAAAGCTGTACTTCAATCTGATTATTGTTTTCCATTTACTTCAAAAAAAACTGAAGACTGGATCCTGTTTATGACAAGAAGCTAAACAAAAATCATTGGTTGGAAGTTTCTGTTATTCATAAATACTGTACACCTTTGATCTCTAGAAGTTTCAGTTGTTATGTTAAAAAGCTAAGCTTGGCAAAGAAGTAAATAAGAAAGAACCCTCCCCCCCCCCCCCGCCCCACCGGCCCAGGATAGTGAATATCCATCGCAATTTATAAATGTAATGACTTTACACGAAATTTCAAAATCCTTATGTAACTTAACAACAGACATTCTAACAAAAGGCCTCAGATTATTCTGATTAATAGTTCTTTCCTCTCAACTTGGGTCTGTAAATGTTTGGATATTGTTAAGGACACATTATATTGTGATCGTGCAATGTGCTCGTGGATCATCTGTAAACATTTATAGTATTTAAGGCCCAAAGTGTTATGTTTTTATTGATGAGGAGATTACTCTAATGGGGCAAAACATCAGTTTTCTATTGTCTATTGTCATATTCTATTGACCCTTTACACTATGGGATTCAATCTTCTTGACAAGCTTCTGATCATCATCTCATCAACTACCTTTTTTGTCAATCCCCATACACCATTTCAAAGGAATTTGTTCCATCAACCTTCCTTGTGATTGTATCTATTTTTCACTTTGAAAGGAGTAACTCAAAAATAAAAAAAACAAATTTTCTTTGTTCAAAGAATGAATACTCCCCTACCCCACATTTTTATCACTACTGAATACCTAGCTAGAACCTGCTCAAATGATGATACCACCGTAGTGAGCCATATCTCAAAGCTGGGGTATAGGAAGGAAGTAGAAAATTTAGTTACATGACATCATGCGAACAACCTTTTCCTCAATGTCAACTAAACAAAAAACCTGGTCATTGATTTCAGAAAGAGGACATGCTCTTGGCTGCATCAACAATGCTTCACTTGAGAACTTCAAGTTCCTAGAAGTGTACATCATAAATATCCTGTCCTGGTTTAACCACGTTGGTGTCAGAGCCAAGAAAACTAACCATCAGCTCTATCTACTCAGGAGGCATGTCTGTGCCGACCTTTACCAATTTTTAACAATGTACCATGAAGATATTCTATCTTGATGCACAACAGCATTGAATAGCAACTAGTCTGCATGTAACCACAAGAATCTGCAGAGAGTTGTGAATACAGTTCAGCAGATTACAAACACCAACCTCCCCTCTGTAGGCTCTCTCTTTTCTTCTCACTGTCTCAGTAAAGCAGCTAGCATAATCAAGGATTTAAGCCACCGTATACATCTTCCCATGCACCCAGTCCCATCGGGCAGAGGACACAAACACCTGAAAGCAAATACCACCAGTCTTAAAAACAGCTTCTATTCTGTTTCTATCATGCTCTTGAATAACCTCTTGAATGATGAGATGGAATTTTGATCTGACAATCTACCTTCTTATTATTTTGCTCTTTACTGACTACCTGCACTGCACATACTGTGGGTTTTACACTTCATTCTGCACTCTGTTATTGTTTTATCTTCATCCACCTCAGTGCACTGTGTAATCTGTATAAACAATATGTAAGACAAGCTTTCCATTGTATCTTGCCCCATGTGGTACATATGGTACTAAAAGGAGTAACCCAAACTATGAAATACCTTTTGACCAAGAAACACATTTGAGCTGCAGCACAAGCCTAATCAACATTACTGTTTTCCTTTATGTGATTCAAAACATATAAAGACAAATGTGAACTAGTTGGGAGTGTTACCTTAAATCTGTTATGGCATTATTTTTGCAAAAGTAAAACTTTAGCTAGTTTTGAATCTACCAAAGTATTGGGAATATATCTTTACTTCTTGCTCATGACTAACAGTTGCTGAAAAGCCTCCCAGTACTTGTATAAGGCTAGCTATACTTGAGAAATAATTTGTTTTGAATCTTTCAGATTTATTCCGCAACTCCATTACATTTAAATCAAATCACCCAAGTTAATCTCTTTTTAGAGAGCTCATATTATTCACAATTTCATGAATGAACAATTGGTGAAATAGTTATATATTGTGGCAACAATATTATTTTCATACTCCCTTTTAAAGGTTTAGAGATTTATTGAAAAATGCAAAACATAAAACTAGGGTTTTCTCCAGGTCTCTGGGTATGATTGGAATTTCCTTTTTACTAAATATCAACATATTCAATTGGTGAATTTTATTTCCTCTGGGGTTTGAATGTTATTTTTTTCCCACATATGGTATTTCACATCTGAAAATTTATTGACTGTTCAGCAATCTGCTTTCTTTCTGAAAAGACAGCAACGTGTCGCTACAGTGAAGGAGAGCTTTGAACAGTATCCATTCGGTGTTTGGGATTGATTAGCAAGAGCAAATTAAAGGAAGATAGGGGCAAGTGCAGTGGCTATCGTCTCAGTGGACAGAGACAGAGTGATGATCTTGAGGTCTTCAGGTCTTCGAGATTTCCACAAAGCGAGGCTTCAGTCAGAGAAAGCAAAAGAAAGAAAAATCTGCAGCTCAAGCGTCCAAGATATCCTGAAGTGGGAGGGTGAAGAGCCAGAGATCGTGGTACATGTAGGTACCAATGACATAGGAAGGAAAGGGGAAGAGGTCCTGAAACAAGAGTATAGGGAATTAGGAAGGCAGTTAAGAAGAAGGACCGCAAAGGTAGTAATCTCAGGATTACTGCCTGTGCCACGCGACAGTGAGAGTAGGAATAGAATTAGGTGGAGGATGAATGCGTGGCTGTGGGATTGGAGCAGGGGGCAGGGATTCAAGTTTCTGGATCATTGGGACCTCTTCTGGGGCAGGAGTGACCTGTTCAAGAAGGAAGGGTTACACTTGAATCGTGCGGGGACCAATATCCTAGCGGGGAGGTTTGTTAGGGCTACAGGGCGGACTTTAAGCTAGTAAGATGGGGGGGCGGGAGACTATTTGAAGAGACTATGGGAGAGGAGGTTAGTTCACCAGTGGAGCAAGTAAATAGACAGAGTGTGAGGGAGGAAAGGCAGGTGATGGAGAAGGGATGCGCTCAGCCCGAAGATGTAGGGGAGAAGAAAGAAAAGGATAATAAATTTGAATGCATTGTTAGGGATGGAAAGAGAGGAGGAGATGGAGAGTATCTTAAATGTATCTATTCTAATGCTAGGAGCTTTGTAAGAAAGGTGGATGAGCTTAAAGCGTGGATTGATACCTGGAATTATGATGTTGTAGCTATTAGTGAAACATGGTTGCAGGAAGGGTGTGATTGGCAACTAAATATTCCTGGATTTAGTTGCTTCAGGTGTGATAGAGTAGGAGGGGCCAGAGGAGGAGGTGTTGCATTGCTTGTCCGAGAAAATCTTATGGCGGTGCTTTGGAAGGATAGATTAGAGAGCTCTTCTAGGGAGGCCATTTGGGTGGAATTGAAGAATGGGAAAGGTGCAGTAACACTGATAGGAGTGTATTATAGGCCACCTAATGGGGCGCATGAATTGGAAGAGCAAATGTGTAAGGAGATAGCAGATATTTGTAGTAAACACAAGGTGGTGATTGTGGGAGATTTTAATTTTCCACACGTAGACTGGGAAGCTCATTCTGTAAAAGGGCTGGATGGTTTAGAGTTTGTGAAATGTGTGCAGGATAGTTTTTTGCAACAATACATAGAAGTACCGACTACAGATGGGGCAGTGTTGGATCTCCTGTTAGGGAATGCGATAGGTCAGCTGACAGATGTATGTGTTGGGGAGCACTTCGGGTCCAGTGATCACAATAGCATTAGCTTCAATATAATTATGGAGAAGGACAGGACTGGACCTAGAGCTGAGATTTTTGATTGGAGAAAGGCTAACTTTGAGGGGATGCAAAGGGATTTAGAGAGAGTGGATTGGGTCAAAGTGTTTTATGGGAAGGATGTAATAGAGAAATGGAGGTCATTTAAGGGTGAAATTATGAGGGTACAGAATCTTTATGTTCCTGTTAGGGTGAAAGGAAAGGTTAAAGGTTTGAGAGCACCATGGTTTTCAAGGGATATTAGAAATTTGGTTCAGAAAAAGAGGGATGTCTACAATAGATATAGGCAGCATGGAGTAAAGGAATTGCTCGAGGAATATAAAGAATGTAAAAGGAATCTTAAGAAAGAGATTAGAAAAGCTAAAAGAAGATAGGAGGTTGGTTTGGCAAATAAGGTGAAAGTAAATCCGAAAGGTTTCTACAGTTATATTAAAAGCAAGAGGATAGTGAGGGATAAAATTGGCCCCTTAGAGAATCAGAGTGGTCAGCTATGTGTGGAACCGAAGGAGATGGGAGAGATTTAGAATGATTTTTTTCTCTTCGGTATTCACTAAGGAGAAGGATATTGAATTGTCTAAGGTGTGGGAAACAAGTAAGGAAGTTATGGAACCTATGACAATTAAAGAGGTGGAGGTACTGGCACTTTTAAGAAATTTAAAAGTGGATAAATCTCCGAATCCTAACAGGATATTCCCCAGGACCTTGAGGGAAGTTTGTGTAGAAATAGCAGGAGCTCTGACGGAGATCTTTAATATGTCATTAGAAACAGGGATTGTGCCGGAGGATTGGCGTATTGCTCATGTGGTTCCATTGTTTAAAAAGGGTTCTAGAAGGAAGCCTAGCAATTATAGACCTGTCAGTTTGACATCAGTGGTGGGTAAATTAATGGAAAGTATTCTTAGAGATAGTATTTACAATTATCTGGATAGACGGGATCTGATTAGAAGTAGCCAGCATGGATTTGTGCATGGAAGGTCATGTTTGACAAATCTTATTGAATTTTTTGAAGAAATTACGAGGAATGTTGACGAGGGTAAGGCAGTGGATGTAGTCTATATGGACTTCAGCAAAGCCTTTGACAAAGTTCCACATGGAAGGTTAGTTAAGAAGGTTCAGTCGTTAGGTATTAATGCCGGAGTAATAAAATGGATTCAACAGTGGCTAGATGGGAGATGCCAGAGAGTAGTGGTGGATAATTGTTTATCGGGATGGAGGCCGGTGACTAGCAGGGTGCCTCAGGGATCTGTTTTGGGCCCAATGTTGTTTGTAATATACATAAATGATCTGGATGATGGGGTGGTAAATTGGATTAGTAAGTATGCCGATGATACTAAGGTAGGAGGTGTTGTGGATAATGAGGTGGATTTTTCAAAGCTTGCAGGGAGATTTATGCTGGTTAGAAGAATGGGCTGAACGTTGGCAGATGGAGTTTAATGCTGAGAAGTGTGAGGTTCTACATTTTGGCAGGAATAATCCAAATAGAACATACAGAGTAAATGGTAGGGCATTGAGGAATGCAGAGGAACAGAGAGATCTAGGAATAACTGTGCATAGTTCCCTGAAAGTGGAGTCTCATGTAGATAGGGTGGTGAAGAGGGCTTTTGGAACGCTGGCCTTTATAAATCAAAGCATTGAGTACAGAAGTTGGGATGTAATGCTAAAGTTGTACAAGGCATTGGTAAGGCCAAATTTGGAATATTGTGTCCAGTTCTGGTCACCGAATTATAGGAAAGATATCAATAAATTAGAGAGAGTGCAGAGACGATTTACTAGGATGTTACCTGGGTTTCAGCAATTAAGTTACAGAGAAAGGTTGAACAAGTTAGGTCTCTATTCATTGGAGCGTAGAAGGTTGAGGGGGGATTTGATCGAGGTATTTAAAATTTTGAGAGGGATAGATAGAGTTGACGTGAACAGGCTGTTTCCATTGAGAGTAGGGGAGATTCAAACTAGAGGACATGATTTGAGAGTTAGGGGGCAGAAGTTTAAGGGAAACACGAGGGGGTATTTCTTTACTCAAAGAGTGATAGCTGTGTGGAATGAGCTTCCTGTAGAAGTAGTAGAGGCCAGTTCAGTTGTGTCATTTAAGGTAAAATTGGATAGGTATATGGACAGGAAAGGAGTGGAGGGTTATGGGCTGAGTGTGGGTAGGTGGGACTAGGTGAGATTAAGGGTTCGGCACGGACTAGGAGGGCCAAGATGGCCTGTTTCCGTGCTGTGATTGTTATATGGTTATATGGTTTATAAGTTTCTTTCTTCCCCCTTTCGTTCTTTATATCTGCTTAGCTGGGATATTAGAGATGCCAGGCGGATAGTGAAATGCTCCTCATATGGGACATGGGAAGGCAGAGAGACCTCCAGTGTGAGAATTGTGAGAAGTTCATCCAGCTGCAGCTTCTAACAAATGGCGTTAATGAGTTGGAGCTGGAATTGGATGAACTCTGGATCATTTAAACCCATGGTGCAGGACACAGGAAACTGGGTGACAATCAGTAAGGGGAAAGAGGTTAAGGAGCCAGTGCAGAGTACCCCTGCATCCAGACCACTCAATAACATCACTTTGGATACTGTCTGGGGCGGGGGGGTGGGGAGGCAGGAGTGACCGAGTGGAGAAAAGTTACAGTGTTCGGGTCTCTAGCACTGAGTCGCCTCTGTGACTCAGAGGGAAGGGAGGAGAAGAGGCATGCTGTGGTGATGGGATTTGATAGTTAGGGGATGGTCAAAAGATTCTGTGAGCAAGAACAAAATTCCCACACAGTATGCCACCTCCTGGGTGCCAGGGTCTGGGTTATCTCGATTGAGATCTCAACATTCATAAGTGGGAAGTGAACAGCCAGAAGTTGTGGTTAATGTAGGTACCAATAACATAGCTAGGACAAATGATGAAGTCCTGCATAGAGAGTTCAGTGAGTTAGGTGCTAAGTTAAAGGGCAGGACATCCAGGATTGTGATCTCAAGTTTACTACCCATGCCACATGCAAGTGAGGTTTGAACTAGGAAGATTATACAGCATAATACGAGGCTAAGGAGCTGGTGTAGGATGGAGGACATAAGATTTTTGGATCATTGGGCTCTCTTCCAGGGAAGGTGGGACCTGCACAGAAGGGATAGTTTGCTGGAGGCAAAATATTCTTTTGAGAAGGTTTGATAATGCTGCACGGTGGAGTTTAAATTAGAGTTGCAGGGCGATTGGAACCAGGGTGTCAGAACAGTTAGTGGAGAGGTTTTGGAGGCAAATATGGAGAGGTTTTGAGGAAGTAGAGAGGCTTCTGAAGGACTTAGATAGATTAGAATGAGCAAGTAAATGGCAGACAGAATACAATGCTGAAAAGTGCGTGATCTTTGGTAGAAGAAATTAAAGAGTTGATTTTCTAAATGGAGAGAAAATAAAACAAAAACTAAGTTGCAAAGGGTCTTGGGAGTCCTTGTGCACGATTCACTAAAGGTTAATTTGCAGGTTGAGTCTGTGGTGAGGAAGGTAAATGCAGTATTAGCATTCATTTCAAGAAAACGAGAATATAAAAGCAAGGATGTAATGTTGAGACTTTATGGAGCACTGGTGATGCCTCACTTGGAGTATTGTGAGCAAGTTTTGGGCCCCTTAGAAGTTTATTGAAACTGGAAAGGGTTCAAAGGAGGTTCACAAAAATGATTACAGGATTGAATTGCCTATCATACGAAAAATGTTTGATGGCTGCGGGCTTGTATTCACTAGAAATGAGAAGAGTGAGGAGTGATATCATTGAAACCTGTCAAATGGTGAAAGGCCTTGATCAAGTGGATATGGAGAGGATATTTCCTATGGCACAAGAGTCTAGACCAGGGGACAGAGCTTCAGAATATATGGCATCCCTTTAGAATGGAGACAAGGAGGAATTTATTTAGCCAAAAAGTGATGTATCTGTGAAATTCTCTGCTGCAGGCAGCTGTGGAGGCCAAGTCTTTAAGTATATTTAAGGCAGAGGTTGATAGTTTCTTGATTAGTCAGGGCATGAAGGGATATGGGGAGAAGACAGGAGATTGGGGCTGAGAGGAAAATTGGATCAGTCATGATGAAATGACAGAGCAGACTGGATGGGTCAAATAGCCGAATTCTGTTCTTATACATTATAGTCTTATCACCTTCTTTCTTAAACTAAGCAAAATCTAATGTGTTCCAGAAATTGTCCTGGTTCTTACTGGATCTTGGGGATCTAAAGAAAAAAGATTGTTCACCTAACCCCAAGGGAAGGCAATATTTTTTATTTCCTATTCGTTATAAGGATTAGATAACTTGATCATATTAAGATATATATATCGTGTCTCTAGTTTTCTTGTTGGCTAAGGAGAAGGAATCATAGACATAGAACACTTCAGCACAGAAACAGGCTCTTTGGCCCATTTTGTCTGTGCAGAACAATTAATCTGTGTAGTCCCATTGACCTGCACCTGGACCATAGCCCTATCATCCATGCACCTATCCAAATTTTTCTTCAATGTTTAAATTGACCCGACATCCATCACTTGTACTGGCAGCTCGTTTCACACTCTCACCACCCTCTGAGTGAAGAAGTTACCCCTTATGTTCCGCTTAAACATTTCACCTTTCACCCTTAATCCATGAGTCCAGTCATAGTCTCACCTAACCTCAATGGAAAAAGCCTGCTTGCATTTACCCTATATATACCTCTCACAATTTAGTATCCCTCTATCAAATCCCCCTTCAATCTTCTATGTTCAAGGGAATAAAGTCCAAACCTATTCAACCTTTCTCTATAACTCAGGTCCTCATGTCCTGGCACATTCCTTGTAAACTTTCTCTGTACTTACATCTTTCCTGTAGGTTGGTGACCAAAACTGCACACACTACTCCAAATTAGTCCTCACTAACATCTTATACAATTTCAACATATCATCTCAACTGCTGTACTTGGTACATTGATTTATGAAGGCCAATGTGCAAAAGCTCTCTTTACGATCCTATCTGCCAGTGACGCCACTTTCAAAGAATCATGAATTCTATCTCCTATCCTATCTCCCTGATCCTAAAATATGTGAATTGTTGAAATTTATATTTGATGTTGAATGTCTTCTCAATGTTTCTAATGGTCTTTTGAGAAGTATCTTGAAAAATACGTTCTGGAAGAACATGTAGATATTTGCCTCCAATGCAACTTTAAAAACTCAGTCATATGAATCAGATATGATTTATTTATGCTGACTCAATTTGATGCACATTTTTATGTACTGAGGCAGTATTTTCACATGATGTATTCCATTAACTTAGCGACAATTAATACCATTTTAAAAGGCCTATAGTTATCTTCAGCAGCCATGCTTGGACTGTGAAAATAAATATCAGTTTCTTGTACTCCCAAAAGAATAGCCAAAAGATTCATGACCTTGGCAAGAGATTCCAACAGGTTCAGTTATTTCTGTTGGTAGCCAATTTAATTCTTTTGATGCATCAAAAGAAATCAACCCATACCAAAAAAATGTCAGGCCAAATAACTTGTGTTTCTTCTGAGATTAAGGTATAATGCTTTTGCTTTGTCTTGTGAAAGGATTGAAGTCACGGATCAAAGATTGTATTCGATTAATTTTTGCACCATTTTCAACAAAAAAACTCTTGCCATCTCCTTCCTCAATAGAACATACTTGATTCCATTCTTACAATCTACTATAGCATTTTCAATTCTCCTTGCTAGTGTTCTCCTGAGTTCATGCCCACTCATCAGACAATCCCAATGTGTGCGCCCTTCCTATGGTAATCCTGGCCTGGACATCTCAATAAAAAGTCACTTCACAGATCCTCAAAGATCACTGTTGTTGAATTCAAAATTAGAATTTATTAAATTAGAAATAAGAATATTTTAGATGTATAAACAGCAAATAAAGAAGCATTTTGTGCATATTTATATTTGCCATCCTTTGGAAAATTGGTGAAGTATTTCCTATAACAATTCATTTTCATGCTGACATCATTCTTCTATAATATTTTGCTTCATGATGAACATTAATTACTTAACTACAGAAACAGGATCAAATGCACCATCTTAAAAAAGGCCTCATCTTAAGATCTCCAGTATTAATTCACAGTTCAACAAGAGTAAATCACACTGAAAGTAGTGAACCTTTTGTGATTTCAAGGTCACATTGCCAGCAGCTCTGAAGCTCTGTATACTTACAGCTTCACACACAAAATGTTATAAGAAAGCAGCGTCAGGCAGCAGAGTCCTGATGAAAAGTCTCAGCATTGACAGTTTAATTCCCCCTATAGATGCTGCCTGACATGTTGAGTTCCTACAGCATTTTATGTGTGTTACTTTAGATTTCCAGCATCTACAGAATCTCTTGCACCATTAAAGCTTCAATGTCTTGATCTACAACATCAGTGTTTGTGATGACTTAGGGTTGGGGGAAAATAGGGAAGAGTGATCAAAGCATAGCATGGAATGGATCTAGAATATCTTCCCCAGGACATGTTCAACTTCATCAGCTACACAACCGTGTCCCCCCCCCCCTTTGTTTTCCCCATCTACAGGCAACCAGCCTCACGATCTGTAAAGGAGATCTAGCCCAGTGTTGTGATGGAGTTTGATCACAGCTACAGTGACTGTCCTGCTGAGTGACAGCCAGAGAGAAATTCCTTTAATAAAGACTGACTGATTCTGAACAAGCAACTTGACATTTAAGATGATAACTTAAAGAGAATAAATCATAATAAAAAATTATTAAACAAAGGATATCACAATCTATGTTTTAGTGATCCTCTCCACCCCAACTCAGATTATGGGAGAAAAGCATTTGGTGCATCCAAACTTGATGAAGTCCAGTTTTTAAGTCTATGTGACTGTGATGTGATAAACTATCCCTCTTGTCTGTAATAATGAGGGCAACAAGTACATCTTCCCACTATATGTCATAAGGTCTTGGAGCAGGATCAATAATTGAAAGAAATAGATTATTTCAAGTTTGTGAGGAAAAGGAACTGGAAGTAGATTAAGGTATGTTAGTCTTACATATTCTGTAGGTGCACAAATAACCTCCCTGTGTACATTTTACCATGACGATGAAGTCAAAATATTTAAAGTAGTAAAATTTGGAAGGTCTGTGTGGAAGTTGATGGAGAAACACAGAATGGAGAGAAGCAAGTTACAAAACATCATTGTCATGCACAGGAATGTAGCAACATAAGTGATGGACATAATACAGAGTATGAAAGTTAGTCTAGTGCTGGTTTTGGTATGGGTTTTTCATTAATCAACTACTACAACTTCAGTGTCTTTTTGATCTGCTCAATCTTTTCTTTCAAGTCGCAGCAAAAAAAGCTTAACACGTTGAAATTCATCACTGTTATTACTTTCTCAGTTAAGGGCAATAACTCTGCAATTAAAGATGTTGATTACAGATTGGCAAGTAGGCAATTTTTTTATAGTCTATGATTTCAAAAAGCCACCTTCTGTTCACTCCTTGGAGTATTTGAGGTTTGCTTTGTTTAGCTAAATTTGCTCCAGTGTAAATTGATTTAAATGGTATTAAAGTTATTGTGCATCCATGTAGGCTTAAATTAAATTGGAAAATTTAATTTATGGTCAGCATACCTAGAGTAGCATTGCCAGCAAAATAACCGCAGCATCAAAAAAAAATTGAATCACTTCATCACTTTAAATTTGATAATCTGAGACTCTGATATTAGCAAATGTGTCTTTCTTTGATTTATTGTCTTGTTTCTCCCCCTATTTTACAGTCTATATAAAGAGAAAAATTGCTCTCTTGTTTATCTTGTACTTCTAACATTCTAAATTCTTTCCACCACTTAATATTCTTGTGTTTTTTTAAAGAAAGTGCCTTGAATGAATTTTTCATTATGTTGGATATATGTTCTTTCACGTCTGTTGTGTCTGCATTTTTTGAAACAGACATTTGGTGGCATAGTTGTTATGAATGCCATGGGAACTGTGACCTTAATAGTAACATCAGACTAAACTCTTCGTGACGGCTGTTAAATTTAAAATAACCACAGAAGCTCATGCTTCACTGAAATCTACTAAGTTTAAATAAGCAACCCCCTTCAAAGTGACGAGTACAAGAACCATGCACTAACCTATTTTACAGGAGGGTGCAAATCATTTGCCAGATAATACATACTGTAAAATATAGATTAGGACTACTGAAAACTCAAAAGCCTTCTAATCTCATGCTGGAGACTGATGTCTTTTTTTAAGCACTGCTAGTGTGAGCAGTGAAGAATTTGTTTAAATTAATTGAAACTTTTTACTTTGAAGCAGTTGATGCAATGTAATCGACATCCTGGCAGCATAAGAGGGCATATTCCACCTCTTCTTGATTCTTTGAATTCCTTGAGACCTATTGAAGGTCAGTTTAGGTTCTCAACCCAGGAAGAAAGCAAATGGATATAATTATATAGTAGAGTTCCTCAAATCAAAAGGAGATGTGGGTTTTGCAAATATAGGTGGAATTTAAAAGTTTACATATTTTAGTTGGACCAAAAAATAGTAGATCAATAACTGGAAAAAAATTCTTTAATTTTGTTTTGGGAGTAGTAGAATGCCGACGAGCTATGCGATTTAGCATCCAAATCCATCTACTTTGCTTGTTATGCTTCATTATTTATTTTAGAGGTACAGCACGAAGCAAACCCCTGCAGCTCAATGCAACCCACCGATTTAATGCTAGTCTAATCACAGGAACTTTACAATGAACAATTAGCCAATGAACCAGTATGTGTTTGGACTGTGCGAAGAAACTGGAGCAGCTGGAGGAAACCCATATGTTTTACAGGGGGAACATACGAACTCTATAAGATAAGACATCGGAGCAGATTTAGGCTGTTTGGCCTATCAAGTCTGACCCACCATTTCATCATGACTAATCTATTGTTTCTCTCAATCACATTCTCCCACCTTTTCCTCATAACCTTTGACATCCTGACCATTCAAGAAACTATCAATTTTAAATATACTCAATGACTTGACCTCCACAATCGTCTGTAACAATGAGTTCCACAGATTCACTACCCTCTGGCTAACTAAATTCCTCCTTATCTGTGTTCTAAATAGATGTCCCTCTATTCTGAGGCTGTTGCCTCTGATCCTAGATTCAACCACTATTGAAAATAACACCTTCGCATCCACTCTATATAAGCCTTTCAATCTTTGATAGGTTTCAATGAAATTCTCCTTTATTCTTCTAAATTCCAATGAGTACAGGCCTAGAGCCATCAAATGTTCTTCATACATTAAATCTTTAATTCCCGGAATCATTCTACTGAACACCCTTGGACCCTCTCCAATGCTGGCCCGTCTTTTCTTAGATAAGGTGCCTAAAACTGCTTACAGTACCTCAAGTGCTGAGTGACCAATGCCTCATAAAGCCTCAACATTACAACTTGCTCCTATATTCTAGTTCTCTCAAAATGAACGCTGACATTGCATTTGCCTTCCTTACCAATGACTCAACCTGCAAGTTAACCTTCAGGAAATCATGCATGAGGATTCCCAAGCACATCTGCACCTCAGAGTTTGGAATTTTCTCCCCAATTAGAAAATAGTCTATGACTTTACTCCTTCTACAAAAGTGCATGAACATACACTTCCCTACACTAAATTCCATCTGTCACTTCTTTGCCCATTCTCTCAATCTAAGTCCTCTGTCGTTTCTCTGCCCTCCCTTAAGGAAACCATGCTGACCTTGCCTTATTTTATCAAGTGCCTCCAAGTACCTCGAAGCTTCATCCTTAATAATGCACTTCAACATCTTCGCAACACCGAAGTTAGCCTAACTAGCCCATAACTTCCTTTCTTCTTCCTCTCACCCTTCTAAAAGAGTGGAGTTACATTTACAATTTTCCTGTACTCGGAACCATTCCAGAATCTAGTGATTCTTGAAAGATCATATTAATGTCTCCACAATCTCTTCAGCTACCTCTTTCAGAACCCTGGGGTGTAGTCCATCTAGTCCAAATAACTTATCTACCTTCAAACCTTTCAAATTCCCAAGCGTTTCTCCTTAGTAACCGCAACTACACTCACATCTGCTCCCTGACAATTTTGAATTTTTGGCACACTGCTATTTTCTTCCACAGTGAAGAGTGATGGAAAATATTTATTAGGTTTGTGCGCTATTTCTTTGCACCAATTTCTACTCTCCAGGATCATTGTTCAGCTGTTTGATATCTACTTCTGCGGGTTTTCTGCTTTATATAGTACATCTGAAAAAAAACTTTTGCTATATTCTTTTATTTTATTGGCTAACTTTCCTTCACACTTCATCTTTTCTTCCCTTGTGGTTTTTTTAGTTGCCTTCTATTGGTTTTTAAAAACATCCCAATCCATTAACTTCCAACTAATTTTTTGCTATTTTCGTGATTTCCTTTTATGCTGTCTTTGACTACTCTTGTCAACCAGTCCTCCCTTTAGAATACTTCTTCACCTTTAGGGTGTATCTAACCTGTGTTTCTAAATTGCCTCCAGAAACTCCAACCATTGCTGTTCTGCTATCATTTTTGGTATTGACAACTTCCAAACAACTTTTGCCAGTTCCTCTCTCATGCTTCTGTAATTCCCTTTACTCCACTGTAATACTGATACATCTGACTTTATCTGCTCCCTCTTAAACTGCAGGGTGGATTCTGTCATATTATGATCCCACTCTCCTAAGGGTTCCTTTACCTTAAGCTCTCTAATCAAATCTGGTTCATTACATAACACTCAATCCAGAATTGCCCCAGTGGGCTCAACCATAAACTGCTTTAGAAAGCCATTTTGTAGGCTTTCTACAAAGTCCCTCTTTTGGGATCCAGCACCAATCTGATGTTCTCAATCCACTTGCATATTGAAATCTTCCATGACTGCTGTAACATTGCTCTTTTCATATGCTTTTTCTTTCTTCTATTGTATTTTGTATCCCACATCATGGTTTCTGTTCCTGTATATAATTCTCAGCAGGGTTTTGTTACCATTGTGGTGTCACAACCACAGATTCAGCAGCACAGTAGATATGGCAATTGTGTTAGTGAATTTGCATGTGTCAGCTAATTATTCTTCAATCGTGATAGTATTTAACTCCATACTTGTCATCGTAGTACTTGTTGAGACTTGTGCAGAGCATAGCAACGCTTTGCTGCCTGTTTGGCATTCGGCCTTCCCTGAGATATTGGACTTGCAAGTCAACTAACTCTGAAGACGAGTGGTATTTGTTTAATGCTTAGATGTTTCTTCAGCCGCAGTGTAAGCTTCATGTTCCTTTGATAGTTTTAGTTAACGGCCCTATTTGGCCTAGCGTTTATTGTTTATTTTCTCTTTAACACTGTTTGTATTAAAGCCTGTGGACTATTGACCTGCTTCAGTGTCTCTCACTCCGCACTTGGGCTATATTCAAAGCTGGTAACAGCAAGTCTCGAACCAACAAAGATGGACTCTGCAGAGAGAGAGCAGCTGACCTTGGCCATAAGATTCATTGGTCAGGTAGGAGACAAGCTACAGGCAATGGACTCTCTTCTCAATGAAGTTAAAGAGGCAATGAGGCAGATAACCTTGTGCTGACAAGCCCAGTCTCACTTTGAGGAACAGGTATCGTCCCTAGCCGCAACTGTTCAACAGCTCATCACAGAAAATCCTCTTCACTTGCTGGTGTCTGCGTTTGAACATCTCCAGGGAGCAACAATATATTCCAAAATTGATCTGGGCAATGCTTACAATCTGATTTGCATAAGAGAAGGGGATGAGTTGAAAATAGCTCTCCACACCTCTAATGGCCACAAAGAGTACCTGGTGATGTCTTCTGGTCTGGCCAATACCCCCCGCTGTATTCCAGGCCTTGGTTAACGATGAGCTCAGGGACATGTTGAACCAGCTTGCATTTGTAAATTTAGATGAAATCCTTATCTTTTTCTGCTCTCATCAGGAGCACGTCCAGCATGTCTGGAGAGTACTCAGATGCCTTCTTGAAAAGAACCTGTACTCCAAGCCTGAAAAAAGTGAATTCCATAAAGACCAGGTGTTGTTTTTGGGCTATATACTTATCCCATCCAATGTTCAAATGGACCCTACTAAAGTTCAGGCAGTAGCAGAGTGGTCCAAACTGTCTACAGTCAAACAAGTATGGTGCTTCATGGGGTTTGCGAACTTTTATCGCCGCTTCATCCGGAATTTTGGCTCTATCGCGGCTCCAATTAACGCACTCACCAAGAAGATCTCAGCAGGATTCCATTGGAGAGACGATGCTGAGCAAGCATTTTCCAAACTAAAGCGATGTTTCACCACTGCCCCGCTGCTGCAACACCCAGACCCATCTCAGCCATTCATTGTTGAGGTGGATGCATCCATGTTGGCACTGGAGCTGCCCTCTCTCAGCGCTCGTCTGCGGGTGGCCAGCTGTACCATTGTGCCTTTCCTTCCTGTCGCTTGACTCTGGCCGAGAGGTATTACAACGTTGGGAACTGGGAGCTTCTGGCTGTCAAGGAGGCCCTGGAGGAATGGTGACACTGGCTAGAGGGGGCAGAGCATCCATTCTTGGTCTGGACAGAGCACAAGAACCTCTCCTGTATTCAAGATGCTCAGAGACTCAACTCTCATCAAGCCCAGTGGGCTCTTTTCTTCACACGGTTCAATTTCATCCTCACTTATCGTCCCAGCAGCAAGAGTACAAAGGCTGACACTCTCTCCTGGCGGATCAACAGATCTGAGGACAATGCTAATCCAGACCCCATTCTTCTTCACTCGTGCATCGC
Source organism: Hypanus sabinus (assembly GCF_030144855.1). Classification (NCBI taxonomy): domain Eukaryota; kingdom Metazoa; phylum Chordata; class Chondrichthyes; order Myliobatiformes; family Dasyatidae; genus Hypanus; species Hypanus sabinus. Next base: position 96,149,512 of record NC_082710.1, read on the forward strand.
TGCTTCGGTGATCTGGAAAATAGAGGCAGAGGTGAGGGCTGCCCAACAGTCAGATCCAGGCCCAGATAGGGTTCCTCACAACCAGCTGTTTGTCCCAGCTGCGGTGCGTTCCAAAGTGTTGGAATGGAGTCACCCCTCCCAACTTGCTGGACATCCAGGAATTCAATAGACTCAGAGGTTTATAAGGAGACAATTTTGGTGGCCATCTCTGTCCCAGGATGTCCATGACTTTGTATCAACATGTCCCATCTGCACTCGGAACAAGACATCATGCCAGCATCCTGCAAGTCTGTTATGTCCACTGCATGTGACCCACTACCCCTGGTCCCACCTCTCAGTAGGTCTGCCCCCATTTAATGGAAACACCACCATTTTGGTCGTTGTGGATCGATCTTCCAAGGCTGCCCACTTCATTGCCCTCCCCAAACTCCCATTGGCTAGTGAGACTGCCACACTGATAGTTCAACATGTGTTCAGGCTCCATGGCTTTCTTCAAGACATTGCATCTGATTATGGACGACAGTTCACTTCCTGCTTCTGGAAGGCTTTCTGCTCTCTTGCAGGAGCCACAGCCAGCTTCTTGTCTGGCTTCCACCACTAATCTAATGGCCAGACTGAGAGTAAACCAGGATTTGGAGACAATCCTGCACTGCCTTGCCTCTTCCAACCCCACATCCTGGAGCTCCCAATTGGTTTGGGCTGAGATTACCCACAATAACCTCCTGTTGTCCTCCACCGGTATGTCTCCCGTTGAATACCAGCAGGGATTTCAGCCCCCACTCTTCCCTGATCAGGAGATTGACATAAGCGTTCCTGCTGCTGAACAGTTGATCCAGCGCTACAAGCGCACCTGGAGACGAGCCAGGGCTTCTCTGCTGCACACCCAGAAACAGCATTCCCGGCAGCTGATCGGCTCCGTTGACAGTTAAGGCCATTCACGCCAGGAGAGGAGATCTGGTTGGCATCGGGGGATCTTCCCCTGAAACTTGAGAACTGGAAATTGGGACTGCGTTACATGGGACCATCTGTAGTGAAAAGGCTGTCAACAAGGCTGTCCCATAGATTGTGTCTACCAGCATCATTGAAGATCCAACCAATATTCCATGTTTCCCAGCTCAAGCCAGTTACTGTCCCCAGTCACCCCACCACCCTCTCCTCCCCACCTGGTAGATGGTTCTATTGTCTATACTGTGCAACACCTCCTGGCATCTCACCGGGTACGTGGTAAGGTCCAGTACCCTGTGGACTGTGAAGGGTATGGCCCAGAAGAACGTACTTGGACCTGGCGAAGGACATCTTGGACAAGTTGTTGATCCGGGACTTCCAGAAGACACAGGTCTGTGGTTCCTCAGTGGCTGTGCCTAGAGAGGGGTCCCTGTCACAACCACGGATTTGGCAGCTCAGTAGATACGGCAATTGCACTTGTGAATTGGCTTGTGTTAGCTAATTATTGTTTAATCATGATAGTATTTAACTCCATACTTGTCGTCGTAGTGCTTGTCGAGACTTGGACAGAGCATAGCAATGCTTCACTGTTGTTTTGCATTTGGCCTTCTCTGAGATATTGGACTTTCACGTCAACTGACTCTGAAGACTAGCGGTGTGTAGCCTTTATGGCAGTTATTTAGTTTATAAAATTTTTGCTCAGTAATTCATTTGTTAGTATTTTCTAGTTAGAATTAGAATTGTTTAAAGTATATTCATTGCCTGTAAAATATATCGGCATGTGATGACGTCACATCCGGTTTTGCCGCGTCTTGTGGGAAAATACCGGTTTGGGATCAACACAAGGGCGGGGGCTCACACAAGGCAGACCCGCGCAAGAAGTTGTTTGTAAGCATTAGAAATCACAGTGAGAGCAACGCTGTAAATTAATAGATAATCAATATGTTGAATTAAAATGTTAACGCCGATCCCGTTAAAAGTAACGACAGCCGATGAGGTTTATGTTTTTGTTAGTTAAAGAGTTGCGGATAGTTTGTGTTGAAGTGTATTTAAAGCGGTCCATGGCGTAGGTAGATTCTGACTGTATGCTGCACTTTAATGCAATGTAGTTGTAGTTTACTTTTACAAGTATTTACAATGTAAATGTGATATCAAGAAGGGAACAAATACTGTATCAATCTTGCATTGTTTTATCAACAGTTTTCACCATACATTAATGTGAAGAGTGAACAGTAAATGGTTAATCTTACTGCGACCTTGTTTCATTGACTACGGTTTATCTTGGCGTTTAATTTGGCGTTTCATTACACCCGAGCGAGAACGCTACAAGCGGTATTCGTTTAATGTTTAGATGTTCTTTTCAGCTGAAGTGTAGGCTTTGTGTTCCTTTGAGAGTTTTAGTTAACTGTCCTGTTTGGCCTAGTGTTTATTGTTTTCTTTTCCCTCTAACACTGTTTGTATTAAAGTCTGTAAACTGTCGACCTGCTTCAGAGTCTCTCACTCCCCACTTGGGCCATGTTTGCACCAGGTGACACGTAGCTTCTTAACTCTATGCACAATGATTCTATATTTTCTGATCTTACAGTGCCTATAGAAAGTATTCACCTCCCTTGGAAGTTTTCATGTTTTATTGTTTTACAACATTGAATAACAGTGCATAAGAACCTAATTTGATATTTTTTAACACAAATCAGCAGATTTGTTTATGTTAATGTGAAAATAGATTTCTACAAAGTGATCCAAATTAATTACAAATACATGTAAAGAGGGTTTCTTCTTTTTGTTAACTAGCAGGAATGCTAATTTACTGATAACGAGAATGGTATTCCTTTGTAAACCAAATGGGGATTAATGTTCTTTCTTCTGAGTCTGTAAGCTTTTGTTGACGGGCTTTTGGGCAGATCGGCGCGAGGGGGTCGAGAGAGAGGACGCAATGCTCTAAGCTGGGCGAGGATCGGACCCCAAAGGGGGGTCCAAGGCTGGGAGATTCTCCGAGGAGGGGGGGGATGAAGCTAGATGTGCTTGGTTGACCACTCGGAGGGTCCTGAGCTGTTTGGAGAGTCGAGGAGTTCGGAGGGGATCGAATGGTGGCCAGAAGAAATTGAGCTCCAAGGGCTGTGCACGAAGTGGTTTGGACTTTGATAAGTTTGGCGCCTTTTCTTTAATTTTCTCTTCATATATACTGTATCGTTATTAATCACTTAGTTATAGTAACCTTTATAAATTGTACTCATTTAATCGCATATGGTGTACTGTCTGTTTTTGGGCGAGGCGGGGACATCACACAGCATCCACACCAGCTGATTACCCAGTTTGGCGGGGCCGAAGGCTGCTCCCCCTAGACGAGAATAAGCTGAGCGAGCCTGAGGCGACCCAGGGGGTTACATTGTGGGGTGCTCGTCCGGGGTTGATTTCTGTGGAAGCTGTGTGATCACCCTCTTTAAATTGTGTCTGCGGCGAAGAGCTGGTGTGCCTTTGTGGGTGTGCGATTGCTGGTTATCGCGGTGTGTGTGTTGGGTGGGGTGGTTGCTGTTGGCTGACGAAATGGTGGTGGGACCATGGGTTGTCCATACTGTTTGGAGATTGAGGAGTGACAGGTTGGGATGTTTCAGCAGTGGTGAGCTCCGCCCAGTTATTGGAATAATGTCCAGCCCTAAAGGGGCGGAGGCATGGGCGGAGCGGACCCCTCAGTTGTTGGGTGAGTGGCAGTGCTTGGCTGAGGAAAAGCGACAGGGATGGGTTGAAAGTTTGAGTAGGCGGGCTGGTGACTTTGTTAGAACTGTCAGGCGCAATTACCTCGAAGTGACCGCTGCCAGTTCTGGGAAAGTGTGGGAAAATGCGTGTGGTTCGACTGGAAGTCAAATGCCGCTGCTGGGGGGCTTATCATATCTGTGGCAGGAGATTGGTGGGAAGTTTTTAGGGTATCCCTTTTTGCCTAGGGGGGCAGATAAATTGCTTGTGGTGCCAAGGGGATCTGTCAAGGGGACCAGTTGTTCCGTTGATTCGAGAGGTGTCGGGAAACTTAGAGGAGGCCCAGTGGGGGAATGGCTTGGGGTCTCTGGGGGAGCACGTTCCCAGCAATGTACCAACGAACTCCCGAAAGGAACAGACACTATTCCTGAAGGCTTAGAGGGGCCATGCGCACAGGTGTTGTTACGGATGGATGGAAGTCAAGTTAAAGCCATCCTTGGCACCGGGGCGCCAGTGAAGTTGCTGTACAGTTTGTTTCATAACCGTTATTGAAAGCATTTACCCTTGACGACATTGAGGACACTGGAGATTCGGGGTACCAGTGTCGGTGATTATCCAGACAACGGTTGTTGGTCAGTGAAAATGGAGTTCTTGGAGGCAAATGTGGAGGAGACTGAGGTTCATGAATCGTTAATGCTGATGTGTCCGGACCCCGTTGAGACGGGCAGCGTTTCTGTTCTAGAGAGAACCAAAATCCTGCTGGTGCGCTTGGGAGCCTGCCCGGAGGAGGCGGGTGAGCGCTGTTTGGAGGCATTGTCGATGCACCCAGGGTTTCGAGCTGCTTGTGCGGACGTGTGTAGCAGCATTGGGCTGATACCGAATTCAAACAAGAGCCAGTGGTGGTACGGCCTGGGGGAAGTATCTGAGGGTGAGACCCTCTTCGTGGACGCTGCGAAACACCACAAGGGAGGGGAGTTGACTGCTGAAGACACCTCGGAGAGAGAGAGGTTGCGGCGACTGGCCCCTACAGCCGTGGAAGATGTAGGCAGCGTGTGTATGGATTATATTGCGTTGAAGAGGCGCACTGTCAGTGACCAGAATATGGCCCTGAGGGCCAGAGAGGCAATGGCCTGTCTGAGTGGTGTGAAGTGGTTTAAGGTGCTGGATCTGAGGAGTGGATGTTGCCAGATCCCGATGAGTGGGGCCAACAAGGAGAAGACGGCCATTATAAATTCCCTAGGAGTCTTCGGGTCCGAAAAGATGCCACAGGGCATATCTGGAGCCCTTGCAACCTTCCTGTGGTGCAGGTGGAAGACCATAGGGGATGTGGAGGCATTTGGAGTTTTGGTGTATGTGGATGATCTATTGGTATTTGGATTTGCCTCAGGAGAATATGAAGTGAGGTTGTTGCAGGAGCAGCTGAGAACTACCAAGTTAAAGTGTTTTCGGGACACGTGCCAGGGCTGGCGAAGGTTGCAGCTTGTGAATCAACGGAATCAAGTTTGAAATGAAGACGGAGAGACTGGAGAAAGTGATCTGGAACCATTCGGAAGACTTACAAGTTGGAGAGAATGAAGAAAGTTGTCTGACTGAGGGTAATAGCAAACTGAGAACCCGGAGAGGGGAGTTTGTGGAGGTGAAGAAATTACAGATGAATCTCAGAAGAGAGAAGCGGAAGCTTGAAGGGAACCTGAAGATGACCATCGACAGTTCAAATGAAGTGCAAAACCTGAAAGTTGATCTGGAAGAAGTCATGAGGAAGAAAAAGCTGGAGAGAAGTGCAGTGAATACTGAACAGGAGGCTGAAGAGACTGCAGGAGCAGTGCAGGCCACGTGTTTCCGTTTGGAGAAGATCAAACAGCAGCTACCGATCACAGGAATGAGGAAGAATACAGATTCGATGGATGATGTGCTGGATGTGTGGTACATGCTGCCTTTTGCTGACTTTCCCTCGATTGAGGAAGAGACCTTTGGCCCTTCTCCCATTGAGTCAGGTGTAGCGGGGAGGGTTAGCTGTGTGCAGTGTGGGGCATGAGTGAGAGGTTGAGAGAGGAGTTGGTAGTGGGCCCAAGGTATCCCCAGTTGTGTCCGAGCCTGAAGGGTTTAGGTGAGGGGGTACGGAGGTCTCAGAAGGGTTAGGGAACTCCCAGATAGTTGGCCTAAGTAGCGCCTGAAAAACAGGGCGTGAGGTTTACTGTGTGGGGAGGAGATGTCACTGTTTGTGCTTGGGTTGTGTGTTGGCAGGAAAGGTGGCGTTATTTAGTAGTCATGAGGACATGACTTTTATTTGGTGGAGGGAGAGTGTAAAGAGGGTTTCTTCTTTTTGTTAACTAGCAGGAATGCTAATTTACTGATAACGAGAATGGTATTCCTTTGTAAACCAAATGGGGATTAATGTTCTTTCTTCTGAGTCTGTAAGCTTTTGTTGACGGGCTTTTGGGCAGATCGGCGCGAGGGGGTCGAGAGAGAGGACGCAATGCTCTAAGCTGGGCGAGGATCGGACCCCAAAGGGGGGTCCGAGGCTGGGAGATTCTCCGAGGAGGGAGGGGATGAAGCTAGATGTGCTTGGTTGACCACTCGGAGGGTCCTGAGCTGTTTGGAGAGTCGAGGAGTTCGGAGGGGATCGAATGGTGGCCAGAAGAAATTGAGCTCCAAGGGCTGTGCACGAAGTGGTTTGGACTTTGATAAGTTTGGCGCCTTTTCTTTAATTTTCTCTTCATATATACTGTATCGTTATTAATCACTTAGTTATAGTAACCTTTATAAATTGTACTCATTTAATCGCATATGGTGTACTGTCTGTTTTTGGGCGAGGCGGGGACATCACACAGCATCCACACCAGCTGATTACCCAGTTTGGCGGGGCCGAAGGCTGCTACCCCTAGACGAGAATAAGCTGAGCGAGCCTGAGGCGACCCAGGGGGTTACATACATAACATAAAATATTCGATTGTGTAACACCCTGGGAAAGGTTTCACTGCTAACATAATGGTTTTTCTGCAGCAGCAGTGTTTGGATTATGCAAAGATAATGGGGGCTTTGGAATGTGAGCCGTCCATTGAAGGGAGAGTTTTTTTTTGTTGTTTGCCTGAGACGGAGGTGATCTGTGCCTTTGTTTGGTGGAAGGTGAAGAGAGAAAATTCCAGAAAGCAGAGTTCATAGACACTGGAAAGGAGAGGACGGAATGGGGCTGGGAGTTGACGAAACTCGGGGAAATGGATAGAGGACCAGCGAAAGGAGAACTTGTGCTCATTAGATTGTTTCATTAAAATGGGCCCTTTTTATTTTACTTTGCTAACTTTAATTTACGTTAGTCAAATTAAGAATTATAAAGCTGGATTGTTTAATTGCATATGGTATACTGTCTATTATTGCATGGTACTGATTTGTAACTGGGTAACACATTACACAGCACCCACACAAACAGGAGGTTTTTCACCTCCATCTCTAATGCTTGGTGGGGCCAGAGGTCATAGACTTGGGCAGCCGACAGAACCTCACTTGTCGTTCAGGATTGATTTCGTTGGATGCTCTGTGATTGCCCTGAGCATTGAACCAGTGAGTTGAGTGTATAAGTCTGTGCTAAACTATTGTCCGGTGAAGTGATTACGATACATGGGTATGGATGCTGCCAGGGTTGAGCAGTGGTGTGCATCCACGGGCTTACCAGTAACGAATGCGTGTGTGTTGAGTGGGACAGTCATTTGTACTTCAGAGGCTACCTTCCCTAGACTTACGCGGAAAACTGATTGTACACACATATGTGTTGGGCTTCCTCAGCGGCATCAATCACTTGCACCTTCATGTTATCCAACACAAAACTGAAAAATGGCAGAACAGCTGTGCAGTGAGTAGAACCACTTCCCTGAGCAGACAGACACCCGGATTTGATCCTGTCCTTGCGTACTGCCTGTAGAGAATTTGCATATTCTCTCTTTTTCTGCATGGTTCTTCTCCAGGTGCCCCACATTTCTTACTCATCACAAAACTGTGCACTGGCAGGTGACTCACCTCTGCAAATTGTCCCTGTTGCATAGATGAATGGTAGAATCTAGTTAGAATTGATAAGAAGGTGGACGTCATTGAACACATCTAGCCATCTAGCGCTGCCACAAGAAAGCAGCACCCATCATCAGGGACCCCCACCATCCAGGCCATGATCTCTTCTTGCTACTGCCAACAAGAAGGAGGCAGAGGAGCCTTAGGTCCCATGCACCTGCAGATTCAGGAACAGTTATTACTGTACAACCACAGGCTGCTGAACCGGCGTATATAGTTTCAGTCACCTCAGCTCTCAACTGATTCCACAATCTATGGACTCACTTTCAAGGACTGTGCAACTCATGTTCTGAAATGTATTTATTTATTATTTGCACATTGATTTTTTTCAGTCTTTTTTGTATGTAGTTTTTCATTGTTTCTATTGCATTTCTCTGATCTACTGTGAATGCTTGCAAGAAAATGAATCTCAAGATAGTATTAATAATAAATTTACTTTGAACTTTGAATTGGGAATAATGTAGGATGAGTGTAAATTAGTCTTTATCATCAGCCTGGACTTTATGAGTCCTGAACAAAGGTCCCGGCCCAAAACATCGACTGTTTATTCATTTCTATAGATACTGCCTGACCTGTTGAGTTCCTCCAGCATTTCATGAATGGTGCTTTGGATCTCCAGCATCTGCAGACCTTCTTGTGTTTAGGATTTGCTCACCACTGTGAAGTGTCTTCATAGGATGGCTGCCCTGAAGAAGTTTAAATCTTCTCTTCCACTGGAGTTAGCCTCCTTCTCCTCCCCCCCACCTTTTTATTCTGGTGTCTTCTCCCTAACTTTTTAGTCCTGAAGAAGGGTCACAGCCCAAAATGTTGACTATTTACTTCCATAGATGCTGCCTGATCTGCTGAGTTCCTCCAGCGTTTTGTGCTTGTTGCTTTGGACTTCTGGCACCTGCAGACTTTCTCATGTTTAGTCGGGGTCAGCTTCTGACCCATATCTCTCTCTTCATGGTCCTTTTTCCAGGAGCACTATCATGGTCAACCTCTTTATGAGGTAGGATTAGAAGTCTTGACTATTAGAACACTACTGAGGTAATGTAGAATTACCTATTGCGCTGCCCTTGGATGAATAAATCCATCATTGTTTATTGGGGAGGAGGAGAACAATCATGCAGTGAAAAGAATTATTCCACTGAAGCAGTAAGAAGAACAGATTTATTGAAGCACTTGTACCAATATGGCTGAAAGAAGATTATTTACAGCCCTAAGGGAGCCAGTGGTGAGGGAGTTATCAATTTAAAAGCATCACTGAGAAAATAAGTAGTGAGGTACAAAGCAAGTTCTTTGTGCTGGGTTATTGTAGCACTAAGCGGTTTGTTATAACACAAGGAAGCAGAGACTGTTCCATCTTCTGAGGAATGTGCATAAAGTATTTCAAAGGCTGGAAAAGACTCAGCAACAATTGGAGCAGTGGAATTGGTTTGTTTTGTGCCTGGAAAGCAATAAAAGAAAGTCTTCCTTCTGTGCTTTAGAGAATCTTCAAACAATTGCTTGAAAATATTTACTGCACTTTTGAATGCAAAAATGATTGTAGTCATCACCTCTCTTTAAGTGGCTGTGCTTTTCTAAATGTCCCAATCATCTTCGGTCAGCATTCTTTAAGTGCTATTGATGTGCAATTTCCTGTTCATCTGTGGCATGCTCCAAGTGTCAAGGCCAATATAACCTTGGACTATTTAAACTGGGCAAGCACAAATAATGCCTCATGTTAAGTTAATGCTCCTGTCTTCTCTTTAAAATCACACTCCATTTGTGTACAACACCGAGTAAGACACATATTAATCTCTGCTGTTCAAATTAAAGCAATTTAAAATAAAATGTCACCATTTGCTGAAGGACAGAGAGAGAAAGAGAGGGAGTGAGAGAGAAAGAGAAGGGGGTAGGAAAAGAAAAACAGAACAGCTGTAAATTTTGTCCTGGCAGCAACAATTATTGCACATGAAAATAATTAAGAGATGTGAAGGAGTGTGAAATACTTCTGACAGACCTTAATAAATTATAGTATGAACCAGAATAATTTGCTATTTAAAAAGCCTCTGAAGTTGTACTGTCTTGTTCGCAGCTATATTTGTCAACATAATTCTAATCTCATTTCTCTGAACTCTGGATTAAACATTTTGTTTTCTGCTTTGAAATTGATTTTAAGTTCAAACTCCAGGAACTCCCACTCCAGGCAGTGTAGCAGATCATCGGCAGGTTAAGTGGCCTCCAGCAAGCCATCGAGGGAGTGGCTGCAGTTTGGGGAGGACGTAGTTCATATCATTGAGGCAATAGCCAAGGAAAATGTTGGAAGACAACTCTGGACCATGTCAGTCATCATTGTCAGCTTTGCTACTGGGAGATGAGGCCTAGTGGAGAAGAAAGATAGTAACAGCCTCTATTTGATGAATTGTAGAGTGGCCAAAATACACCAGCTGCATCAAGAGCTCTAATCCCTAACTAAACAGTACAGGGGTGGGGGGAGGAGGGAGCACGTGAAGAAAATAAATCACCACTTGCTGAGCTCCATAACATGCTTAAAAGCAAGCTTATAACAATGCAGGGCAAAATGGTATAGAAGACGGGAAGGCAGAGAGCCTGGAAATTAGCTGCCTTTATTGCAAAGCCCTATGGATTCACCAAGCAACTGCTACAACAGAAGTATAGTAGGCACCTTGCATGCTCCAAACACCTTCAGAACCTCCTCAGCAACTCAGAGAGGGAGCAGGGGCTAGGGCGCCATAGTGCCCCAGTAAAATCCCCCTACTCCTGCAGTCGAGTTCAATGGCAAGAAGCTCAGCTGGAAGAAGATCCTGGAAGTAGTCAGAATACCCAGAGCTAGTTCTGTCCCTGGTCCTAGCAGAATACCCTACAACGTGTACAAGCACTGCTCTAAGCTCTTCCAGCTACTTGGGAAATCCCTTAGGGTTATCTGACATAGGGGAAAGGTCACGGACCAGGGGAACTGTGCAGAGGGAGTCTGGAACCCCAAAGAGGAGAACTTCAAGGGCATTGAGCAGTTTAGATCCATCTTACTATAGGGTGGAAGGAAAGATATTTTTCAATATTATTTCCTGTCTCCTGACTGAACCTCACCTCAGAGATGGCTACATTGATACATCAAACCAGAAAGGAGGAACTCCTAAAGTGCCATGGTGCCCGGACATGGTTTCCCAGCTGATCAGGGAAGCATGTGAAGGAAAGGGAGACCTGGTCGTACTATAACTAGACCTTGACAATGTGTATGGGTCATTACCACACAAGCTGATGGAGATCGTGCTGAACTCCACAGGATGACCATATCAGGCTGGCACCAGCTCGAAGAGGGTACTCAAACCAGATGTACAGTACAATCTCAGTGATTCTCTTCTCCCTGATCATGAACATATTGGTTAAGGCAGCTGAAGTGGAGTGAGGAGGACCTTTGTCTAAGATAGGTGAGAAGCAGCAGCCCCCAATCAGAGCTTTCATGGATGAACTCACGGTCACAACGACATCAGCTCCAGTCAGTAGATGGATCCTCGAGGGGCTCGAGAGGGTCATTGCATGGGCAAGGATAAGCCTTAAGCCAGAGAAATCCAGGTCTTTGGTGTTTTCTCCTTGGATGTTAGTTCTATTCCATCCATCTCTGAGAAGCCAGTCAAGGGCCTGGGGGAGGTCTTTGACAGCTGCAGAAGAGATGCAGCTGCCATCCAGAAGACCACCAAGGAGTTAGAGGTCTGGCTCACCAGTGTGTACCTGTCAGGCCTACCTGGCATGTTCAGGTCCTGAATCCACTGCCATGGCATCCTTCCCCAAATCCTCTGGGCCATGCTGGTATCTGAGGTACACATGACAACACTTGAGGCTCTTAAAAGAAAGATCAATGGTTACCTTCAAAGGTGGCTGGGCCTGTTATATAGCCTGAACAGCCGTGCTCTGTATGGGAAGAGAAATAAATTGCAGCTTCCATTAAGCAGCCGGCATGAGCAACTCATGGTATCACACACAAGCGAATTGCCTGTGTACAAATTCCAGCGACCCCAAAGTCTTGACAGCAGGCACTGAGGCCTAGACGGTCCTGTTTGAGGCACAGGGATCTGGTAGGGATAATGGCATCTGGTCAGGTGAGGCTGGCCAGCTTCCCTTCAGTTTGCTTTGACAGGGCTCATGGCAGAGACAGATGCATGCTGGTCCAGGGACAGGTGCGAGCTGCTGTCAAGGAAGAGTGTTACCACCAGGGTGGTAGAAATAAGGCAGCAGAGAGCTTGGACAAGGTGGAAGGGTGTGCTGAAGGGCAAGATCAACTGGTCCAACATCTGGCAGGCAGAACTCAAGCGCATCAAGTTCATGATCCAGGCTGCATACAGACAGACATACTTTATTGATCCCACGGGAAATTGGGTTTTGTTACAGTCACACCAACCAAGAATGGTGTAGAAATATAGCAATATAAAACCATAAATAATTAAATAATAATAAGTAAATTATGCTAAGTGGAAATAAGTCCAGGACCAGCCTATTGGCTCAGGGTGTCTGATACTCAAAGGGAGGAGTTATAAAATTTGATGGCCACAGGTAGGAATGACTTCCTATGCTGCTTAGTGTTACATCTCAGTGGAATGAGTCTCTGGCTGAATGCACTCCTGTGCCTAACCAGTACATTATGGAGTGGATGGGAATCATTGTCCAAGATGGCATGCAACTTGGACAGCATCTTCTTTTCAGACACCACCGTTGGAGAGTCCAGTTCCACCTCCACAACATCACTGGCCTTACGAATGAGTTTGTTGATTCTGTTGGTGTCTGCTACCCTCAGCCTGCTGCCCCAGCACACAACAGCAAACATGATAGCACTGGCCACCAAAGACTCGTAGAATATTCTCAGCATTGTCTGGCAGATGTTAAAGGACCTCAGTCTCCTCAGGAAGTAGAGACGGCTCTGACTCTTCTTGTAGACAGCCTCAGTGTTCTTTGACCAGTCCAGTTTATTGTCAATTCGTATCCCCAGGTATTTGTAATCCTCCACCATGTCCACACTGACCCTTTGGATTGAAACAGGGGTCACCGGTGTCTTAGCCCTCCTCATGTCCACGACCAGCTCCTATACAATGGCCTATTTAGTTCAGCAAAATGTTTTGCTTGGAACAAAAGTGAGGCATCATCATGTCCTCTCTTCCCTGACAGAAAAACCCTGGAACACATCCTCAGCAGCTGCCCAAAAGCCCTTGGAGAAGGCTCCCATAACCAAGTTCTGAATGCAGTGGCAGAAAATATCTCCTCGACCATTTAAAACAGTAAGCACTGCTGTCAACCTAGAAAGCACATAGCCTTTGTTATACTGGAGACCAACCACAGCCTCCACCCAGATCACCTGCAGACTTGCTCGCCACGGTGTGTGACTGCCAACTGAAAGCTGAACTTGGCAAGCAATTAAAGTTCCCTGACTTCATTGCATCATCATCACTGAGGCCTGAAATGGTCATTCTGGCAGAAATCTTGAAACAGGTGGTCATGGTAGAACTGACAGTGCCTTAAGAAGACCAGGTTGAAGAGGTGCTCGAGCATAAGGAAGCCAAATACCAGGAGCTGGTTGAGCAGTGCCAGAGACCAGGGTGGAGGGCAGGCTGCAAGCCTGTAGAAGTGGGGTGCAGAGGTTTTGCTGGCTGCTCGCTCTGCCGAACCTACTCTCGGTACTATGAGTGTTACAAGGAGAAGAACCATCAGGACCATATCAGAGGCTGCTGAGTGAACCTCCAGATGGCTATAGATCAAGAAATGTGTCCTGTGGACCACTGTTGCTGGGACACAAGCCAGGAAATGATTAACCTGGCTGATTGCCTGGGCGAGGATGTCTGATGTTGAAAGCCAGAAGCACCCAATGACCCCAGCAATATCACTGCTGATGTGTTCCGGTGCAGCCTAGGATTTATCACAGCAGTATGTGCTTTACAATGCCCCCAAAAGGCAGAAATAAGATTATGAGCTTTGAACAATTTATTTTTAAAATATTCTTTCACAAGACAACAACACAGCTGGAAAAGATAATGTTCATAATCCCCATTGTGGTGAGTAACCTTCTGAAGGTACTCCTAAAGCGATTTGAGGAAGGGAATACCAGAGTTTTGTCCTATTGATAATGAAGAAACAAAAATACATTTCTCAGTCAGAATAGTATGTGATATGAAAGGGCACTCACAGACAGAACATAGAACATAGAACAGTACAGTGCAGGAACGGATACTTCAGCCACAATGTTGTGCCAAAGAAATTAAATTAGCAATCAAGTAGCCAACTAAACTCTTCCCCTCTGCCTTCACAATGTCCATATCCTTCCATTTCCTCATGTCCATGTGCCTATCTACACATCTCTTAAAAAGTCCCTAATGTATCTGCTTCTATTACCACCCCAGGCACCCCACTACTCTCTGTGTAAAACACTGGTCTCCTTTAAAGTTACTCCCTCACACATAAAGTGCAAGCCCTCAGGTGTTAGACATTTCAACCATGGGAAAAAGGATATAGTCTGTCTTCTATCTATGCCTCTCATAATCTTATAAAGCTCTGTCAGATCTCTCCTCAGGCTCCACAACTCCAGAAAAATTAACCTAAGTATGTCCAACCTCTTGGTAAAGTACATGCCCTCTAATCCAGACAGCATCCTGGTGAACCTCTTTTGCACCCTCTCCAAAGCCTTGATATCCTTTCTATAATGGGGCAACCAGAACTGTGTGCAGTATTTTAGATGTGGTGTAACTAGACTTTTATAATGCTGCAGCATAACTTCCTGACTTTTGACTCAATGACTCAAATAATGAAGGACAGCATGCCATGTATCTTCTAAACCATCCTACAACTTGTGTTGGCACTTTCAGAGAGCTATGAACTTAGACTCCAAGACCTCTTTGTCCATCAACTCCGTTAAGGTTAAGATTATAGGCATTCAGAAGTGTTTCTTGGTCCTGTAAGTAATAAAGATTCTTGGATTATATGGAGGACCTGATGCACCATACAAGTTGAATATTGAAGATACTATATCCAGAACACACCACAATTGGCAAAGGTGGGGCAATAGTGGGATACTGAATACTTGAAGCAATGTTTGTGCATTCAGTACCCCAAGTTGGATCAATCCTTTAACGCAAACAATTTCTGTCAATATCCCATGCTTGCAAATGCATGTGTTTATTCTTTTCAATTTTCTTCTCAAATAATTTTACATTTTTCCCATTTTTCTGTCAATTGCTATATATATATATATATATATATATATATATATATATATATATATATACATACAGTGTAATATTTTTTCCCTTTCTGGTCTTTTCTAGCTAGTGTACATTTCACTCTTCAAATTATAATTCTTCTGGCTGTCACCACAATCATAACTAGGCTTAAATGTTAAAAAAGGTTAATAGTCCAATCTCACTGGCAGATGCTCATCCACCAATTAATAATATAGTTTGAAGAATCCATGACACTCACTTTCAAGGGTTTAAAATCTAAATCATTTAAAGTACCAATTTAAATAGAATATAGCACAATAATTATTACAGACTGTGGGTGAAAATGATCACTTAAAAAAGCCTTTCTATATTAAATTAATGGAAGTTAAAATGATAGATTTTAATCATTCACAATTATCTCCTTTCCCTTCTGCTTTGTGGTCAAATACAGACAAGATATCATTTGAAATGTTTAATAATTTGATGGATATGTAAGGTTATTTTAGAGATTGACTGGTTTCCTCTGTCAATTATGCCCATCATCACTTTTACATCTTTTGGTTGGCTGGAAGGCTGCAATTGGAACTTTTTTTTTTACATAATGTTTTTATTACAACCTGACAAAAATAGCTTCTGAGACACTGGAAGAAAGAGGTTAACATGACACTTCTACAAAAGAAGACAGAAAAGATAAGAAACAATAAAGGAATGAAAAATGAAACAAAAGGAAAGAAAAGAGGAAGGAAATGGCCAATTGAATAGATCTTAGACATTTAACATTTCTTTATTATCTTCCTGCTATCACAGACATATACACTACACGCTGCATCCTCAAAGGAAACAGCATTATGAAGGACCTCATGCACCCCTCAAACAATCTCTTCTCCCTCCTGCCATCTGGGAAAAGGCTCCGAATCATTCAGGCTCTCACAACCAGACTATGTAATAGTTTCTTCCCCTGAGCTATCAGACTCCTCCATACCCGAAGCCTGGACTGACACCTTGCCCTACTGTCCTGTTTACTATTTATTGAAATGCCTGCACTGTTTTTGTGCACTTTATGCAGTCCAGTGTAGGTCTGTAGTCTAGTGTAGCTTTCTCTGTGTTTTTTTTTACATAGTTCAGTCTAGTTTTTGTACTGTGTCATGTAACACCATGGTCCTGAAAAACATTGTCTCATTTTTACTATGTACTGTACCAGCAGTTATGGTCAAAATGACAATAAAAGTTGACTTGACTTGACTTGACTTGATTATTCTTCATTCTTTGTTTGGAAAAAGATACATTTTAAGTGAAAATAGAGAAAGTGGTGTGTGTGTGTGTTCTTTTTGGACTGTAGTTTGGATGTTTAGTGAGGCATAAAGTGCAAAAGCAATGGTATCATAATGAACACCACTAGTTTGGCCAAAACTGGAGTATCACAGAAATATGTCATTGTAACAGCATGCTGACCGTATTTCCTACCTATGCTATTCCCATTTGCCCCCATAAAGCCCATATCCCTCCATACTTTTCCTCTCCAAATAACTATCTGAACACCTATTGAACATTTTTCTTCACTTCCTCCTTTGGCAGCAAATCCTGGTTATTCACCAACCTTCCGTGAAAGCTTATTCTTCAGGTCTCAATAGTTCTGAGGCCAGAAGAGATGGATCAAAATAATTCCAAGAATGAGGAACTTTAGTTAAGAGTGTAGGCTGGAGAACTTTATTAAAATTCTTCCTGGAATAGAAGGAGAGGTATCTAAAACCATAATGGGCAGAGACAGGGTAGAAAGAGAGAGAAACTGTTCGTTTTTGCAGAGTTCAGTAATCGAGGACAGAGAATGGCAAAACTTGCCCAACAAATAACTGGGTCTGGAATACAATCCTAAGGCTAGTCATAGAGACAGAACTCAAAAGCTGAATTTGGAAGTAAAGAATTTGCAGGACTATGGGGAGAGGATAGTGTGTAGGATTACCTGGAGAGCTCTTGCAAAAAGCTAGTCTGGGCTCAATGGTTTGAATTATCTATTTTCCATGTTACATTCATTCTGTGATGTTTTCACTTGTACCTATTCTGTTCTGTGCAGGTCCAGATTGCTTTAGAAGTTTAGTTGCTAATGGGATCTTGGCACTATTCCCACAATGGAGTAACATGAAGTATTTTGGAAAACACAACTATTAATTAATGCTCAACAAGGTTCCACAAGCAGTAATAAAACAATTAGAGAGTATTATTATGATAATAAATGGATAAATATTGCCTAGAACATAAACAAAATCCTCCTACATTGTTTTTCAAATAATATTTTGCAAATTTATATACACAGCTAACAGGGCAGATGGGTCATTGGTTTTGCAATTCTACTGAATGATATCATTCCGTCAAGGCCCCAGGTATTGCAGAGAGATTTCATTCTTAAATGTGGGTTGTTTCGTTCCATCCATAGCTAGATTGGACTGCAGTTACCACTGTAATTGCACAACTGAAATTACGATTAATTGGAAACATGCTGAAGAACCGCTTTGACTAAATTAAGTAACATTTCCCCACTAAGTCACACACAAAAAATTGTCCTGGGATCATCATTCCTCTTCTTTTCTGTGAGCCTCTCATTCTATGACACAGAAGTAGTGTGTGGATTATAGATGTGTGGAGTACAGATGAGATAAACAGAAAGTTCTGGGCGAAATTAAAACCTTCACAGATCAGGTGGCATCTCTGACAAGGAAAATGATCTGATTGCAAGTGTCTTGTTGTTTTTATGTTCTGGGTGGATCAATCTCAGAGAGAAGCATTGAAATAATACTCTAGGTTAGCACATCAATATGAAGATTTTAATGCATTCCTGACTCAAGATGTTTTCTCCCATGTTGATCAATTAGGTGTTTATCTTAACATGATTTACAGACATGTTATTGAAAGATTGATCAATCACTATTGTTATTGTGAAGAAAGATTTACAACATTTTTAAGCAAGACAGGAACATCAAATTTACTGACATTATCATTATTGTGAAATGGGATGCTTAACTCTTATGCCTTACTCTTTTACTGTTAAGGGAGTCACGTTAAATCAACCTGTGATTCTGTGATCATTCAAGTGCAAAATAGCCATTTTAAACCATTGTGGCTTATTAAATAATTAAATCATTCATTCCTCTATATTTCATAGACGTTTTGAAGTTGGTTAGATAATGAGGTCCATTGATTGGCTTTTCAAACGGATTAAATAAATAAATTGCTGCAGCAAATTTCCCACCATACCTAACAACAGCAGCATGTAGCTTTGTTGCTTCTAAATCTCCTATATCAGTAATTCATCCCAAAAGTATAATAAAATATATATTATTTATTTGATAATGTGGAAAGGAGCATGCACAAATTATATGAAGATTGACATATATTGCCAACCAGTCATGATTACAAAGTTCTAGCAATCAGCGGGGAGAAATGCCTGAAGATTCCAATTTACTTACCATCTTTTACGATTGTCTCTCGACCTGTGCCATCGATTTTCTGTCGTCCAATTAAGAAACTGGTCGTGTCAGCAAAGTAGATGTAATTTGTTTCTGCATGAAAGTCAAGAGCTCGTGGGTTGACAAGGTTCTCTACTTGTACCATATATTCATCTGCTGTTTTGGTGTTCAGATCCATTCCACGAATGATTCCTGGTCGGCCTTTCCCATAAAATAGGAACAGTTCATTTTTTGGCTCTATATTAAAAGAGTAGAAAATGACAAGCTATTATTAAATTTTTGATTCTCTATTTGCTTACTCTCCTCAATAGGATTAAATGACAATAATTAACATGTTCTTTTATGTGTAAGTGACCAGATTAATATTAAGCAATTAAAAATAAGGTTCTATAGTTATTTTGCAATTAACATATCAAGGAATTAATTCCTCCTTGAAAATATTTTGGACTTGTTTATATTATTGTATTCTTTTTCTGTCTCCAGTCATTTTCTCTATTTAGTCTTATATAATAAATAATGTCAACTCATAAATGTTTCATTAATTCACTGCATAATTGATAAAAATAACTCTATCTCTCTCTCTCTCTCTCTCACTCCGCAGATACTGACTGATCAGGTGAGAATCCTGAACATTTGTGCTTTCATTTCAGA